>NC_034193.2:49956997-50268007 GCF_002021735.2 Oncorhynchus kisutch | reverse complement strand
TAAGCATGTGACTCAACTCAATCAGCTTCTGTAATTGATTGTTTTTTTCACCTAACAGATAGCTGAAATTATATTAAGGGTATACCTTAATGAATTAATTAAGGGTACGTTAACCTTGGTTATGTTTACTCTATATATAACATGCTGGAAGCTTTGTACAGTATGTCCTGTCTGTCTTGTATTTCTTTTTCTCCGCTGTCCATATCTCTCTGTCCCCCTCCCATTTCCATGCCCATACTTTTCTATCATGTTATACTTCTTTCCCTCTAATGTGTTTTGGTAATTTCATCTATCTCTCCATTTCATCCTCTCATCCTCTCTCAATCTATTTGTCTTCTGATAACCCCCATCCCTTCCCTCTCTCTTCCTATATCTGGACTATTTTACTTTTCTCGTCCACATTTTGTTCACGCTTCACTACACTTACCCTTCTTCAGTTTCTCCACTTCACCTTGCCCTCCCATAATGGATTCCCCTCATTGCCCTCCCTTTTCTCTCACTCCTTTTCTTTCACTCCATTTCTCTCTCTCTGCTGGCCTATCTAAATTCCCTGGAGCTCCCTGGAGCTCCTCATTCCTTGCCCTTTCCTCCTTTTATTATTGACATTTCATCCTCTTCTCACCTCTCCTGTCAACCTCACCATCACTGTTTATTTATTGTTTCTCCCCCTCTCTTCTGATCATCCTGTACTTGTCCCCCCATCTTCTGATCATCCTGTACCTGTCCCCCTCTCTTCTGATCATCCTGTACATGTCCCCCCATCTTCTGATCATCCTGTACTTGTCCCCCCTCTCTTCTGATCATCCTGGTACCATGGTCCCCCATCCTCTTCTGATCATCCTGTACATGTCCCCCCATCTTCCTGGATCATCCTGTACTTGTCCCCCTCTCTCTGATCATCCGCTGTACCTGTCCCCCCTCTCTTCTGATCATCCTGTACTTGTCCCCCCTCTCTTCTGATCATCCCTGCTACTTGTCCCCTCTCTCTTCTGATCATCCTGTACTTGTCCCCCTCTCTTCTGATCATCCTGTACCTGTCCCCCTCTCTTCTGATCATCCTGTACCTGTCCCCCTCTCTTCTGATCATCCTGTACATGTCCCCCTCTCTTCTGATCATCCTGTACTTGTCCCCCCTCTCTTCTGATCATCCTGTACCTGTCCCTCCTCTCTTCTGATCATCCTGTACCTGTCCCCCCTCTCTTCTACCTCTCTTTGATTGGCCCAATTATTTTTGCCCTTTGACCCACCTGGTCATTGATATCTTCCTGTGCCCCATTATCATTTTTCTCTCTCTCTCCCTTTCTTATCTTTCCTCTCTTTCTCTTCCTCTCACTCTTATCCTTCTATTTCTCTCTCTTTGTCTCACTCTATCTCTCTTTCTCTGTCGTTCTCCCTCTCCCTCCCTCCCTCTCTCTCTTATGCTCCTATTTCTCTCTCTGTGTCTCACTCTATCTCTCTTTCTCTGTCGTTCTCCCTCTCCCTCCCTCCCTCCCTCCCTCCCTCCCTCCCTCCCCTCCCTCCCTCCCTCCCTCCCTCCTCCCTCCCTCCCTCCCTCCCTCCCTCCCTCCCTCCTCCCTCCCTCCCTCCCTCTCTCTCTTATGCTCCTATTTCTCTCTCTGTGTCTCACTCTATCTCTCTTTCTCTGTCGTTCTCCCTCTCCCTCCCTCCTCTCTCTCTTATGCTCCTATTTCTCTCTCTGTGTCTCACTCTACCTCTCTTTTCTGTCGTTCTCCCTCTCCCTCCCTCCCTCTCTCTCTTATGCTCCTATTTCTCTCTCTGTGTCTCACTCTACCTCTCTTTTTCTGTCGTTCTCCCTCTCCCTCCCTCTCTCTCTCTCTTATGCTCCTATTTCTCTCTCTGTGTCTCACTCTATCTCTCTTTCTCTGTCGTTCTCCCTCTCCCTCCCTCCCTCTCTCTCTTATGCTCCTATTTCTCTCTCTGTGTCTCACTCTATCTCTCTTTCTCTGTCGTTCTCCCTCTCCCTCCCTCCCTCTCTCTCTTATGCTCCTATTTCTCTCTCTGTGTCTCACTCTACCTCTCTTTCTCTGTCGTTCTCCCTCTCCCTCCCTCCCTCTCTCTCTTATCCTTCTATTTCTCTCTCTGTGTCTCACTCTACCTCTCTTTCTCTGTCGTTCTCCCTCTCCCTCCCTCCCTCTCTCTCTTATGCTCCTATTTATGTTTTTTTCTCCTTCTGTTTCAATTTAAATGTTCAATTTAAGGTTCTTCATTGTGGGAAACATATGTTTACATTTCCAAAGCAACTGAAATAGATAATAAACAAAAGTGAAATAAACAATAAAAACAATAACAGTAAACATTACATCACAAAAGTTCAAAAAGAATGAAGACATTTCAAATGTCATATTATGTCTATATGCAGTGTTGTAACTATGTACAAATAGTTCAAGTACAAAGGGAAAATGAATAAGAAAATCTCTCTCTCAGCAACCAGACAGTACCTGGCCAGTACACCAAGCGCTGCTGTAAAGGTTTCTGCATCGACATCCTGAAGAAGATCGCCAAGCAGGTCAAGTTCACCTATGACCTCTACCTGGTCACCAACGGAAAGCACGGCAAGAAGATCAACGGCACCTGGAATGGAATGGTCGGGGAGGTGGGAGTTTGTCCGTTCTTTCTCACTGACTCTCTTTTGGCGTTCTGACTCTTATCTCCTTATTTCCAGATCTGGGTTCGATTAGTATTTGAAATGTGTTCAAATACTTTGACTGTTTGATTGATTGAGCCTGCCTGAAGTACTAGGAGGGCGGGGTTTGCACATGTGGGACTATTCTATTGCTTCTATCGCGCCAGACAAGCTCGATTGAGTGCAGCTCAAAGTAATTTGACAGAAGATGAATACTATTTGAACCCAGCAGGTCTGATTTGACTGCCTCTATATCCTAGCCTGCGTGGGGCTTTGATCCGCTCATTTCAAGTCTGGGAGAGAAGAGGAGAGGAGGCTCTTCATCAGACTCAGAGAGGGAGAGTTAGCAGTGGGAAGAGCCTCGGGGAAAGCCCCCTACTTTGCCGGCATTAATTCCCATATTAAATCACATAGCACGTGTTAGATACAGCACTGTACTGCATCCTCTATGAAAGGATGTCCAAGTTAAACGACCGCGGGTGGGACGAAGAAACGTGTAGCCTTGCCTCTTGCCTGACAACTGATCAATGTTGTGTTTGTATATCAGGGACAGAGATGCTGAGGAATGGATTCATCTGGCATTATAAAACCTTTGACTGGATTCTGGAGTAAAACGACAGGGAGACGTGTCAACGTAGGCACACCCGGCTCATGCAAATCCACAGCATGCCTCAGGCCTGTTCTCATCATCCAAGTACACGGCTAATGATTTCATTTAGATAGGAGAGCAGGAGGGAGCCAAAGATAAATGAGGGAGAGAAATGGCCACAAACTAATGAAAAACATCAGGAGGAGGAGAGAGCAGAGGGGAGGGAATATTTCATGCTCACTCTGCTCTGCTACCCTGTTAACACAGCCTGTTGTGGCCCACTTTTATACACTGCCCAAGGCCTCAGGTATTAACAGCTAAATATACCTGTAGAGACTCAGAGGAGGGACGGGAGTGAGTGAGTGGAGGGAGAAAGGAGTAAAATATAGGGGAGAGAGCAGGGGAGGGAAAGGTTCGTGGCAAGAACAGAGCTCTTTCCAGTTGTAGTAGTGATTCACTATACAGTGTAGTAACCTAGTTTCCTTCTTCATTATTTTTCACAGTCATGTTTCGTATCAGATCTAAAATGGCAGTGTATGTGAAGGGAAAAGGTGACCTCTCATTGATATACAGTAGTTTACAGTTGTAGTATAAAGTAGTAACCCAGTTTCCTTCTCCTTCGCCGTTTCTCTCGGTCCTGTTTTGTATCAGATCCAAAATGACCTCCCGTTGACCCTGTCTCTCTCATTGACTCAGGTGGAGCAGAAGAAGGCCCACATGGCCGTGGGGTCGCTCACCATCAACGCGGAGAGGTCCGAGGTCATTGACTTCTCCGTGCCCTTCATCGAGACGGGGATCAGTGTCCTGGTCTCCCGTAGCAACGGCACTGTCTCCCCCTCCGCCTTCCTTGGTGAGAATCAGAGTACCACTGGCACCTGGTGTTGATGGAGATGCTTCACATCCATATGTCATGACTTGACTTTAACATTATTCTGAAGACTGTTATTTATCTAATTAGCTAACTATGTTTAATTGTTACCCAATTAAATTATTCATGTAACAATTAACTCATTAGGGTCTGGGGCACCATGAGAGCGGTTCTTTAAAGAGTTACCATCTCCCAAATTAAACTCTAAAAAGGTATTTACCTATCACATCTATAAACAGTCAACTTATTAATCATAACCTCGTATCATATCATCATTTTGAACAGTCGTAAACAAACCGTGAAGCAAAAGGCTTTGTGCCATAAACAAAGTCAACTTCCCACAAGGTGGAAAAAGGGCTATAGAAATACAAATAATAGAACATAGAATACCCACCCCAAATCACACCCTGACCAAACCAAATAGAGACATAAAAAGAAAACCTGAACCTATAGGGGACGGTCTGGGTGGGCATCTATCCGCGGTGACGGCTCAGGTACGGGACTCAGACCCCGCTCCACCACTGGCTCACCCCACTGGCCGACCCCTCGTAGCGGGTCCCGGACTGGGGACCCACACACACACACAGACATGGTAAATCACCACACACACAGACACAGACACAGACATGGTAAATAAGCACACACACACAGACACAGACACACACATGATAAATATGCACACACACACAAACACAGACACACACATGATAAATAAGCACACACACACACACACAGACACAGACACAGGCATGATAAATAAGCACACACACACACAGACACAGACACAGACATGATAAATAAGCACACACACACACAGACACAGACACAGACATGATAAATAAGCACACACACACACAGAGACACACACACACACACACAGACATGATAAATAAGCACACACACAGACACACAGACACAGACACAGACATGATAAATAAGCACACACACACACACAGACACAGACACACACATGATAAATAAGCACACACACACACATGATAAATAAGCACACACACACAGACACAGACACAGACATGATAAATAAGCACACACACACACACACAGAGACACACACACACAGACATGATAAATAAGCACACACACACACACACACAGACACAGACACAGACATGATAAATAAACACACACACACACACAGACATGATAAATAAGCACACACACACACACAGACACAGACACAGACACAGACATGATAAATAAGCACACACACACACAGACACAGACACAGACATGATAAATAAGCACACACACACAGACAAAGACATGATAAATAAGCACACACACCGACACAGACACAGACATGATAAATAAGCACACACACACACACACACAGACACAGACATGATAAATAAGCACACACACACACACACAGACATGATAAATAAGCACACACACACAGACACAGACACAGACATCGTAAATAAGCACACACACACACACACACAGAGACACAGACACAGACACAGACATCGTAAATAAGCACACACACACACACACACACACACAGACACAGACATAATAAATAAGCACACACACACACACACAGACATGATAAATAAGCACACACACACACACACAGACACACATACACATACACAGACATGATAAATAAGCACACACACACACACAGACATGATAAATAAGCACACACACACACAGACACAGACATGATAAATAAGCACACACACACACACAGACACAGACACAGACATGGTAAATAAGCACAGACACAGACACAGACACAGACACAGACACAGACATGATAAATAAGCACACACACACACACACAGACACAGACACAGACATGATAAATAAGCACACACACAGACACAGACACAGACATGATAAATAAGCACACACACACACACAGACACAGACATGATAAATAAGCACACACACACACACACAGACACAGACATGATAAATAAGCACACACACACACACACACACACACACACACACACACACACAGACACAGACACAGACATGGTAAATAAGCACACACACACACACAGGCACAGACACAGACATGATAAATAAGCACACACACACAGACACAGACACAGACATGATAAATAAGCACACACACAGACACAGACACAGACATGATAAATAAGCACACACACAGACACAGACACAGACACAGACACAGACATGATAAATAAGCACACACACACACACATACACAGACACAGACATGATAAATAAGCACACACGCACCCAGACACAGACACAGACACAGACATGATAAATAAGCACACGCACACACAGACACTGACACAGACACAGACATGATAAATAAGCACACACACACACACATACACAGACACAGACATGATAAATAAGCACACACGCACCCAGACACAGACACAGACATGATAAATAAGCACACGCACACACAGACACTGACACATACATAGTAAATAAGCACACACACACACACAGAGACACACACACAGACACAGACATCGTAAATAAGCACACACACACACAGACACAGACACAGACTTGATAAATAAGCACACACACACACACACAGACACAGACATCGTAAATAAGCACATGCTCACACACACAGAAATACCACAACTGGCTTTACATCCCTTGGTCATTGATGAATTTGTTTAATTTTACCAGCCTTTGTCTCCCTCCCTCCCCCTCTCCCTTCCTTCCTTCCTTCCTTCCTTTCTCTCTCTCTCTCTCTCTCTCTCTCTCTCTCTCTCTCTCTCTCTCTCTCTCTCTTTTATATATCTCTTTCTTTATTTCTCTCTCTCTCTCTTTTTATATATTTCTTTCTTTATTTCTCTCTTTTTATATATCTCTTTCTTTATTTCTCTCTCTCTTTTTATATATCTCTTTCTTTCTCTCTTTTTATATATCTCTTTCTTTCTCTCTTTTTATATATCTCTTTCTTTATTTCTCTCCCTCCCTCTCTCCTTCTCTCTCTCCCTTTCTCTCTCCCTCTCTCCCTTTCTATCTTCTTCTCTCAGAGCCGTTCAGTGCGGACGTGTGGGTGATGATGTTTGTGATGCTGCTGCTCGTGTCAGCGATTGCTGTGTTTGTGTTTGAGTACTTCAGCCCGGTCGGCTACAACCGCTGCCTGGCAGACGGACGAGGTGAGAGAGAGGATACACACACACACACACTCGCACACAAACACAAACAAACACAGAGAAAGAGAGAGAGAGAGAGAACTTGTCAATTGAACACCTTTCTCTTACCCTCTATCACCAGCCAGGCAGCAGGCAGCCAAGGTTGGGAAATGAAACACATTGAAACATTTCCACTCAATATAAGGAGGACACCTCAGTCACTCCAGCCACACTCTTTAAATGAAACACATATAGGGTGTGTCCCAAATGGCACCCAATTCCCTATGTAATGCACTTCCAGGGCTCAAAGGTCAAAAGTAGTGCACTATATAGGGAATTGGGTGCCATTTGGAACATATCCATCTAGTCATCAGGACACAGCCATCTAGTCATCAGGACGAACAATACAATAATAGCTGTTCTTAGATGGAGCTGTAGATTAAAATGAAAACCTATCTAACATCATCATCATTGCACAATAACAGAATGCCTTGGGCATCATTAAGCACTAGCAACAAGTCTCCCTGTACCTAAAGACATCATGTTGTTTCCCAATACACCGACTGGAGTTTGATCCTGGGTCTCCTGTACGACACAAGATTGTGTTAACCCGCCAAGCTAAAGGCTAGGCATTGGCTTGGGGAGCTAACACAGGTCTTCAGGTCATGTCATTGTGTTGAAAACGAACACAGAAAAACAAAAGTTGTGACAGAATGTTTATGACACTACCCACAGAATTGAATCATGTTCCCAACACCCCCAAAACACAAAATCAACAGTTCCGTTTCCACGGCAGCAGCAGGATTCTATTTTACACGGCGCTTCTCTTCTTCACACCCTCTCTGGCTCCATATACAATGCAGAGGAATACATTAACATTCCACCACTCCAGCCCACTCAAGATAACATCATAGGAGTTCTGTATCCACCCTGCTTTTTGGGTTGTTGCTTTATATTGGTGACAAGGGGATAAGTGTGTAGTGATGAGCCAGGCAGGGCAGGGTAATGGTGGGTTATCTACACTGTCTGTTGCTGCTGTATAATGCACTACAATTCACTGTAACCACTGTAGAAAGCAGAGAGGGAGAGAGCGATAGGAAGAGAGAGAGAGGGAGAGAGAGAGAGAGGTTGGTTCCTCTGCTGTTTACGCACCCACGGTATCGTTGAGTTAATGACTTCCAATACAGGTTATGTAAGCCGTGTTAAGCGCACATGCACACACAAACACACGCACACGCACACACCGTGTTGTATTGTATTGCTTGTTGCTGCAGCTGTAGCA
The DNA here is from genome assembly GCF_002021735.2 of Oncorhynchus kisutch. NCBI lineage: Eukaryota > Metazoa > Chordata > Actinopteri > Salmoniformes > Salmonidae > Oncorhynchus > Oncorhynchus kisutch. The sequence continues at coordinate 50,259,511 of NC_034193.2, read as the reverse complement.
TAATTGTAGCCTTTTGGACACCCATCCACCCCCACCTTCACCCTCCTTCACCCTCCTTCTCTCGCTCTCTCTTGCACTCTCTCTTTGTCCCTCTCTATCTCTACCCTTCTCTCGCTCCCACCTCCACACTCTCTCTCTCCCTCTACTCTCTCCCTCTCTCTCTCCCTCCCTCTCTCTCTCTCTCTCCATCCTTCGCTCTCTCTCTCTCTCTCCCTCTCTCTCTCTCTCTCTCTCTCTCTCTCCCCTCTCTCTCTCTCTCTCTCTCTCTCTCTCTCTCTCTCTCTCTCTCTCTCTCTCCCTCTGTCCCTCTCTGTCCCCCCCCCCCCCCCCCCTCTCTCTCTCTCTCTCTCTCTCTCTCTCTCTCTCTCTCTCTCCCTCTCTCTCTCTGTCCCTCTCTGTCCCTCTCTGTCTCTCTCTCTCCCTCTCTCTCCCTCTCTCTCCCTCTCTGTCCCTCTCTCCAAGCACCGTATGGATGTGGATGCAGACAGCCAGGGCGTCAGTTCTGATTCTGCTACAGTGGAGTCTGGTATAGCAGGAGCCAACTGGCTTTACGTCCCAATACTTCCCAACAGGATTTCTCTCCTCTCCTTTTGTTCATGATCATTGGCAGGCCTACAACATAACCTACCTCAGATCAATGGCCCTATAACAAAAAGCCAACATCAGGACTATTAAATTAAGTGCTTTTTTAATTGGGAGCATAGCCACCAAACCAATCAACTCCCTTCTCCCTCTTTCTCTCCCTCTCTATTGACATCTTCTCCACATCCCTCTTTTCTTCCCCCAGAGCCCGGTGGCCCCTCCTTCACCATCGGGAAGGCCATCTGGCTGCTGTGGGGCCTGGTTTTCAACAACTCTGTTCCCGTCCAGAACCCTAAAGGCACCACCAGTAAGATCATGGTGTCGGTGTGGGCCTTCTTCGCTGTCATCTTCCTGGCCTCCTACACTGCCAACCTGGCTGCCTTCATGATCCAGGAGGAGTATGTGGATCAGGTGTCGGGCCTCAGTGACAATAAGGTGTGTGTGTGTGTGTGTGTGTGTGTGTGTGTGTGTGTGTGTGTGTGTGTGTGTGTGTGTGTGTGTGTGTGTGCGCGCGCGTGTGTGTGTGTGTGTGTTTTTGTTGTTGTTTTTTCTCACCTGCCTGTATGTGCCCAGCGTTGCATATGTTTTCCAAGCAGATTCATTTCCGGTCAGTCCAGAAGCATAATGTATTAGGAGCATTTGATGGAACCCGATGCCTTGTCCAGCTCACCACACCAACCCCTGCTATTTTCTCTCTTCTCTTCCCGGAACCCCCCCCCTCTCCACAGTTCCAAAAACCCAACGCCTTCTCCCCGCCATTCCGTTTCGGAACGGTGCCCAACGGAAGCACGGAACGGAACATCCGCAACAATTACCCGGAGATGCACCAGTATATGACCAGCTTCCACCAGAAGAACGTGAACGAGGCCCTGGCAAGCCTCAAGGGAGGGTGAGAGAAGGAGAGGGAGGGAAAGAGGGAGGGAGAAGAGGGGAGGATGGGTGGAGGGTTAGGGAGAGGAGAGAGAGAGAGGGATGGAGGGGAGGGGAGGGGGAACGGGTGAGAGAGAGGAGAGAGGGATGGATGGAGGGGAGGGGAGGGGAGGGAGGGAGGGCCAGGGAGAGGGAGGGATTGATGGAGAACGGGTGAGAGAGAGGAGAGAGGGATGGATGGAGGGGAGGGAGGGAGGGAGTGAGGGTGGGTGGAAAGCTAGCAGAGCTGCTGCTGTTGCTTGCTGCTGCCTGCCACTGCTCCTTAGCTCAGAATAGCAGCAAGCAACAGCCTGGTGGTGGTTGGTGGAGGCTGAGAGCTGATCTGATGTGATGGTCTCCTCCCTTCTTCCTTTCCAAGAATTAAGAATGCAGAGTGCGGATTAGAACACTAGAGCTTCATATAGCCATCTGTGGGTTTCTCTTCTTTTGGCTTGGTTGGGAGGGAGCTAGTTGAACTGCTAGCTAGCTATTGGTATTGTAAAATGGTTTGTCTGCAGGGGTGTGTATCACTAACATGCTGTAGCCATGGGGAGTTGATGAGTTGTGGGTTTGTCACCTAAATCTGTCATAGGTCACTTAGTATAAACGTAACATGTAAAGTGTTGGTCCCATGTTTCATGAGCTGAAATAAAAGATCCCAGAGATATTCCGTACGCACAAAAAGCTTATTTCTCTCAAATTTTGTGCACAAATTTGTTTACATCCCTACTAGTGAGCATTTCTCCTTTGCCAAGATAATCCATCCACCTGACAGATGTGGCATATCAAGAAGCTGATGAAACAGCATGATCATTACACAGGTGCATCTTGTGCTGGGCACAATAAAAAGCCACTCTAAAATCTGCAGTTTTGTCACACAACACAATTGCACAGATGTTTCAAGTTTCGAGGGAGTGTGCAATTGGCATGCCGACTGCAGGAATGTCCACCAGAGCGGTTGCCAGATAATTAAATGTTCATTTCTCTACCATAAGCCGCTTCCAACGACGTTTTCGAGAATTTGGCAGTACATCCAACTGGCCTCACAATGGCAGACCCTGTGTATGACGCTATGTGGGCGAGCAGTTTGCTGATGTCCACGTTGTGAACAGAGTGCCCCATGGTTGCGGTGGGAACATGGTATGGACAATGAACACAGTTGCATTTTATCAATGGCAATTTGAATGCACAGAAATATCGTGACGAGATCCTGAGGCCCATTTTTTTATTTTTTATATCTGTGACCAACAGATGCATATCTGTATTCCCAGTCATGTGAAATCCATAGATGAGGGACTAATTCATTTATTTTAATTTACTGATTTCCTCATATGAACTGTAACTTGTTGCATGTTGCGTTTATATTTTTGTTCAGTATATCTCTCATTACTAGGCCCTGCAGTTTTTTCCAGACCATGCGACCTCACCAGGAAAACTCCAGGCCCATGTACAGGCTATAACCAGGGCCTGGAGTTTTACTGGTTCAGTCTTACGATCAGGAAAAAACTCCTAACCCTGAAAATAACCAATATCTACAATTACTAACACTTTGCCTGACCAGTACTGACCACTAACTATCCTCCACTATCTCCCTCCCTACTCCTGCTCAGTAAATTGGATGCCTTCATCTACGATGCTGCTGTGTTGAACTACATGGCCGGGAGGGACGAGGGCTGTAAACTGGTGACCATCGGCAGCGGGAAGGTGTTCGCCACCACCGGTTACGGCATCGCCATCCAGAAGGACTCTGGCTGGAAGAGAGCGGTGGACCTGGCCATCCTCATGCTGTTCGGCGATGGTAAAGCTTCAGCTGACATGCGATCGTAGTCCGACAGTAGAGTAGCATATTGAATAGTCATTTATTAGTCCATCTGCAGAGACAGAAATTCTTCATCTGTTCCATCCTCCCCTCCCACTTCCCAAGACAAGACACAAACACACAACACACACATTTTGGGTAGGAGCACAGCTTCAGCCGACCACAAAGCAGCACCCCTGCAGCTACACATTTAGCAGCAAGTGCCTAGCTCAAGTGCACAACGGCAGGAGATGGTACATGGGATCTGAAGCCAGCTTCCTTCTGGTTTGTAGTTCATCTCCCACTTGCATTGTCGAATCCCAGGATTGGAACACAGGATGCTGGATACCACAGTCTTAATTACACTGCTGAGTTCCATTGGCCTAGACATATTATATATAGTACTCCTCAACGTGTTCTATCTAGGGTCTATGCTCCATGGTATGTATAGTAGAAACACTGAGTGGTCTTGACAAGATACCTGGATGATCACCTCACCGCCTTCAGAGAAACGTTCCATACACTGAGTGTACAAAACATTAGGAACACCTGCTCTTTCCATGACAGACTGATCCGGTGAATCCAGGTGAAAGCTAAGATCTCTTCTTGATGTCACTTGTTAAATCCACTTCAGGCAGTGTAGATGAAGGGACAGGTTAAAGAAGGATTTTTAAGCCTTAAGACAATTGAGACATACAGTGGGGCAAGAAAGTATTTAGTCAGCCACCAATTGTGCAAGTTCTCCCACTTAAAAAGATGAGAGAGGCCTGTAATTTTCATCATAGGTACACTTCAACTATGACAGACAAAATGAAAATCACATTGTAGGATTTTTAATGAATTTATTAGCAAATTATGGTGGAAAATAAGTATTTGGTCACCTACAAACAAGCAAGATTTCTGGCTCTCACAGACCTGTAACTTCTTCTTTAAGAGGCTCCTCTGTCCTCCACTTGTTACCTGTATTAATGGCATATGTTTGAACTTGTTATCAGTATAAAAGACACCTGTCCACAGCCTCAAACAGTCACACTCCAAACTCCACTATGGCCAAGACCAAAGAGCTGTCAAAGGACACCAGAAACAAAATTGTAGACCTGCACCAGGCTGGGGAAGACTGAATCTGCAATAGGTAAGCAGCTTGGTTTGAAGAAATCAACTGTGGGAGCAATTATTAGGAAATGGAAGACATACAAGACCACAGATAATCTCCCTCGATCTGGGGCTCCACGCAAGATCTCACTCCATGGGGTCAAAATGATCACAAGAACGGTGAGCAAAAATACCAGAACCACACGGGGGGACCTAGTGAATGACCTGCAGAGAGCTGGGACCAAAGTAACAAAGCCTACCATCAGTAACACACTACGCCGCCAGGGACTCAAATCCTGCGGTGCCAGACGTGTCCCCCTGCTTAAGCCCGTACACTTCCAGGCCCATCTGAAGTTTGCTAGAGAGCATTTGGATGATCCAGAAGAAGATTGGGAGAATGTCATATGGTCAGATGAAACGTAAAAACTCAACTCGTCGTGTTTGGAGGACAAAGAATGCTGAGTTGCATCCAAAGAACACCATACCTACTGTGAAGCATGGGAGTGGAAACATCATGCTTTTGGGCTGTTTTTCTGCAAAGGGGCCAGGACGACTGATCCGTGTAAAGGAAAGAATGAATGGGGCCATGTATCGTGAGATTTTGAGTGAAAACCTCCTTCCATCAGCAAGGGCATTGAAGATGAAACGTGGCTGGGTCTTTCAGCATGACAATGATCCCAAACACACCGCCCGGGCAACGAAGGAGTGGCTTCGTAAGAAGCATTTCAAGGTCCGGAGTGGCCCAGCCAGTCTCCAGATCTCAACCCCATAGAACATATTTGGAGGGAGTTGAAAGTCCATGTTGCCCAGCCCCAAAACATTATTGCTCTAGAGGAGATCTTGCATGGAGGAATGGGCCAAAATACCAGTAACAGTGTGTGAAAACCATGTGAAGACTTACAGAAAACGTTTGACCTCTGTCATTGCCAACAAAGGGTATATAACAAAGTATTGCGATAAACTTTTGTTATTGACCAAATACTTATTTTCCCACCATAATTTGCAAATAAATTCATTTAAAATCCTACAATGTGATTTTCTGGATTTTTTTTCTCATTTTGTCTGTCATAGTTGAAGTGTACCTATGATGAAAATTACAGGCCTCTCATATTTTTAAGTGGGAGAACTTGCACAATTGGTGGCTGACTAACTGACTTTTGCCCCACTGTATATTGTGTATGTGTGCCATTCAGAGGATGAATGGGCAAGACACCGGTTTGAGTGTGTCAAGAACTGCAACGCTGCTGGGTTTTTCATGCTCAACAGTTTACTGTGTGTATCAAGAATGGTCCACCACCCAAATGACATTCAGCCAACTTGACACAAGTGTGGGAAGCATTGGAGTCAACATGGCCCAGCATCCCTGTGGACGAATTGAGGCTGCTCTGAGCGTAAAAGGGACTCAATATTAGTAAGGTGTTCTTAATGTTTAGTACACTCAGTATTTAAACATGGACATGGTCAGAACACACACACACGCACACACACGCACACGCACACGCACACGCACACGCACACACACACACACACACACACACACACACACACACACACACACACACACACACACACACACACACACACACACACACACACACACACACACACACACAACAATGGCTCAAATGCACTTGGCATTTTCTATCATAATATGTCCCAGTTTTTATAATGTATGGGAGGTCATTACAGTGTGAGAGGGATATGGTGCGGATTGTTTCAGACAGTTGAAAGACTCTTGATACAAGAGGCTAGGGATTTGGATTCACCACTGAAAGTGAGCTTCACACACAGTAGCATGCATCTCTACAGTATGTACCAGACCTTACGATCAGGAATACAACTTTCCCGAAGCGGATCCTGTGTTTTGCCCACCACCCGGGACAATGGATCAGATCCCAGCCGGCGATCCAATACAACGACGCCATAAAAGGGGCAGACGAAGCGGTCTACTGGTCAGGCTCCAGAGACAGGCACATCGCGCACCACTCCCTAGCATGCTACTCGCCAATGTCCAGTCTCTTGACAACAAGGTTGATGAAATCCGAGCAAGGGTAGCATTCCAGAGAGACATCAGAGACTGTAACGTTCTTAGCTTCACGGAAACATGGCTCACTCGAGACATGCTATCGGAGTCGGTACAGCCAGCTGGTTTCTTCACGCATCGCGCAGACAGAAACAAACATCTTTCTGGTAAGAAGAGGGGCGGGGGAGTATGCCTTATGATTAGCGCGACGTGGTGTGATCATAACAACATACAGGAACTCAAGTCCTTCTGCTCACCTCACTTAGAATTCCTCACAATCAAATGTCGACCGCATTATCTACCAAGAGAATTCTCTTCGATTATAATCACAGCCGCATATACTCCCCCTCAAGCAGACACTTCGATGGCCCTGAACTTTATTTGACTCTATGTAAACTGGAAACCACATATCCTGAGGCTGCATTCATTGTTGCTGGGGATTTTAACAAGGCTAATCTGAAAACAAGACTCCCTAAATTCTATCAGCATATCGATTGTGCTACCAGGGCTGGTAAAACCCTGGATCATTGTTATTCTAACTTCCGCGACGCATATAAGGCACTCCCCCACCCTCATTTCGGAAAAGCTGACCACGACTCCATTTTGTTGCTTCCAGCCTATAGACAGAAACTAAAACAGGAAGCTCCCGCTCTCAGGTCTGTTCAACGCTGGTCCGACCAATCTGATTCCACGCTTCAAGATTGCTTCGAACACGTGGATTGGGTTATGTTCCGCATTGCGTCAACCAACAACATTGACGAATACGCTGATTCGGTGAGCGAGTTCATTAGCAAGTGCATTGGCGATGTCGTACCCACAGCAACTATTAAAACATTCCCAAACCAGAAACCGTGGATTGATGGCAGCATTCGGGTGAAACTGAAAGCACAAGATGACCGGACACATGACCGAATACAAACAGTGTAGCTATTCCCTCCGCAAGGCAATCAAACAAGCTAAGCGTCAGTATAGAGACAAAGTAGAGTCGCAATTCAACGGCTCAGACACAAAAAGATAACCAGCCCCGTCGCGGACCAGGATGTCTTGCTCCCAGACAGACTAAACAACTTCTTTGATCGCTTTGAGGACAATACAGTGCCACTGACACGGCACGCTACCAAAACCTGCGGACTCTCCTTCACTGCAGCCGACGTGAGTAAAACATTTAAACGTGTTAACCCTCGCAAGGCTGCAGTCCCAGACGGCATGCCCAGCCGCGTCCTCAGAGCATGTGCAGACCAGCTGGCTGGTGTGTTTACGGACATATTCAATCAATCCTTATCCCAGTCTGCTGTCCCCACATGCTTCAAGAGGGCCACCATTGTTCCTGTTCCCAAGAAAGCTAAGGTAACTGAGCTAATCGACTACCACCCCATAGCACTCACTTCCGTCATGATGAAGTGCTTTGAGAGACTAGTCAAGGACCATATCACCTCCACCCTACCTGACACCCTAGACCCACTCCAATTTGCTTACCACCCCAATAGGTCCACAGACGACGCAATTGCAACCACACTGCACACGGCCCTAACCCATCTGGACAATAGGAATACCTATGTGAGAATGCTGTTCATCAACTACAGCTCAGCATTTAACACCATAGTACCCTCCAAACTCGTCATCAAGCTCGAAACCCTAGGTCTCGACCCCGCCCTGTGCAACTGGGTACTGGACTTCCTGACGGGCCGCCCCCAGGTGGTGAGGGTAGGTAACAACATCTCCACCCCGCTGATCGTCACAACACTGGGGCCCCACAAGGGTGCGTTCTGAGCCCTCTCCTGTACTCCCTGTTCACCCACGACTGTGTGGCCATGCACGCCTCCAACTCAATCATCATTTAAATAATTTTGTCTGCAATCATTTGCAGACGACACTACAGTGGTAGGCTTCATTACCAACAACAACGAGACGGCCTACAGGGAGGAGGTGATGGCCCTCAGAGTGTGGTGTCAGGAAAATAACCTCACACTCAATGTCAACAAAACAAAGGAGATGATCGTGGACTTCAGGAAACAGCAGAGGGAGCACCGCCCTATCCAAATCGACGGGACAGTAGTGGAGAGGGTAGAGAGTTTTAAGTTCCTCGGCGTACACATCACGGACAAACTGAATTGGTCCACCCACACAGACAGCGTGGTGAAGAAGGCGCAGTAGCGCCTCTTCAGCCTCAGGAGGCTGATGAAATTCGGCTTGTCACCAAAAGCACTCACAAGCTTTTACAGATGCACAATCGAGAGCATCCTGTCGGGCTGTATCACCGCCTGGTATGGCAACTGCTCCTCCCACAACCGTAAGGCTCTCCAGAGGGTAGTGAGGTCTGCACAACGCATCACCGGGGGCTAACTACCTGCCCTCCATGACACCTACACCACCCGATGTCACAGGAAGGCCATAAAGATCATCAAGGACATCAACCACCCGAGCCACTGCCTGTTCACCCCAGATAGCATCAAGGGTGGGCATGCTTACGTCTGGTGGGGTGGAGGTCTGTTGGGGGTGGAGGTCTGGTGGGGTGGAGGCCTGGTGGGGGTGGAGGTCTGGTGGGGTGGAGGTCTGGTGGGGGTGAAGGTATTGTGGGGGTGGAGGTCTGGTGGGGTGGGGTGGGGTGGAGGTCTGGTGGGGAGGAGGTCTGGTGGGGGTGGAGGTCTGGTGGGGTGGAAGTCTGGTGGGGGTGGAGGTCTGGTGGGTGGAGGTCTCATCAACATAAGAGTGATCAAATTAAGATCCTACATCTGTACATGGAACACATGCAGAAGTGAATAGCTTTTATTAAGTAGGACACTTGTAGGACTTCTCCATTGATTCTATTCTACAGGACCAACGAAAACAAGAACAGCTCAAGTCTTGTGCAAATATATTTCAACCAGGTCATGTGTAGGGGTAGGTGGAGGAGTATTGAGGTCAACCCAAAGAATGCATGTCCTACATCTAAGGAGCTCAAAGTCATCTTGACACAACCTGCTGAGCTTTCTTCGCGTCCTTCACTGTGGCCTACTTTATCAGGAAGTCTTAACAACCAGGCAGGCAAAATCTGCTACTGTCCAGGCAGCGAGTGAGTTAGCACACTGTTAGTTACACAAGCACTAGGGGAGTGGGAAATCCCCTTTGGTGAGATACAGACTGGTGGCTCACATCAAACAAATCTCACCGGACATGTCCTCCCCAATCTCCCTCCTCTCCCCCTCAGCACCAATTCCAGGGCACGGAGGGGGGGCTATGGGGACATATTTTAGCGTGGGACCGGCGATCACATGACTGTGTGTGTACTTCCTCCCGAACCCCAAGGACTAGCAGAAGTCCCATGAGGCTGTTGATTCCCACATCAAGACCAGATAACGAGCGACTTGCATAATCAATGATTAATGAAGATTATCTGTGACGAGGGATGTGTTGGGGGGACATAACACAACATGACATGTGTTGCACACACCCAGGAACCTTGTGAGAATGCTGCATGTGAGAATGCTGTTCATTGACTTCTGTAACTGTACAAGCCTTGGACAACTACAAATACCTAGGTGTCTGGCTAGACTGTAAACTCTCCTTCCAGACTCATATCAAACATCTCCAATCCAAAATTACACCTAGAATCGGCTCCCTATTTTGCAACAAAGCCTCCTTCACTCACGCTGCCAAACATACCCTCGTAAAACTGACTATCCTACCGATACTCGTCTTCAGCGATGTCATTTACAAAATAGCCTCCAACACTCTTCTCAGCAAACTGGATGCAGTCTATCACAGTCCATCCGTTTTGTCACCAAAGCCCCATATACCACACACCCCTGCGACCTGTATTCTCTCGTCGGCTGGCCCTCGCTACATATTCGTCGCCAGATCCACTGGCTCCAGGTCATCTATTCATCTTTTCTAGGTAAAGCTCCGCCAGCTCACTGGTCACCATAACAACACCCACCCTTAGCACACGCTCCAGCAGGTATATTTCACTGGTCATCCCCAAAGCCAACTCCTCCTTTTTGCCGCCTTTCCTTCCAGTTCTCTGCTGCCAATGACTGGAACGAAATGCAAAAATCCCTGAATTTGGAGACTTATATCTCTCTCACTAACTTTAAGCACCAGCTATCTGAGTAGCTTACCGATCGCTGCAGCTGTACACAGCCCGTCTGTAAATAGCCCATCCAACTACCTACCTCATCCCCATATTGTTTTCATTAACTTTTTTGCTCTTTTGCACACCAGTATTTCTACTTGCACATCATCATCTGCACATCTATCACTCCAGTGTTAATTTGCTTAATTATAATTACTTTGCTACTATGGCCTATTTATTGCCTTACCTCCTCACGCCATTTGCACACACTGTATATAGACTTCCTCTGTTGTGGTATTGACTGTATGTTTGTTTATCCCATGTGTAACTGTGTTGTTGTTGTTTGTGTCGCACTGCTTTACTTCATCTTGGCCAGGTCGCAGTTGTAAATGAGAACTTGTTCTTAACTGGCCTACCTGGTTAAATAAATGTCTCCTGGTATGGCAACTGACCGTAAGGCGCTACAGATGGTAGTACGTACAGCCCAGTACATCCCTGGGGCCAAGCTTCCTGACATTCAGGACCTATATACTAACCAGTGTCAGAGGAAGGCCCAAAAAATTGTCAAAGACTCCAGTCACAAGACTGCTGAACAACTAATCAAATGGCCACCTGGACTATTTGACCCCCTCCCCCCTCCCCCTTTGACCCCCCCTTATTTTTACACTGCTGCTACTCGCTGTTTATTATCTATACATAGTCACTTTACAAATGACCTGGACTAACCTTTACCCCCGCACATTGACTCGTTATTGTTATGTACATTTATTTTGCAACTTTTTTAAAGATTTTTTTAAAACTTTTGATTATTTAGTAAATATTTTACAACTCAATTTGTTTAAACTGCATTGTTGGTTAAGGGCTTGTAAGTCTACACCTGTTTTATTCTGTGCATGTGACAAATACAATTTTATTTGCACTGACTGTGCTCACACACACAGCTGTAATGGCCACACACACACACACACACACACACACACACGCACGCAAACACACAGCCACAATAACAATCAAAGACATCAGAAGCAACTTAGTCAGTGTCTCACAATATTAATTACAGTCCTCTGCGCTTTATCCTTCTCCACTGTATCCCTCTCTACTGTATCCCTCTCCACTGTATCCCTCTCTACTGTATCCCTCTCTACTGTATCCCTCTTTACTGTATCCCTCTCTACTGTATCCCTCTCTACTGTATCCCTCTCTACTGTATCCCTCTTTACTGTATCCCTCTCTACTGTATCCCTCTCTACTGTATCCCTCTCTACTGTATTCCTCTCTACTGTATCCCTCTCTACTGTATCCCTCTTTACTGTATCCCTCTTTACAGTATCCCTCTCTACTGTATCCCTCTTTACTGTATCCCTCTTTACTGTATCCCTCTCTACTGTATCCCTCTCTACTGTATCCCTCTTTACTGTATCCCTCTCTACTGTATCCCTCTCTACTGTATCCCTCTTTACTGTATCCCTCTTTACTGTATCCCTCTCTACTGTATCCCTCTTTACTGTATCCCTCTCTACTGTATCCCTCTCTACTGTATCCCTCTTTACTGTATCCCTCTCTACTGTATCCCTCTCTACTGTATCCCTCTCTACTGTATCCCTCTTTATTGTATCCCTCTCTACTGTATCCCTCTCTACTGTATCCCTCTCTACTGTATCCCTCTTTACTGTATCCCTCTTTACTGTATCCCTCTTTACTGTATCCCTCTTCACTGTATCCCTCTTTACTGTATCGCTCCATGCTTTATCCCCCTCTAATGTATCCCTATTCAATCCATCCCTCTCTACTGTATCCCTCTTTACTGTATCCCTCTTTACTGTATCCCTCTCTACTGTATCCCTCTTTACTGTATCCCCCTCTACTGTATCCCCCTCTAATGTATCCCTCTCTAATGTATCCCTCTCTACTGTATCCCTCTTCACTGTATCCCTCTCTACTGTATCCCTCTTTACTGTATCCCTCTCTACAGTATCCCCCTCTAATGTATCCCTATTCAATCCATTCCTCTCTACTGTATCCCTCTTTACTGTATCCCTCTCTACTGTATCCCCCTCTAATGTATCCCTCTTTACTCTATCCCTCTCTACTGTATCCCCCTCTAATGTATCCCCCTCTAATGTATCCCTATTCAATCCATCCCTCTCTACTGTATCCCCCTCTAATGTATCCCTCTTTACTGTATCCCTCTCTACTGTATCCCCCTCTAATGTATCCCTCTTTACTGTATCCCTCTCTACTGTATCCCCCTCTAATGTATCCCTCTCTACTGTATCCCTCTCTACTGTATCCCTCTTCACTTTATACTTCTTTACTGTATCGCTCTATGCTGCATCCTCCTCTAATGTATCCCTATTCAATCCATTCCTCTCTACTGTATCCCTCTTTACTGTATCCCTCTCTACTGTATCCCTCTCTACCATATCCCTCTTTACTGTATCCCTCTTTACTGTATCCCTCTCTACCATATCCCTCTTTACTGTATCCCTCTTTACTGTATCCCTCTCTACTGTATCCCTCTTTACTGTATCCCTCTCTACTGTATCCCTCTTTACTGGATCCCTCTCTACTGTATCCCTCTTTACTGTATCCCTCTCTACTGTATCCCTCTTTACTGTATCCCTCTCTACTGTATCCCTCTTTACTGTATCCCTCTCTACTGTATCCGTCTTTACTGTATCCCCCTCTACTGTATCCCCCTCTAATGTATCCCTCTCTACTGTATCCCTCTCTACTGTATCCCTCTTTACTGTATCCCTCTCTACTGTATCCCTATTTACTGTATCCCTCTCTACTGTATCCCTCTTTACTGTATCCTCTCTACTGTATCCCTCTCTACTGTATCCCTCTCTACTGTATCACTCTCTACCATATCCCTCTCTACTGTATCCCTCTCTACTGTATCCCTCTCTACTGTATCACTCTCTACCATATCCCTCTCTACTGTATCCCTCTTTACTGTATCCCTCTCTACTGTATCCCTCTTTACTGTATCCCTCTCTACTGTATCCCTCTCTACTGTATCCCTCTCTACTGTATTCCTCTCTACTGTATCCCTCTCTACTGTATCCCTCTTTACTGTATCCCTCTTTACAGTATCCCTCTCTACTGTATCCCTCTTTACTGTATCCCTCTTTACTGTATCCCTCTCTACTGTATCCCTCTCTACTGTATCCCTCTTTACTGTATCCCTCTCTACTGTATCCCTCTCTACTGTATCCCTCTTTACTGTATCCCTCTTTACTGTATCCCTCTCTACTGTATCCCTCTTTACTGTATCCCTCTCTACTGTATCCCTCTCTACTGTATCCCTCTTTACTGTATCCCTCTCTACTGTATCCCTCTCTACTGTATCCCTCTCTACTGTATCCCTCTTTATTGTATCCCTCTCTACTGTATCCCTCTCTACTGTATCCCTCTCTACTGTATCCCTCTCTACTGTATCCCTCTTTACTGTATCCCTCTTTACTGTATCCCTCTTTACTGTATCCCTCTTCACTGTATCCCTCTTTACTGTATCGCTCCATGCTTTATCCCCCTCTAATGTATCCCTATTCAATCCATCCCTCTCTACTGTATCCCTCTTTACTGTATCCCTCTTTACTGTATCCCTCTCTACTGTATCCCTCTTTACTGTATCCCCCTCTACTGTATCCCCCTCTAATGTATCCCTCTCTAATGTATCCCTCTCTACTGTATCCCTCTTCACTGTATCCCTCTCTACTGTATCCCTCTTTACTGTATCCCTCTCTACAGTATCCCCCTCTAATGTATCCCTATTCAATCCATTCCTCTCTACTGTATCCCTCTTTACTGTATCCCTCTCTACTGTATCCCCCTCTAATGTATCCCTCTTTACTCTATCCCTCTCTACTGTATCCCCCTCTAATGTATCCCCCTCTAATGTATCCCTATTCAATCCATCCCTCTCTACTGTATCCCCCTCTAATGTATCCCTCTTTACTGTATCCCTCTCTACTGTATCCCCCTCTAATGTATCCCTCTTTACTGTATCCCTCTCTACTGTATCCCCCTCTAATGTATCCCTCTCTACTGTATCCCTCTCTACTGTATCCCTCTTCACTTTATACTTCTTTACTGTATCGCTCTATGCTGCATCCTCCTCTAATGTATCCCTATTCAATCCATTCCTCTCTACTGTATCCCTCTTTACTGTATCCCTCTCTACTGTATCCCTCTCTACCATATCCCTCTTTACTGTATCCCTCTTTACTGTATCCCTCTCTACCATATCCCTCTTTACTGTATCCCTCTTTACTGTATCCCTCTCTACTGTATCCCTCTTTACTGTATCCCTCTCTACTGTATCCCTCTTTACTGGATCCCTCTCTACTGTATCCCTCTTTACTGTATCCCTCTCTACTGTATCCCTCTTTACTGTATCCCTCTCTACTGTATCCCTCTTTACTGTATCCCTCTCTACTGTATCCGTCTTTACTGTATCCCCCTCTACTGTATCCCCCTCTAATGTATCCCTCTCTACTGTATCCCTCTCTACTGTATCCCTCTTTACTGTATCCCTCTCTACTGTATCCCTATTTACTGTATCCCTCTCTACTGTATCCCTCTTTACTGTATCCTCTCTACTGTATCCCTCTCTACTGTATCCCTCTCTACTGTATCACTCTCTACCATATCCCTCTCTACTGTATCCCTCTCTACTGTATCCCTCTCTACTGTATCACTCTCTACCATATCCCTCTCTACTGTATCCCTCTCTAATGTATCCCTCTTTACTGGATCCCTCTCTACTGTATCCCTCTTTACTGTATCCCTCTCTACTGTATCCCTCTTTACTGTATCCCTCTCTACTGTATCCCTCTCTACTGTATCCCTCTTTACTGTATCCTCTCTACTGTATCCCTCTCTACTGTATCCCTCTCTACTGTATCACTCTCTACCATATCCCTCTCTACTGTATCCCTCTCTACTGTATCCCTCTCTACTGTATCACTCTCTACCATATCCCTCTTTACTGTATCCCTCTCTACTGTATCCCTCTTTACTGTATCCCTCTCTACTGTATCCCTCTTTACTGTATCCTCTCTACTGTATCCCTCTCTACTGTATCCCTCTCTACTGTATCACTCTCTACCATATCCCTCTCTACTGTATCCCTCTCTACTGTATCCCTCTCTACTGTATCACTCTCTACCATATCCCTCTTTACTGTATCCCTCTCTACTGTATCCCTCTTTACTGTATCCCCCTCTAATGTATCCCTCTCTACTGTATCCCTCTCTACTGTATCCCTCTTTACTGTATCCCTCTCTACTGTATCCCTATTTACTGTATCCCTCTCTACTGTATCCCTCTTTACTGTATCCTCTCTACTGTATCCCTCTCTACTGTATCCCTCTCTACTGTATCACTCTCTACCATATCCCTCTCTACTGTATCCCTCTCTACTGTATCCCTCTCTACTGTATCACTCTCTACCATATCCCTCTCTACTGTATCCCTCTCTAATGTATCCCTCTTTACTGGATCCCTCTCTACTGTATCCCTCTTTACTGTATCCCTCTCTACTGTATCCCTCTTTACTGTATCCCTCTCTACTGTATCCCTCTCTACTGTATCCCTCTCTACTGTATCCCTCTTTACTGTATCCTCTCTACTGTATCCCTCTCTACTGTATCCCTCTCTACTGTATCACTCTCTACCATATCCCTCTCTACTGTATCCCTCTCTACTGTATCCCTCTCTACTGTATCACTCTCTACCATATCCCTCTTTACTGTATCCCTCTCTACTGTATCCCTCTTTACTGTATCCCTCTCTACTGTATCCCTCTTTACTGTATCCTCTCTACTGTATCCCTCTCTACTGTATCCCTCTCTACTGTATCACTCTCTACCATATCCCTCTCTACTGTATCCCTCTCTACTGTATCCCTCTCTACTGTATCACTCTCTACCATATCCCTCTTTACTGTATCCCTCTCTACTGTATCCCTCTTTACTGTATCCCTCTCTACTGTATCCCTCTTTACTGTATCCCTCTCTACTGTATCCCTCTTTACTGTATCCCTCTCTACTGTATCCCTCTTCACTTTATACTTATTTACTGTATCACTCTATGCTGTATTCCTCTCTACTGTATTCCTCTCTACTGTAACCCTCTCTACTGTATCCCTCTTTACTGTATTCCTCTCTACTGTATCACTCTCTACTGTATTCCTCTCTACTGTAAACCTCTCTACTGTATCCCTCTTTATTGTATCCCTCTCTACTGTATCCCTCTCCACAGTATCCCTCTTCACTGTATCCCTCTTCACTGGATCCCTCTCTACAGTATCCCCCTTCATTGTATTATCCCTCCTCACTGTGTCCCTCCCCACTGTGTCCCTCTTCACTGTATCCCTCAGCACTCATGCCTTATACTATTCAAATACCTCACCTTTCCTTTCAGCACCTAGCTATATTCTCTTCCATCTTCTCCTAACCTAACTCAATATAAACTGAACCAGCCTAACCCGTCCTCATTGTATATCCCCTCTAACCCCTAACCTACAGCCGTATCATAAACTAACCCCTCCATATACCCCCTCACCCTAACCTTATTATAAACTAACCCCTCCATATACCCCCTCACCCTAACCTTATTATAAACTAATCCCTCCATATACCCCCTCACCCTAACCTTATTATAAACTAACTCCTCCATATACCCCCTCACCCTAACCTTATTATAAACTAACCCCTCCTTATACCCCCTCACCCTAACCTTATTATAAACTAACTCCTCCATATACTCCCTCACCCTAACCTTATTATAAACTAACTCCTCCATATACCCCCTCACCCTAACCTTATTATAAACTAACTCCTCCATATACCCCCTCACCCTAACCTTATTATAAACTAACTCCTCCATATACTCCCTCACCCTAACCTTATTATAAACTAACTCCTCCATATACCCCCTCACCCTAACCTTTTTATAAACTAACCCCTCCATATACCCCCTCACCCTAACCTTATTATAAACTAACCCCTCCTTATACCCCCTCACCCTAACCTTAATATAAACTAACCCCTCCATATACCCCCTCACCCTAACCTTATTATAAACTAACCCCTCCATATACCCCCTCACCCTGACCTTATTATAAATTAAACCCACCATATACCCCCTCACCCTAACCTTATTATAAACTAACTCCTCCATATACCCCCTCACCCTAACCTTATTATAAACTAACTCCTCCATATACTCCCTCACCCTAACCTTATTATAAACTAACCCCTCCATATACCCCCTCACCCTAACCTTATTATAAACTAACCCCTCCATATACCCCCTCACCCTAACCTTATTATAAACTAACTCCTCCATGTACCCCCTCACCCTAACCTTATTATAAACTAACTCCTCCATATACCCCCTCACCCTAACCTTATTATAAACTAACTCCTCCATATACCCCCTCACCCTAACCTTATTATAAACTAACTCCTCCATATACCCCCTCACCCTAACCTTATTATAAACTAACCCCTCCTTATACCCCCTCACCCTAACCTTATTATAAACTAACCCCTCCATATATCCCCTCACCTTAACCTTATTATAACTAACTCCTCCATGTACCCCCTCACCCTAACCTTATTATAAACTAACCCCTCCATATACCCCCTCACCCTAACCTTATTATAAACTAACCCCACCATATACCCCCGCACCCTAACCTTATTATAAACTAACCCCACCATATACCCCCTCACCCTAACCTTATTATAAACTAACTCCTCCATGTACCCCCTCAACCTAACCTTATCATAACCTAACCCCTCCTGCTAACCCCTCCTAACCCCCTCTATCGCCTGCTTGTCCCCCCAGGAGAGATGGAGGAGCTGGAGGCTCTGTGGCTGACGGGGATCTGCCACAATGAGAAGAACGAGGTGATGAGCAGCCAGCTGGACGTGGACAACATGGCAGGTGTCTTCTACATGCTGGGGGCGGCCATGGCTCTGTCGCTCATCACCTTCATTGCCGAGCATGCCTTCTACTGGCAACTGCGCTTCTGCTTCATGGGCTACTGCACCGGCAAGCCAGGCTTTACCTTCTCCATCAGCAGGGTGAGTTATTGGCTGGATTGGAGCACGTCTTTAACCAGACTTCCTGGTCAGGTTGCTAACACTCTGTGCTTATGCCACGTTCACATCATGTCGGAAACTTGGGACTTCCGAGTTCAAATTAACGTAAGTTATTTGCGTAGGGCTTAATATTTGTTTATTCTGATACTTCCCAAGTGAGAAACTTGAGTACAATCTTTCTACAACGAGTAAGCTGACATGATGTAAACCCAGCATAATAAAACCTATACTAGTAAGCTAATGATACTTTGTTAACTGTGATAGAGACATAGTAATAAGTAATGACACTGCATGATGCCCTTCGAGCAAGGATAACAAAACGAGTATAACTACTGATATTGTGAACGCTAATCGAATTCAGGCTAATCTGTGCTAACGGTGCTAGCAAAACTAACATAACAATCATCGCCAATGGGCCTTTTGAAAGCCCTTTTAATATATAACACTAACGCTAAGGCTCTTACAGTTAGTTACATGCCCACTGATTCCAGTTGTATAGAAGGGTAAAAAACAAAGCCTTATCACGGTGTTGTTGCGTCTTTAAATGGGGACTGCTCCGAGGGCTGTTTATGTGGGTCATTTACCATGGCAGTTGTCATGGCAGTTGTTATTGTAAGTCAGAGAGCTTGTTTACGCATGAAAAACAATTGCTTGAGGAACAATCACATTTGCATGATGTTACCTTTTAAGAGAGGGGGGAATGTTTTTGTTGTTGCACGCTCATTGAACTCAATTATCATTCATTTGAGAAACAGACGCAAATGTTTACCTGCCTGAACGTCTTAAGAAAGGTTTTTCTGATATCCTTTTGAGCATTTTGAAATGCAGTTTTCTCTACTGTATCCTTCCTCTTTTGGGAGCTTGACAATAGTTACTCTGTAATACAGCAATAATGGTTTTATGCAAAGTACATACAATAGTTTATGTGTAGGGAGAGCCTCGATAGAATACAAATTCAGTATTTATTGGTTCAAGCGTACAGGTGTTGATGTTATTTGGCAGTTGCATTACAGAATTAATTTTCACCCTCTACACTATTACAGACTACCCCTCGTCTAATTATTGCCGCCTGCAAGAGATATTAGTCTATTACAGATTTTTATGCCTGGTTTAGTGCTCCAGTTGTGGAGGGAGGGAGGGAGGGAGGGAGGAAGTATAGCGCTCAACCAATCTGCACACATACAGGGAGGGAGGGAGGAAGTATAGCACTCAACCAATCTGCACACATACAGGGAGGGAGGGAGGCAGTATAGCGCTCAACCAATCTGCACACATACAGGGAGGGAGGGAGGCAGTATAGCGCTTAACCAATCTGCACACATACAGGGAGGGAGGGAGGGAGGAAGTATAGCGCTCAACCAATCTGCACACATACAGGGAGGGAGGGAGGGAGGGAGGGAGGAAGTATAGCGCTCAACCAATCTGCACACATTCAGGGAGGGAGGGAGGGAGGGAGGAAGTATAGCGCTCAACCAATCTGCACACATACAGGGAGGGAGGGAGGGAGGAAGTATAGCGCTCAACCAATCTGCACACATACAGGGAGGGAGGGAGGGAGGAAGTATAGCGCTCAACCAATCTGCACACATACAGGGAGGGAGGGAGGGAGGAAGTATAGCGCTCAACCAATCTGCACACATACAGGGAGGGAGGGAGGCAGTATAGCGCTCAACCAATCTGCACACATACAGGGAGGGAGGAAGTATAGCGCTCAACCAATCTGCACACATACAGGGAGGGAGGGAGGCAGTATAGCGCTCAACCAATCTGCACACATACAGGGAGGGAGGGAGGGAGGAAGTATAGCGCTCAACCAATCTGCACACATACAGGGAGGGAGGGAGGGAGGGAGGGAGGGAGGGAGGGAGGGAGGGAGGGAGGGAGGGAGGGAGGGAGGGAGGGAGGGAGGGAGGGAGGGAGGGAGGGAGGGAGGGAGGGAGGGGACAGAAAGAAAGGGAGGGCATATGATGAGAGGAACAGATAACATACGACGCGAGGAAAAGGAAATCTGTCCGTGAAAAAGAATGATAAAAAACATTAAAGGGGAACAGAAGGAACAGAGGAGCGCTAAAGGAAAGATGTGCCAGTAACCTCTGTCCTATCACCTTTACAGAGGGATTGTGTGGACAGATAAAGAAAGTCCCGTTGGAGGAGAAGCTTCACCATGGCGACCAGGAGGCAATGGAGATCAAATAAGACAAAAAAAGACACAAAGAGAAATAAAAGAGTGGAAAGAGTAGAAAAAATAATAATGAATTCAGGGGGCCAGGGGAGAGGAGTGACTACGAGATGGACAGAAAAATGGTTTTGACATGACGCCCCTGATGAACAGTGACACACGTTTTCACTGGCAGGCAATGAAATCTCGTTTTTTTATCTAGAATGGCATGAGAAACGCTGCGCTGATCCTAACATACATGCCTTGATTTGTTGGTGTCACCTCTTAGAATTACTGTCCTCACAATGGCAAAATAACAACCAGATAATGACCTAACATTTCAACAAAACCACACCTGCCTTTCATTTTGCAGAATATTTCAAAAATACTTTTATTGCATGATTCATTTTCGTGACGTGTCTTTACGAGAGGGGGGTTGGATTGCCCCGGGAAAAGTGCTGTCAGCTGAATTTAAATTAAATTGATTCAACTTATTGATTGGTTGGTCAAAACTAGACGCTAATGGCGCTCCTGTCATTATCAATCGAGTCTCTGATTTGCCCTCCAACACTTGGGTCTGAGTGAGAGGAAGAGAGGAGAGGCTCTGAGCCTCTGCAGGGGCCAAAGCTCTGTGTGCTCCCCAGGGAGAACGTATTGATGAGCTCACCCCTATTACTGTTTAATAGTGTGTAAACAAGGTGGCCAGATGAAACACTGCAGTGCATTAACCTCTCTCTCTTTGTCTCTCATCTCTCTCCACCTTTCAACCTCCCGTCCGCTTCTAATGCTCGTCCACCAATCTACCCTATTTCTGTTTTCGTCAATCTGTCTTTGTGTTGGTTTCTTTCGCTTGCTCCACCTCTCCCCATGTTTTTCTCTCTCTCCCTCTCCTCCTGTTTCTCTACCATTCTCTATCCCCCCTATTCATCTGTTCCTCCAATAGGGCATCTGGAGTTGTATCCACGGGGTCCAGATCGAGGAGAATAAGTCGGCCATGGACTCTCCATCGGCCACCATGAACATGAACATGAACAACACCCACTCCAACATCCTGCGACTGCTCCGCACAGCCAAGGACATGACCGCCATCCCGGGGGTCAACGGCTCGCCGCACACGCACGGCGCCCTGGACTACGGTGGCCACCACCGTGGCGAGTCGCCCAGCATCTACGACGTCTCCGAGCACCGGCGCAGCTTGCAAGAGCGCAAGGCCCTGCCGCCGCCCTACCTGCCTGAGGACAACATGTTCAGCGACTACATCAGCGAGGTGGAGAGGACTTTTGGCAACTTGCCCCTGAAGGACAACAACCTGTACCAGGACCATTACCTGCACCACCACTCAGGTCCGGGACCCGGGCTGGCTCTGGGTATGTCCGGCCCCCCGCCTAACAGGCCGAGTAGCTTAGGCAGTACCAGTTCATTGGAGGGAGGGATGTTTGATTGTGACAGTTTAGGGGGAGGGGTAGCGCCCATATTCACCACACAACCCCGCGTTGCCTCCTTGACTCACAGGAACACCAATAAGTTTGACCTGATCGCCGGCCACGCCTCGGCCTCAGGCTCCGGTCAGCAGGGGGGTCAGTTCAAGTCGAACGACCTCTACGGGAGGTTCTCTTTCAAAGGCGGGGCGTCCAGTTCTGGGTTTATCGACAGGGGCGGTCACGACAGGTACTGCATGGGTGGAGGAGGAGGGGGTGGCGGGGGCTCGGGGGGCGATGATGTGTCGGATATCTCCTCACACACCATCACCTACGGCAATCTGGAGGGCAACGCCAAGAGGCGTAAACAGTACAGGGACAGCTTGAAAAAGAGGCCAGCCTCAGCCAAATCCAGACGGGAGCAGGACGAGATTGATTACCGGAGGCGAGCCCACCAACATCACACCGTCCACCACCACTTCTCCCGCGGGCCCCTGGGACACCGCTCGGCCTCCCCACCCCTGGTCCCCTCTGAGCGGAAGAGAGGAGGTGGAGGAGGAGGGGGTAACTCTTCACCTTACTTATTCCGCGACAAAGAAAATCTGAGGGAGTTCTATGCGGAGCAGGTCCTTTCCAAAGAGGGCTCTGCCAAGTGGGAGCATGTGGATGTGTCCGACGGGCCTTGTCCGATGGGCGGTAGGGGAGGAGTCGCTGGTGGTAGTAGTGGTAGTGGCATTTGTAAGAGCCTAGTGCCCGTGGAGGATTTCCTGAAAGGTAACAAACCCAAGAAGTCAGAGGGTAAAAGTGGCGTCGTCGGAGGAATGGGCTTGGGGTCGTCAGGGCAACAGGCCCACACGTGTTGGGAGAAGAACATGTCTGAAGTGGGGGGTGGAGGCATAGCAGGGGGTGACTGGGAGTGTCGGAATCTCAGTGGTGGTGGTGGTGGGGGAGGAGGAGGGAAGTCCATCTCTCACCATGGGGGAGGGGGCACCTGTACGCATGGGAGCGCTAGTGGCGGAGGGGGAGGAGGGGGTGGGGGCGCTAGTGGCGGAGGGGGAAATAGTCGTCCAAGCTCTGCTTCTTGCAAACGGTGCGAGTCGTGTAAGAAACCAGGCAACCTGTATGACATCAGTGAAGATAACCTCATATTCAGCCAGATGGGGGGTGGAGGGGGGAAGAGTGGTGACACGGGGGGGGCTGGCCAATCACAAAGTCATGCACAGCGCAGAAAGCTAGGGCCAGGTGGGCGGGTGTTACGGAGACAACACTCCTACGACACGTTTGTGGATTTGCAGAAGGGTGGGGGTGGCGGACGCATGGGCGGGGGTGGAGGAGGAGGTGGAGGAGGAGGGGGAGGGGGGCAGCTCCTCCCACCCAGAAGCGTGAGCTTGAAAGACAAAGACCGCTACATGGAGGGAGTTAGCCCGTACGCCCAAATGTTTGCCCAGTACGCGGAGAGGGACAGAGATAGTCCCTCCTTTTTCAGCCGGGGTGGTAGTGAGCGGGAGAGGGCGAAAGGAGGCTCCTCCTTCAGTTTGTTCCGAGGCGACCGAGGAGAAGGTGGGTTGCACCGTCGGTCGGTGGGGGAGAAAGACATGAGGGACAGGGATAGAAGAATGATGGGAGGTGGAGGTGGTGGGGGCGGTAGTGGCAAAGGGGCCGGGACTTACTCCTTGTCTAAATCTCTCTACCCAGATAAGGTGACCCAGAACCCCTTCATCCCAACCTTCGGCGACGACCAGTGTCTATTACATGGCGGCAAACCGTACTACGTCAAAATGTCTCCACAGCAACAGCAACAACCGCCACAGCATCTCCTCAACAACAGCCGCGGGGACTTCCGAGGCTCCATGGGGGTGCCGTCATATTTTCCGGCGTCAGCCACGACGGGGGTCATGTCCAACGTGACCCCCAGGTTCCCCAATGATCTGTGTCTCGGGGGAGGGTTGGGGGGGCCCATGGGGAACCACCATGGCCCCAGACTGGGAGGCAACAAGCTACTGCCGGTCAGGGACGGGGGGTTAGGGTTGGTGGGGCAGGGCGGCCAGAGACCCTTCAATGGCTCGAGCAACGGCCACGTTTACGAGAAGCTCTCCAGCATCGAGTCTGACGTCTGAAAGAAAGAGATGGAGCTGGAGAACAGGATAATTGCTTCTCCAACTGAGGAGAACGAATAGACGCTACATTGTGTACATCGTTCTCATATTTCTAACTGAGGAAGGTTAGTTGGACAATGGACACTGCGGACAGAGTGAAGGAGAGTGAAGGAACTGTCAAGTGCAACAGAAAGCGACACGACTTCTAATGAGGAAATGAGCGGATTCTGCTGCTTGACTCTGAGACTGTGAGGGAGGAGGAGAGAAATCTCTCCTCCGTTTCTCCTCTCCTTCTTCACTCCCTCTTCTATCTTTCCCTCTCTTCCGCTCGCCTGCTGTTCCTTACACCAAAACTAACGTTTTGCTTAGCTATCAGAAATACAATCAAATGAATGAAAAATCAAATACTTTTCTTGAAGTAACAGGGTAAACTAACAATAATTGTATTGATAATGTTGTTAATGATATTATTGAATATAATTATATTGTTTAACATTTGGGCTCGTTTTCTTATTTTTTTGTAATAGTTCATGTTGTTATATATTTATATTGTTGTTAATTATTTGCTAGGCCACCATATTACAGGAGACTAATAGACTATTTGCTAGGCCACCATATTACAGGAGACTAATAGACTATTTGTTAGGAAGAAATGTTACTTAAGTACCAATACTTTTAGGTTGTGTAATTCAGATTTCTTCTTAATTCTTGATTATCCATATTTTCTGTTTTTGGAGTGTGCTGTGCAAAAGTATACTGTATGTGAAAGGCATGATTTGCTGAGTACATTTTCCATATACTTGACATGTTATAGTGAAGGAGAAAGTACTTATGTGGCATCATACTGGTTTGCCGTTTAGATTTCTTGTTTTGCCTGGCAGTACGTCGGGAGTAGTGGTGATCTCAGATACCGAGCGGGATGTGCCTTACTGAATCCACTACAATCATAAAGATATGAAGACTCCTCCTCCTATCGGTAGAAAGGGTGTTCATTCTGTAGACAATTCAGTTATTAACTAGTAATTCATAAAGTGGTTATCATGTTCTCTGAGAATCCGCTTAGCTGAGATTTTGCTTTAAACGAGACCCACCCACCTGAAAGGAGGAATAGTTGCATCATGGAAGATGTAGTTTTCTGCTCGTTTCACTCGGGTGCTAGTCAAGAGGCTCTTATCTCACCCTTTAGCGTTCCATAAATCATTAGATTTAACATTTTAAATCTCAACATATCACAAGTCCCCCTTATATACTCAAAGGTAAACTATCAATTACACTTATTATAATTTTTGTATTGTTAAAAAAAAAATTGGGGCATAGATGCAGTATTTGCTAAACATATGTATTTCCCCTTGTGTTCCTATATGTTGCTGGGAAGTGATTGAATGGAGTTGGTTTCAATTGGACTTGACTGTTGTCTACTTTTAAGATCTGGTCTTGATGGAATGCTGGACCATGGTCTGGGAATGGAGAGACTGACAGCAGGACGTGTTAGTTCATTTCATTATACCCAATCACTGTACTGTTACTGTACTGTATACTGTATGTCTCTCCTTAATAATTCACGTCAAGGACTTGATCAAACCACTAATCATGTTTGACTTACTTAGAATGTGTTATCATTTCTGAGATCATTCAGATATCACTAAAGGTGGTCACTTGATATGGGGATTGGGGAGAATAATCACTATTTCACTATTTGTTAGCTTTTTTTCTTTCCTTGTGAATACCAAAACAAATCAATCACTTTATACAGGCCACACAAGACAGTCTGGATGTAACATTCAGTAAATCTCTGTAAACTTTCAACATTTTTCCCAAGATGATTATGGAATGTTTTGGCAACTTCCATCAATGGCTTGATACATAAGTAGGATAAAAGGACAATAACGTTTGTAAAGCTTGAGTACTTGACCAGGGCATGATTACCACTGGCCTAGTATTAGCAAGAATTCTTCATCTCTGCGTTTAAAATTAAACCTTATTTGAATAATTCTGTCTATTTCACCCAGAACAACCACTTTTCAGCTATCAGGGCAAATATATTATGAATTTACAAATTTGATCGAAGGACAGTATTTTCTTTTGGAAAATAGTCCTCACAACTGTCCTGGAAGGTACATGGTGGAAGGTGGAGAAAAGCAAACCAATGCCATGATTAAAATGAAGGAAAAAAAATGTTGAATCTCCACATAGTGTGGAGATTAGTGTGGAAAGTGTGGAAAGTCACGTTTTCCCCCCTATTCTATAAGCATTGAGTCCAGTGGTTTGTTTATCATGCCTTTGCCAATGTCTCTGGGTCGCTTCCATCAATGACAACCTCATGTCCATGGAAGATGACCTCAAAGCCACAACGTATCACAGACAGATATCCAGGTCCACGCTGTATTTGTGTTCCCCTCCATGTAATTGTTGTAATATACAATTCAGGACCCCCCCCCATATCTTCATTTTATTTATTTTATTTATTTTATTTTATTACTTTAAGTTATAGCTGTCTGAATTATTACATTTCTAAGTGATTTGTTATTTTGCCAAACCAAATTGTACGATCTAAGCACAATCAGTGTTATTGATTAGTTGATCAATACTTGTACATCCCTACTGAAACTTTGAAAGATTTTTCCTTCTTTCATGACTGACAAGTCAGTGTGTATGATATTGAGTCAGTGTGTCTGATATCGAGTCAGTGTGTATGATATTGAGTCAGTGTGTCTGATATTGAGTCAGTGTGTCTGATATTGAGTCAGTGTGTATGATATTGAGTCAGTGTGTCTGATATTGAGTCAGTGTATAAGGACATGTGTTCGTAAGGACATGCATGCATCAGTGGAATTGTTTTATTTTCCCTTTTTTACTTAGACTCTATTTTATCCTAAAAGTGGGTGTTTGGGAATGATATCTGGACTTTTTAATCAATTTAATTGATTCTGATCTTTGTTGGTGTGTGTTTGTCTCTGTAAAAAGACAAATAGAATTTTGCTCTCAAAATAGTCGTTATTTTAAAATATTTCAAATTCAGTAATCAGAATTGTCAATAGGAATAATTGCTATGACAGAAATAGATTCAACAGATTTATTATGGAACCAGAAGAAGTGTAAGAAGAGAAGTTCAGGCTTCTCTGCTCCTCTTGATGATTGGTTGTAAATGCCTGTGAATGAGGTAAAGGTATTGCTATTATTAAATGCCCGTGAATGAGGTAAAGGTATTGCTATTATTAAATGCCCGTGAATGAGGTGATGGTATTGGTATTATTAAATGCCTGTGAATGAGGTGAAAGTGTTGGTATTATTAAATGCCTGTGAATGAGGTGAAGGTGTTGGTATTATTAAATGCCTGTGAATGAGGTGAAGGTATTGGTATTATTAAATGCCTGTGAATGAGGAGAAGGTATTGGTATTATTAAATGCATGTGAATGAGGTGAAGGTGTTGGTATTATTAAATGCCTGTGAATGAGGTGAAGGTATTGGTATTATTAAATGCCTGTGAATGAGGTGAAGGTATTGGTATTATTAAATGCCTGTGAATGAGGTGAAGGTATTGGTATTATTAAATGCCTGTGAATGAGGTGAAGGTATTGGTATTATTAAATGCCTGTGAATGAGGTGAAGGTATTGGTATTATTAAATGCCTGTGAATGAGGTGAAAGTGTTGGTATTATTAAATGCCTGTGAATGAGGTGAAGGTATTGGTATTATTAAATGCCTGTGAATGAGGTGAAGGTGTTGGTATTATTAAATGCCTGTGAATGAGGTGAAGGTATTGGTATTATTAAATGCCTGTGAATGAGGTGAAGGTATTGCTATTATTAAATGCCTGTGAATGAGGTGAAGGTATTGCTATTATTAAATGCCTGTGAATGAGGTGAAGGTATTGGTATTATTAAATGCCTGTGAATGAGGTGAAGGTATTGGTATTATTAAATGCCTGTGAATGAGGTGAAGGTATTGGTATTATTAAATGCCTGTGAATGAGGTGAAAGTGTTGGTATTATTAAATGCCTGTGAATGAGGTGAAGGTATTGGTATTATTAAATGCCTGTGAATGAGGTGAAGGTATTGGCATTATTAAATGCCTGTGAATGAGGTGAAGGTATTGGTATTATTAAATGCCTGTGAATGAGGTGAAGGTATTGGCATTATTAAATGCCTGTGAATGAGGTGAAGGTATTGGTATTATTAAATGCCTGTGAATGAGGTGAAGGTATTGGCATTATTAAATGCCTGTGAATGAGGTGAAGGTATTGGTATTATTAAATGCCTGTGAATGAGGTGAAGGTATTGGTATTATTAAATGCCTGTGAATGAGGTGAAGGTATTGGTATTATTAAATGCCTGTGAATGAGGTGAAGGTATTGGTATTATTAAATGCCTGTGAATGAGGTGAAGGTATTGGTATTATTAAATGCCTGTGAATGAGGTGAAGGTATTGGTATAACGTTTTTATGAAGTGATGAACCAGCTTTGATTTTCAATGTTTTTGCTTGTTTTTTTCCCTACAACCTCTCTTTCTTCAGGAAGTTGCTTTCCTCTTTCTCTCTTTCTCTCTTTCTCTCTCTCTTTCTTTCTTTCTCTCTCTCTTTCTTTCTTTCTTTCTTTCTTTCTTTCTGTTGTTGTATGTGCCTCAATACATGCGCTTGATTACCTCTGTGTGTGTGTGTGTGTGTGTGTGTGTGTGTGTGTGTGTGTGTGTGTGTGTGTGTGTGTGTGTGTGTGTGTGTGTGTGTGTGTGTGTGTGTAAAAGAAAGCGCTAAAGAGAGAACTGTTGACTGATGTTCTGTATTGTAGTGCTGTATGTAAATAACCTACCTCCCTCTAGCAGACTTTTAATAAAAGTGTACAAGATGGCTGAAAGTACGAACCTTTTGGGTGACATCTTTGATTTGAAGGTTCCCTGCTAAACATTTTTTTTTTCAATGATAGGCCACATATGTGCAAGCTTGTAATTTGTTGAAAGAGTGCACACCTAAAGTAGTAGAGACTATTTTTACAGCAAGTTGATGAATTTCCTTTCACTTTAATTTGGTAAAAGACCGGCATACACACTTGTTTTTGTTACACAACTAATGGTAATGACATGAGTGGCTATTACATAAGCACAACATCATGACTCTCTACTACATTTTTACAATTTATAATTTGTCTTCTTTGGCAACCCTTTATTTGATGTGTTTCCAAGAGAAAACTATAACACAATCATTTCTAGAACTGTACAGATTGTGAAAATGTATATATGACTAAACATTTCAGTCACTCTTTAATTTTTGTATGGGAAGACATGACATGTGATAAAGAATAATAAAAAATGTGATTAAATATTTAATAATATTTAAAAAGAGGATAATTAAACACAGTCGATGTGAAAATAAGTGCTAAGAAATATTCTTCTTCTGTCTCTTTGTATTAATATTAGTATTGATAAAAACATGAAATCATGTCACTTGTGAAATTCCTACGTTTTCTTATTTTTCCCCTCTAAACAGATTTCAACATTCATGCATGGTCTCTCATTTGTCTATATATTGTATATATATATTGGAATTATCTGGCTCGAAGGACCAATACCTTAAAGGGTCATTCAGCAGTTAAAACAATAGAAAAGTGTCCTCCCCACCCCTGTTTCGTTTTTTATATTATTTTATAATGGGACTGGAGAATTGTAACCACTTTCAACTTCCTAGACAGAGCTATGGATGGATGCAAGGACTTACCAGCCATGATATCAATATTATAATTGTAACCATATTTTGACTCTATATAGTGTTTGTTTAAATTGAATTAGTTTACAAACATTGGAGTAAAACAAGCTTATATTTTGGCTTCTGGTGGGGTACAACAGCTCATGAGGCATTTATGACTTATGTTCTTCAAGAATCAATGGGTACATATCAAGTCCAAAAAATTGATCTATTAACTGCAGATTTCCCCTTTAAAGGTGCAGGGCCTTTTGAAGTGTTCTCAGATTCATCTGTCATTTAAATGGCCAGTGTCACTCCTCCTCTTTAATCCTGTTGCTGTATTGTCACTTTCATCCAGGACACCTGTCCATCCTCCCGTTCCGCTCAACCCCTTTCATCTTGTCTCTCCGTAGCTCTCTCCTTTTTCCGCACTTGCGTATCTTTCTGTCTGTTTTTTCTCTTTCACAAGTAGGACACTGAAATGAGATTGAGGTTACTCAAGATGTTGGAGAGGCAGGTTTGTAGGACAGGACAGATGGAGAGGGAGGTGACGAATGACACACTGATAAAAAGTGAACCAGTAGGATATTGTATACAGAATTTGAAAGACTCCAAATCCTCCTCCTGAGACTCTCTCTCTGCCTCTCTTTCTTCTGAAAGAGCTCTGACCAGCAACAAGGGAGATATTTAAAGAAACCAGTCATCCACAAAACCCTCTTTGAGATTTTGGTAAAGCATATCTCTGTATCTATATTTGATCCTATGTCATTGAGAGATAAATAATTAGCTAGTGCTATAAACAGCACTGACAGAACAAGAACACATTGATAGAACACATTGCAACACATGTAACTACTTGACAATTAACCGTTACCTAGCAACTGGCTCTTTTTTCAAGAGATGGGGAGAGTGGAGGATTTATACTGTATACTCTCACTGTCTTATTGGATGGGAAAATGAATCAACATACAATACCAAAATGGAAAGTACAGCCTGAGCCGAACATCTACGGAGAGAGGGAAAGTCAGAGAGAGCGAGAGAAATGGGGGATGGAATGCAGATTAAGAAGTAGAGATGAAAGACTGAAGCCCCGCTTATACCTGGTGCTAACATGGGTTGTGTGTCCTAATCTTGTCCACATTCTGATTGTGCCTACATTTTTGTGTCTGCATTGTGACCAGATTCTCTGATCCATCCCTGTATGCAAATTATTTCACAGCTATTCTTTCCAGTAATAAGTTATTTATTTGAAGACATGTTGGTGGCATAAGTCAGTGGTGCAGCCTGTCAATGATGTTAGAAGCCGGTATAATATGATTTAAGTGGTTTCACTGCCCAGATTGGTCTACACAATGCGTCTTTTAATCGTGTAAACCTGTCTAAAAATGCGGGATCAATCAGAATGTGGACAAGACCAGGAAAAAGGACGCATGTTAGAACCAGGTATAAACAGGGCCAGAGAGAAACAACGGAGGATGACAAGCAGAGATGGGAAAGTAGAGGCAGGTTGGGAAAGAGGGAATGAGAAAGACGGAACATTTTATACTGCGGCTCTGTGGATGAGAAGCAGGAGTCGGGGAAGAGGAGAGGAGAGAAAGGAGAGAAGGAACGGTTGCTGTAGAAACGCTTGGCAAAGTTTTAATGAGGGCACAAAGTTCGATCCTTATGCCCACAACACATCCACACTCACACACACACAGTATATATACCAGCTGGCTTTAGTATTACCCTTTGTGACTACAGCTATCGGGGAAAAAAATATCTACAAACTTTCACAGATCCCTCTAACAACAAAGTCCCAAACGAATAACAGGATAGGGAGTCACCCTTTAAAGTCAGATATTAAAGCATAACATTGTGGCATACCACATCCTCTCCAATAGTAGCATTTTGTTCTATTGTGGATTGTTAATGTGGTACTCTAAAATCAATTGTGTGGCGATTGGTTTTGAATCTAATGATGATCACGCTTCCATGCAAATGACTGAATTATTCTCATGGCCATGCAGCCACAGTTGGCTAGTTCTGTATGAGATGATCAGACAGTTGAGACTTGATGAGTTTGTTTAATGAATATATCATTGCTCTCTCATGGGTTGATACACATAACAACTACAGATGCACATCTTTGTTAATAATGAAGCAGAGATAGAGAATACATACATGTTACATCAACTTTCTACAATATATATCAGATTTTGATACATTATAATTATTTGCAGACTATTTCGTTAATTTCTCGCTCTTTCACCTTTGACCTCTCACTGAACTTAGAACCCTAACACTAACTTTCCTACTATCACACTCCTCCGTAGTCCACAATCCCTCCCGCTATCTCTCACTCGCACTCTCCAGCATCCTAACTTGTCCGTTGTTGTATACTCTCACCCTCCTCTTCCTCACCACCCTAGTCCCCCTCACAGGGACCGCCTTCTTCAAGGTGTACCTCGTCAGTCTTGCTGCGCCACCTCTCATGCTCCGAGGTGCCAGAGCCCTGCTACCGCCACCCCCTCCCTCCTCCCCCTCGTCCCGGTAGCCGTGGCGACGGAGGAATGGTTCCAAGGTTGCTAGGCGATGGGTGAGTTCCGTGATACGCCTGTGCAGCAGAGTGACTTCCCTGAAGAGATCGTTGAGCGACTCGGACAGAGGGCGCACCCTGCAGGACACAAAGAGTAACTTATCAACAGGCACTTCAAACTGGCAATCAATCACACTTTAAGAACCTGGACAGTAACTTCAAATTATTCATCTGCACGGGTCAATATTTTGTAGAGTCAAAACAGGAACTTAGCAACATCAATCTGCAATGTCATTCACACATTGTTGGACAGATGAAATAACTTCATAGGCCTACAGCTTCATTATAGAGACATACAGGGCCTTCAGAAAGTATTCACCCCCCTTCCCCTTTTCCACATTTTGTTGTGTTACAGCCTGAATTTAAAATGGGGGGGGAGGAGTCACAAGCCTACACATACCACATAATGTCGAAGTAGAATTATGTTTTTAGACATTTTTACAAATGAATTACAAATGAGAAGCTGCAATGTCTTGAGTCAATAAGTATTCAACCCCTTTGTTGTGATAAGCCTAAATAAGTAAGGAGTAAACATTTTCTTAACAAGTCACATAATAAGTTGCATGGATCACTCTGTGAGTAATAATCATGTTAGCATGCTTTTTTAAATGACTACCTCCTCTCTGTACCCCAGTGAATTTCAAACACAGATTCAACCACAAAGACCAGGGAGGTTTTTCCGATGCCTCGCAAAGAGGGGCACCTATTGGTAGATTGGTAAATAAAATAAAAACAGACATTGAATATCTTTGAGCATGGTGAACTTATTAATTACACTTTGGATGGTGTATCAATACACCTAGTCACTACAAAGATAATACTGCAAAAATGTGGCAAAGCAATTCACTTTTTGTCCTGAATACAAAGTGTTGTGTTTGGGGCAAATCCAATACAACATATTACTGAGTATCACTCTCCATATTTTAAAGCATTGTGGTACCATGTTATGGGTATGCTTGTAATCGTTAAGGAGTTTTTCAGGATAAAAAAATAAACGGAATGGAGCACAGGAAAAAACCTAGAGGAAAACCTGGTTCAGTCTGCTTTTCAACAGACACTGGGAGACAGTCACCTTTCAGCAGGACAATAATGGGAAACAAGGTCAAATATACACTGGAGTTGCTTACCAGGAAGACAGTGGATGTTCCTGAGCGGCTTAGTTACAGTTTTGATTTAAATTGGCTTGAAAATCTATGGCAGGACTTGAAAATGGTTGTCTAGCAATGATCAACAACCGATTTGACAGCTTGAAGAATTTTAAATGGGCAAATATTGTACAATCCAGATGTGGAAAGCTCTTAGAGACTTACCCAGAAAGACAGCTGTAATGGCTGCTAAAGGTGTTTCTAACATGTATTGGGGGTGTGAATAATGATGCAAATGGGTTATTTCTGTATTTAACTCTCAGTACATTTGCAAAAATGTCTAAAAACATGTTTTACTTTGTCATTATGGAGTATTGTCTGTAGATGGGTAAGAAAAAAAGATATACTTCATCTGTTTTGAATTCAGGCTGTAACACAACACAATTTGGAATAAGTCAAGGGGTATGAATACTTTCTGAAAGTACTGTAAATATGGATTTTTCACACTCTATGTTGACCTATAACACGGTAACGATGTCCCTCTGGTACTCCTACCTGGAGTAGTCAGGGAGCAGGGTGCTGGGCTGCGAGTGGAGTAGGGTCTTGATCTCGTTGAAGATGCGTTTTCCCCAGAGGTCCAGGACTCTGGTCACACTGCGGACAGTGGTCACGTTCACACTCTCAGCTGCAACCACAACCCCAGAGGAAAGGAAGAAGAGACGTTGTTATGAAAGACCTGTCTTTCTCACTTCCGCTTTTGCTTTCCTTGACGTCAACTGAGTAGGCTGGATGGATGTTCTTATTTATTAGCTTACCTCCCTCCCGGTAGTTCCAGTACCCATAATTCAGTTCGTTCTCTTCGCCAACGGACTGGGCCATGGTCGCCATGGCAGCCAGAAGCAGTAGCATCACAGTTTGAGGGGCCATGATGAGAAGACACAGCCCTTTATGAAGAAGAAAAGGAAAACACAACAAGAATGATTGAAAAAAATCGGCCAATTAGCCAAAATCAGTTCACTGTGACATTACAACAATTTGATTACGTTCAGAAGAAATAGGGAAAGTCAGAGACAGAGAGAAGAATCAGAAAGAGGGAGAGAGAGTGAAGAAAAGTTGTTTTTTCCACACAAGGCTGCCAACAGTCTCTCCGTGGCCCAGTTAAGAGTTGAAGACAGATCCACGTGCATGTTCACATGTTGGTTTGGTATAGGTCATCTTAGAAACCCTCTATATTACCTATCGCTCTTTGAAAGTCTCTCAAAGTATGTACAAGTATGTTTTCAATACTGTGACTGAAAACAGGTAATTCATTTGTGGTAAGGACAGGAGTCGGACAGTCTTATGACCTGTTGGACTGAGCAAACTCAATTAGTTTATGTCAAAGCCTGAAGAAAATCTATTTTGTGTGAGGGACAGTGCGGCCTGTGTCTTCAGGACATTGGCGTGATAGAAGGAGAATGACCATGTGTCCAACCAACCAGCAAACAGTTTGAAGACCTTGATTGTATTGTATTGGTTTCAGAAACAAGGCTATGTAAAGAGCAGGAAGGGGATTATACCCAGGATTGGTAATCACTTGGAATGTTCTGGATATCTTAGATGATGACTCATGAAAGAAGTCTTGTAAATGCTTTCATTAGAGGGTCTCATGTTGCAGTTGGAACCAGACCAGAGGGAGAGTGGAATATACAAATTAACACCTATCCTCACAAGAAACAAGCTTTAAAAGCCATATCAGGCACGAACAATTGCCAAAGACTCCGGTCACCCGAGACATTGACTGTTCTCCAGGCTCCCGTTCTGGTACCAGTCACTTTTCAGCCTTGTTTACATGTATATCATACTACCAGTCCCTTTTTATGTATGAACCCACCTCAACCACTCCAGTATCCCTGCATTGAATAAGGTACTGGTACTGACCTGTATATACTACCATTCCAGTATCCCTGCATATTGAATAAGGTATTGGTACTGACCTGTATATACTACCACTCCAGTATCCCTGCATATTGAATACGGTATTGGTACTGACCTGTATATACTACCACTCCAGTATCCCTGCATATTGAATAAGGTACTGGTACTGACCTGTATATACTACCACTCCAGTATCCCTGCATATTGAATAAGGTACTGGTACTGACCTGTATATACTACCACTCCAGTATCCCTGCACATTGAATAAGGTACTGGTACTGACCTGTATATACTACCACTCCAGTATCCCTGCATATTGAATAAGGTACTGGTACTGCCCTGTATATACTACCACTCCAGTATCCCTGCATATTGAATAAGGCACTGGTACTGACCTGTATTTTCAACCACTCCAGTATCCCTGCCTATTGAATAAGGTATTGGTACTGACCTGTATATACTACCACTCCAGTATCCCTGCATATTGAATAAGGTACTGGTACTGCCCTGTATATACTACCACTCCAGTATCCCTGCATATTGAATAAGGTATTGGTACTGACCTGTATATACTACCATTCCAATATCCCTGCATATTGAATAAGGTACTGGTACTGACCTGTATATACTACCACTCCAGTATCCCTGCATATTGAATAAGGTACTGGTACTGACATGTATATACTACCACTCCAGTATCCCTGAACATTGAATAAGGTACTGGTACTGACCTGTATATACTACCACTCCAGTATCCCTGCACATTGAATAAGGTACTGGTACTGACCTGTATATA
Organism: Oncorhynchus kisutch; assembly: GCF_002021735.2. NCBI lineage: Eukaryota > Metazoa > Chordata > Actinopteri > Salmoniformes > Salmonidae > Oncorhynchus > Oncorhynchus kisutch. Next base: position 50,223,212 of record NC_034193.2, on the reverse strand, counting down.
CTACCACTCCAGTATCCCTGCACATTGAATAAGGTACTGGTACTGACCTGTATATACTACCACTCCAGTATCCCTGCACATTGAATAAGGTACTGGTACTGCCCTGTATATACTACCACTCCAGTATCCCTGCATATTGAATAAGGTATTGGTACTGACCTGTATATACTACCATTCCAATATCCCTGCATATTGAATAAGGTACTGGTACTGACCTGTATATACTACCACTCCAGTATCCCTGCATATTGAATAAGGTACTGGTACTGACATGTATATACTACCACTCCAGTATCCCTGAACATTGAATAAGGTACTGGTACTGACCTGTATATACTACCACTCCAGTATCCCTGCACATTGAATAAGGTACTGGTACTGACCTGTATATACTACCACTCCAGTATCCCTGCACATTGAATAAGGTACTGGTACTGACCTGTATATACTACCACTCCAGTATCCCTGCACATTGAATAAGGTACTGGTACTGACCTGTATATACTACCACTCCAGTATCCCTGCACATTGAATAAGGTACTGGTACTGACCTGTATATACTACCATTCCAGTACCCCTGAACATTGAATAAGGTACTGGTACTGACCTGTATATACTACCACTCCAGTATCCCTGCATATTCAATAAGGTACTGGTGCTGACCTGTATATACTACCACTCCAGTATCCCTGCACATTGAATAAGGTACTGACCTGTATGTACTTGCATTCTCGTTTCTTTAAAAGTCATCATAGTTCTTGTGTGGTTTTTATTCTTAATTTTATTTTTTATTATATTTTCTATTATTATCTACAGTATATTATTATCACTACAATATTGGGAAAGGGCTCTCAATGTAAGAAATTCACCGTAATGTTTTACACCTGTGGTGACCTGTGCAGGTGGTGAGTAAACATTGAAACATGAAACTTGAATATGGTGGAGCTGTTTCAATAAACATATCAAGAACCAAACAGACAAATTAGACACATGCAGGAAGATAAGGGTCCATATGTATCCCAGTTAAATTGTCGACGGTAAAACAACAGTGCCACAAACAACTGAAACAAGGCCAACAAACCAATGCATTTGCTGGATGAGAAGTACATTACATGTTTTAAATGAGTGAATGAAACAATACTTACACCTTCAGGGAATTAGGTTTAATTTAACAGGTCCAAGTTGCCACTCAATAAAACTTGGTGCCTTCACTTTATTTGAAGTATTATCTCCCCCTTTTCTCCACTCTTCCAATGCCTTGGTCTCCTCTTCCTCTTCCCTCTCTTCTCCTCTCTGTCCCTGCAGTAGTAATGTGATTAGCAGGAGAATGTGGCTGGGCAGTGCGGACCCACTTAAGGACTCTTTATTTGTGAACTGTGAGAGCACTGAGGAGCGTACACATCTCACTCTCTCTTCTCTCTCTCTCTCTCTCCCTCTTTCTCTCTCTCCCCCTCTCTTTCTGGGTTCCAGCTGTTTCCAGGAATACGTGTTCTCTTCATATTCACTTTTCTTTTTTAAGTCCTCCTGTCATTCCCCCTTCCCCGCCCATCTGTTTCCCCTTCTCTTTGATGCAGATAGAGGTAAAGAATGATTGTTATCCTATATGAGCTATAACATTATTTTCAAGAACCCAAAAGTATGACAGCAAATTCTCCACATTTCTCAAATGATGACGGTATTTCATTCAGCTCTGGTTATCGTCCAAGTTCAGTCCAACACAACAACTGACCAATTCCAGGTGAATACCTTCCATACTGTTGACAGTGGTTAACCCTGCCAGGTAAAATAATGCAAGAAAGTGATTTAGAGTCAGAGGGGAGTTAGAGCTAGATAAGAAGAGGGGGAATGGTATGAAATAGAGTGAACATAATTTTTATTCACTGGTATCCAGATGTTATTTCTGTTCTCTCTCTCTCTCTCTCTCTCTCTCTCCGAGTCTGTTTTTGTGCAGTGGCTGCTGTGAGGTCAGAGTTGGCTTCCAGCTCTGCCAATGAAAGGGGGATAACAGGGGAAAGAGTTTGTAAAAGAAGGGAATAGAGAGAGAGGGAAGAAGGGAAGAGGGGAAGAGGCATAGGCACATGCAGAGGTGTTGCAATGCTGTGCAGTTCTTCCTTCCACACTGACTGAGAGCATTAGTTGAGGAGAAGTCAAACGGATGTACATTCACCTGGTTTTCATTATCATAGACAATTTGTCACCTCCCCCGAATTCCTTTCTCTCTTTCTCAGATGTTTTCCTCTCTCTCTCTCTTTCATCTGAAGGGCCACTCTCATTTAGTGCTCACGTGTGGTTTGAACTTTAACTCTGGGTCTCTCCAACACTGTCTCACAGTGGAGGAAACTCAACACTGCATCTGGGATGGATCTGGTGAGTGACGTAACAAACACAAAAATAACACAGTAGCTGCCTGTTGTATCACAACAAAACATACACAAGAGTACATACTGTAATAACTGTACTTTTTGGACATTCCCTGTCTGCTGTAAATGGTTCATGCTTTCATTCATAATCTGTTTATAAAAATATAAAAAAATTAAATGTATCCGTTATTTTATAGCCTATGCCTCCTAGAGCAGTACAGTATCTTGGTTATTCTATCTCTGATGGTTGGGGATTTTACAAGGCTCACATGAATTAATACTTTGAGGAAGTGGCCAGAGCAAAACAGGAACCCCAGTATTGCGACCTCTCTGAGGCCAAGACTAACAGATATAGACATACACATTCTGGGCAATCTGAACAGGGGAAAGGCTTGAAGCGACACTCATACACTGTTTGGGAAATTTGACGAAATCCTTCCAATACTGATACAGGTATTCCTATCTCAAGTGACCACAAACAAATAGAAACAGAGGGGAAAAACTAAAACCTTTGGTGTCTCTTCAAAATGTGCATCTGGATGGTTGGAGTTCTGTGTGTCCTGATGTGTTTGGGAAATCATCAGGCTCAAGGTAAGGGTATTTAATGAACAAAACATTTAAATACCAATACCATGATACTGTTGAAAGTCATTTCTTTATGTTAGAAGTTAGAAATGTCATGATAGAGATTCCTGTTGCCATTTACAGAATTGTCTTTCTCATCAACATTGTATATCAATGTATTTTTAGCGGGCTATATCAAAGTATTGCAAATCAATACATAAGTAAGTTGCCTATTTGGTTCTTTGATGTCAGATTGAGCCTTACTCTACTTCCCCCTGTGTAATTTAGAAGCCAACCCATCCATCTCCATGCCGGACAGAATCAGGGTGGCTCTGGCAGGAGAAACGGTCCATTACAAACTCAAAGTGACCATCCCAATGAATCAGAGCTCCAGCAACTTAGTCTGCTCTGGGCCTCCAGAACAAAAGAAGATAAAACAATGGAGTATTCTCTTTTCTCCTGAAACAAAAACAACAACATTTAATTTGGAAATATCCGCATATAACAGTTCATACTCAGGAGAGTATAACTGCAAGTATAAAAATGTGGAGATCTTCTGGACCCTTCTGGTGAAAGGTGAGTGTGTGGTAGAAGAAGAAGAAAATGAAGGGATGATAGAAAGATAACAGTTAGTCAGTTAGTGAAACTTCTGTTGTCCACATGTTGAGTAACAGGAATGGTTGACATATGAGAGTGAAAACACAATCGCTTTTTAAAAGGGACCTTTTTTTGGTACAAACACTGTAGATGTCAGCTGAATGTCAGACGTACGCCACCATCAACAACACGCATGATCGTCATCATGAAAATAAAAAGCCCTCTAACTCTTTTTTTCCACTTGACATTAATCTACTTCCAACCAAAGTGTTCAGACATTGACTGACACTGGACAAACTCTAATGGTACTATGTTTATTGTCTCTGTGTCTCTGTATTTGTCTGTGTCTCTCTTTCAGACAAGGGGTACCGGCAGCTTTACTCTGGTCTCAGCCTTTTCATCGTGTTGGGGGCTCTTTCCACAGGCCTCCTCATCTTCAGTGTGATCGGCTCCATATACGTGTTCAAAAGCCAATGGGTAAGAGGTTTGAGAAAGGTTTGGTGGAGGTTCTGAAACACTGTATATTTTTGTACCCTTCTGTTGTGGTTGGTATGTTGTCATTGTATCAGTCCGTGTGTGTTAACTTGTGATTTCCGGGGTGAATTTATATTGAAGAATGGAAGTACCGGTAGTGGAGTAAGCGGACGGAATAGAGGGGAGAATGAAGAGGAGGAGGAGAACGGTAACACATCAGTGAATGCAGCTGCCTCTGCTCCAGTTTACACTGTAAGCATGTCTCTCTATCTCCATTGACTTGCTGTAACTATATCACATTGATTTTACGAGTTGAACCACAACAACAAAAATGACCTTGACACATGTCAAAGCTGGGTGTGGGTCATCAAAAGAATATCATCAACAAAGATCCACTGTTTTGATTCACTTCCACATCCACTGTAGGCCCTATGTGATCTACAAGAATTGAATGTGTTTCACCTGGAACTCCCTCCTCTCTCAGAGTCTAGAGTCTCGGCCAGCATCTGTCTATGAGGTCTTGACCCCAGGAGCACCAGCAGCAGCAGTAAACCGTGAATCTGTCCAGAGGAAAGGAAACGTAAAGAGAAAGTCAAAGGAATCGGTCAGTGTGAACATACACTAACCAGGAAGTATAAATCACTAAAGCCTTGGTTTTGTCATTCCAGATATATTATATTTAATTGTATTCTATTTTTCTACTATATTCTATTCCCCCAAATAGATATGAGTAGACCTATAGCTACCAATAATGTTGATAAAGAGCTTTTCGAGTTAATGAGGATGCTACTGTCCTGACCTCTCTCCCACTCTCCTCCTACAGGTGGAGAATGCAACGCCGCAAGGGGAAGGAATATTTGAATGCGTCTATGAGAATTTCTGACCTACTGGCATCTGCACTGTGTTTGGGAATCTATATGCTTCGATTTTCCTGCCTTTGCAATCTCTCTTGTTCTTTTACACAGACCTAAAATCACGTATGTATTTTACCCTGCAGCTTCGTGACTTCTGTTGAAAATAAACTGCTGTGTCTCTGGTTGTTATCATCACGGAATATCTCTGGTTGATGTTTTGTCTAATTAACAGATATCTGCAATATGTCAGATTAATTTTAACGAGAGATTTTACAAACTGAACCCTTGTACTCCAAAATCCCACCATAATAAGATTGTATCCAATGAGACTATTAGGCTATTTTGAGTAAGAACCAATCGAAACGCGTCTCCCATCTCTACTTCCGGGTTTGGTTTATTTACGTTTTTCATCTATTGTTGACCATGGCAGCGGAGGGGGACTTTCTGATGAGATATCGTGCTGTATCAAATAAATTGAAAAAGTACGATTTATTACGTTCTTGTCTTTGTTCTGTGTATCCATTCGAGTGACGATGTGTAATGCATGATCGTCTAATCTTTTGAGGTGCGAGCCAGGATTTCACAGCTAGCTAGCTAACGGTAGCCGGCAAAACTTGCTGTCAGTTCCATGCGTCCAAAGAAAGCATCAACAGCGTTTTATTTATTTATTTAGCCATTTTTACCATGTTTTGGCTAAACTCATTAACTAGCTGGCACTAGATAGATAATTAGTTAGCTGTTTCAAATGAATCCTCATCCCTGAATGATAATGATTGTTTAGCTAACGTTAGTTTTCTAGCGTTGTAGTTTATCAGGTAATAGAGCAGTGGTTACTAGGCAACTAGCTAACTAATCATGTCTGACATTCTGTTGTCCCTACTGGCTTAGTTGTAATTTCACTTTGCCCACCTTAGACGTTTTCTTCGGAAACCCAATGTAGCAGAAGCAAGTGAGCAGTTTGGTGAGTAGCTAATGTTTCCTGGATTTGTTTTAATGACTAATAACCATGTTTCTGACATATCAACAATTCATTCATATGTTCATGTTTTCAGATGATGACCCCTACTATTAAGTACACCATTTGCACAACTTCTGTTGATTATGTGGCTTGCATCTCACCCAGTATTTCTGATTGGCTGCAGGTCAGTTGGCTAAAGAGCTGAAGCAGCAAGACTGCCTTCAGTATGCTGCCTTCTGTGACCTTGCAATGGCAAGGTAGGTCTCCATCTCTAACTATTGCCACCTAATCAGAACATATTGTTTGCCCTTATTAATATCATACAGACATGGGTAGCATAGAATGATGGATCAATATCGCCCTTTCTCCTCCATTGTAAGTATCCTACAACCAACATTATTTCCTACTACCTATTACAATGTAAATTAGATATCTTACATTACAATTTATAATCTATACCTGTTATATCCTACCTGAACCCACAGGTGTGAGCAGACTCTTTTCAATGCTCCTGGGGAGGCCCTGGCCCTGACCGATGCTGCCCGGCTCTTCCTGCTCTCTGAGAAGGAGAACAGAGCACTACAAGCCCCAGGCTTCGACGAGCACCTGCAGGCCGCACTCAACTGCTACAGCTTCGCCATCAAGGTAAAAAAGACTACAAATGTTTGACATAATAGAATAGAGATACACAAACAGGTCATAAGTTAAAGGTCACGAACAGTCAAAATCATGTTTTTCATTAAATTTGATGATAAAACCAGATCAAAGTATGAAACATGACTGTTGCTTCTACATTGGTAAAGTTTGATCCTAAAGTTACTGGTCTCCTCCCCCATGTCAAACACTTTTATTTCAGGAGGCGGGATTATTAACGCGATAGGGGGACAGCACGTGTGTGACGTCACGTGTTTGCAGAGGGGCATGGTTTATATACAGTAGCTAGATAGCTACTTCACTGGTGCAAAATAGCAAATATAATTAAAAGTTTACTCTTCATCTATGGCAAAGATACTTCCATCTGTGCCTGGTGTTAGCTAGTTACTGTCTAGCTTGGTCTTCAGCCAGCATGGAACTAAAGGGGCCATTCAAAACTCTGTCATGTCAACACATCCATCAGTGCTGCTGTGAACTGCATCACAAGAGACATAGATATATAAAATAAAAAAACACATAATTGATGTAATTTCAATGTTGTATTGAGTTGCTTTACGTTTAACCAAATTTGCTTGAGATGATTTAACTGCTCACTGCATCCTCGTTTCTTGACGGAGGCGTTTCAAAGAGCTGCTAGTCGAGGCGTTTCAAAGAGCTGCCAGTCGAGGCGTTTCAAAGAGCTGCCAGTCGAGGCGTTTCAAAGAGCTGCCAGTCGCGGCGTTTCAAAGAGCTGCCAGTCGAGGCGTTTCAAAGAGCTGCCAGTCGAGGCGTTTCAAAGAGCTGCCAGTCGAGGCGTTTCAAAGAGCTGCCAGTCGAGGCGTTTCAAAGAGCTGCCAGTCGAGGTGTTTCAAAGAGCTGCCAGTCGAGGCGTTTCAAAGAGCTGCCAGTCGAGGCGTTTCAAAGAGCTGCCAGTCGAGGCGTTTCAAAGAGCTGCCAGTCGAGGCGTTTCAAAGAGCTGCCAGTCGAGGCGTTTCAAAGAGCTGCCAGTCGAGGCGTTTCAAAGAGCTGCCAGTCGAGGCGTTTCAAAGAGCTGCCAGTTGAGGCGTTTCAAAGAGCTGCCATTCGAGGCGAGCTCATGACTATAAGCTTCCCTATTAAACCAGATGGAACTGACGGACATGAAGTGAGACAAAAGTGAGCGCAGCATTCAGTCTAGTTTAACCAGGCTTGGTGAACAACAGCTGTGAAAGGGAAAATTATCCATCAGAGTATCTTTATTGGCATTTAAATGATAATATAATCCTCTTTAGTTTATTGTTGAATCCATCTGAAGTAACAGCTACAAAGAGATCAAGCAAGAGACCAAGCATCTGGAGAATTTCCCATACATATTAACAACCCATTTTCCCTGGCCTTTCCCCTAGATTCCTCTGGAGACAGTAGTATAATGCTGTGTTTTACAAATGTGTTTCAGGTGTACATTGAGATGAACCAGCCTGTCATGGCTGCCAGTCTATCCCTGGAACTTGGCAATGCCCTCAAGGTAATGGACCAAACTGATCACAAAAGATAGATTGGCAACCATTCCTCTTCTATGTCAGTCTGTGTAGTGAATCCTTCTCTCTCTCTCTCTCTTTCTCTCTCTCTCTCTTTGTCTCTTTTTTTCTCTGTTTCTCTGTCTGCTGTTCTCTCCCCCTCCCTCTCTCCCTTTCTCTCCCTCCTCCTCTCTCTTCTCATCTTCGTCTATAGGAGATGAACAGACCAGGTGAGGCCATAGTTCACTACCAGAGAGCAGCAGAACTTCAGACACAGCAGCCCATTGAGTCTCTGCTGTCTATGGGAGAGATGGCCACCTGCAAAATACTCACCCGTGAGTACAGTGGCGGGATTGGTGGGTGTAGATGGGTCTGGACCATAGGTGAAGATTTGTGTTATTCTTTGTTTTCGACTCCGTATTGATCTCAGAGCCAGGAAACTGGGTTATGGTATGGGGATTACCTGCATGTGGTCCAGATGTCAGTTGAAGTGTATACATGTGTTGGGGACTAGAGTATACCAAGAGTTGGGTTCAAGACCATGTCAATTCCAATAAATTGCTTTGGACATGGATTTTCTCCAGAGGAGTGCAATTCAATTTCTGAATTTACTGGAATTGATATTGACCTGACCCCAACTCTGGTGTGTGTTTTTGTGTGTTTCTAATCCTAACAACAACATCATGATCTTGTAATAGACATTGTCTGTTCTCTGTGTGTCAGGTGACTATGACGGCGCGCTGTCCGTGCTGACAGAGATGCAGCTGATGTGTCAGGAGAGGGGACTGCAACTGCCCGGCACCAGCACCCCCGTTGGTGAAGACATAATGGACTGACCCAACACTTGTGGCTAACTCATCACTTCCTGTGTTAAAGCAGGAAGTTCATGAACTATTCTGAAACTGATAACAGTATGCTTTTCGTCTGCTCATTGTCTTCTTAGGTGCATTTCTGGACATTGTGGCCAAGTGTGAGATTTCTAGAGTACTTTTGCTGATGCTGCTTGAGGTAAGCACAGCATCGCGAAGATTGTTGTGCCTTCTTATACCATTACATTTCACTTCACTTGTATTCAATTCCTTCCTACAAACACTTACAGATGATGTATCACTGCTAAATTGCGTTATCTCTCTGAAAGCTGAGAATGTCAATGCCTTTTGCAGCCTCCTCCCCAGAAGTTGTTGCCAGAGCATGCCCAGACCCTGGAGAGATACGCCTGGGAGTCGTTTGACCCTCATAGTCAGGGTAACTACACTACAGCCATTATTCTAACCTGACTGACCTTAAACACTCATACACACAACACTAGCAAGGTTGGGATGTGAGAACAAAGTTCATAATACTATATGGTTAAACTTGTATTTCCAACCCTCTCGTTGTAGTGACCTTCCTACCTGAGAATGTCTTCCTGCTCCTGCAGTCAGTTGTGGTATGTGGCATATTTCCTTACTAGACTCTATCACACAAAATAGCGATGTATTGGCCCTTCATGTACTGGTGAGAAGGTCAAGTGTCTCACATGAGGATTAATATGAGCATAATTGTAGCACTGAGTCAACTTTAAAGCAAGAAACCGTCGTTGCTACATCTTATGAATGAACGGTATTCTTTAAGAATATAACTTTGTAAATGCCTCATGAGCTTAGTTCAACTGTCGTACCCCATCAGAACCCAAAATATAAGCTTGTTTTACTCCAATGTTTGTAAACAATGCAAATGTAAACAAAAACTGTACAGCCTAACAACATGATTAAAACTATAATGTTGATATCATGGATGGTCAAGCCCTTGCATCCATAGCTCTGTATATTGCTGCCAAACATACCCTTGTAAAACTGACCATCCTACCAATCCTCGACTTTGGCGATGTAATTTACAAAATAGCCTCCAATACCCTACTCAACAAATTGGATGCAGTCTATCACAGTGCAATCCGTTTTGTCACCAAAGCCCCATATACTACCCACCATTGCGACCTGTACGCTCTCGTTGGCTGGCCCTCGCTTCATACTCGTCGCCAAACCCACTGGCTCCATGTTATCTATAAGACCCTGCTAGGTAAAGCCCCCCCTTATCTCAGCTCGCTGGTCACCATAGCATCTCCCACCTGTAGCACACGCTCCAGCAGGTATATCTCTCTAGTCACCCCCAAAACCAATTATTTCTTTGGCCGCCTCTCCTTCCAGTTCTCTGCTGCCAATGACTGGAATGAACTACAAAAATCTCTGAAACTGGAAACACTTATCTCCCTCACTAGCTTTAAGCACCAACTGTCAGAGCAGCTCACAGATTACTGCACCTGTACATAGCCCATCTATAATTTAGCCCAAACAACTACCTCTTTCCCAACTGTATTTAATTTGTATTTATTTATTTATTTTGCTCCTTTGCACCCCATTATTTTTATTTCTACTTTGCACATTCTTCCATTGCAAAACTACCATTCCAGTGTTTTACTTGCTATATTGTATTTACTTTGCCACCATGGCCTTTTTTGCCTTTACCTCCCTTCTCACCTCATTTGCTCACATTGTATATAGACTTGTTTATACTGTATTATTGACTGTATGTTTGTTTTACTCCATGTGTAACTCTGTGTCGTTTTATCTGTCGAACTGCTTTGCTTTATCTTGGCCAGGTCGCAATTGTAAATGAGAACTTGTTCTCAACTTGCCTACCTGGTTAAATAAAGGTAAAATTAAAAATGAAAAAATATGAATGAGAGTGGTTATGTTTCTCCCTCAGCATTTTACAGAAACAAAGGCAGGGTGAGGCTTTGTTATTGTTTGGATTTGAGGATCCTAGCTTTATGCTGATCTATATTGGTGGTTATGCTGGGCTTTCAAAGTCTTAAGTCTATGTCAGTCTATCATTGTGTTGTTGCAGATGGCCTGCCAGGAAAAAGACACAGAGTCCCTCAAGTCTCTTCAACCTGAACTCTGGTAAGCAAAAATAAAATCTCAGTCATGTGGTAGCTATTTAGCTGCAATACACATTTGAATTGAGTTTTTTTCCTTATGATTTTCTCATTGATATCTTGTCTCTAAATTGTTAAGAACAATTCCGTAGACTGTAAGGAAAATGGACAGTAAATTCTTCTTCTTCAGGCCTCTTCTCTCAGCAGAGCAGAACCACCTCCTTCACCTGGTGGTGCAAGAGCGGATCACCCCCTCTGGACAGGGGATTTAGTACAGTCCAGATCAACTCACTACACCCCCTCGGAATGACACATAATGGAACATTCCTGTCTCTGTCTTTGGTCTGTTGTAGGGCCTCTTGAATAATGTGGTTTTGTCTTTTCTAAAAAAAACATGGGAACCGGACCAAGCATGTCGTTGGACACACTGTACATCTTACTGCATCCCCTGTTATGCCTATTAGTGGTTGCAGGATTGCTCTCGTGGTGAAGTCTTGCATCAAATAGTTATTTATTGGAAATATGTTGAATAGATGAAATATGAATGAAAAATATGCTTTTTTCTAGCGTTTTTATTTTGTTAATAAATTGTATAGTCTGAACAAACATGGCTTAAATTCCAATGTAATTACAAAACAGAATCCCTCTACTGCATTATAATAAATGGTGATATTACATACACCGCATTGACCTCTGTTCCTGGTTGACCTTTTTCACTTGTACAAATTAAAATGTACTTTGATATAGCAGCCAACCAAAACTCAGAATCACACACGTGATTAAAATTTACTTTGATATAGCAGCCAACCAAAACTCAGAATCACACATTATTAAAATGCACTTAGAATACACGTTACGACAATTACACAACAAACGGTTACAATGTATTTAGATCAAAAAACAATTACAATTGGTTATAAAATACTTCAGTTATAAAAAATAAAAATTCAAATTCCTTTTAAAACATGTACTGGAAATTAAGCTTGTTTGCTGATTGTTCAAGTACTGCAACAGCTATGTAGCATACCTTGAAATATACAGTACTATATCAATCACACATTACAAATCTCCCATTTGAACAAGCATGCAGTAGTCTGCATAGAAATTGATTGTGCATACAATTCTTTGGGGTCTGCTCTCCCCCCTTCTGTACCACCTTCCCCCTCACAAGAAAAATCAGAATATTGGGACTGTTAATAAACGAATTAAGACCCCTACCCCCCCTCCATCCCTTTCCAACACAATGCAAAAACGTAATAAAAACTATCCTTCCTTACAATCCTCCTCTCCTCCCTTTCATCCCTTGTTCCTCTACTCGCTCTTCTTGCGCAGCACCACGTAGATGACGCCCAGTATGAAGGTGAGAACGAAGGAGATCCAGGCCAGGATGAAAGAGTGTCCGAACCAGCCCTGGTCCTGCTTGTGGAAGATGTCCGTGTAGATGGACGCAGCAATCATTACACACAGACCTAGATGGAGACGAGGGGAGATTTAAAAACACCTGTTAGGTTAATAACAGTTATGTGCTGTACTGGAGACATCACCTCAAAGTCACTCATAGGGCTGTAGACACAACTGCTGATGAGACCATTTCAACCTGAACTTAAATAACCGTGATAGTTATAGCAATAAACAATAGTGTTTTTGAATCGTGCTCATGGGGACCCACCCATAGGGTGTGCATTCAAAGACTGGATGATTAGTTATCAGTTTGCATCAGTTATTAGTTTGTTTGCTACTGCTGGATAGACTACAACAGAACATATACACTGTGTTTATATCAATGTCATTACATAGATTATAGGGTATTAAGATGCAGATACAGGGACCCAAGCTACTTACAGGAGATGAGCATCAAGGCTCCAGAGAAGGTGAACCTCTGGCCCTTGGACAAGGTGAAGAGTTGAGCCACGAACACAAACAGGCCCAGGATGGAGAAGATGCAAGCCAGCACTGCTCCGGCCTGCACTACCTGGAGGTATTCTATAGGGGAATACAGAGAGAACAGGACTCCATGAGATGGGAAGATGCACAATACTGATCCTGACACACTATATTCTTGTCATACAGAACAATGACAGTCATTTATTTTAATTCATAATAATTACAAAATATATCTTTTTTTGTATGCCTACCAGCAGGGGTAGAAATGAAACCATTCTGGGAACTCACCATAGTAAAATGAACACACACTAGTTTCACTTTGGAAGCTTAATTCGACCCCTGCCTACCGAGCGAGTATAAGCATACGCACATGTCCACTCTATCTTGTTTTGGTAGAAGCTAATAGTGTGTAGCCATAATAAGAGGTGAGCACACGGATGCTGTATCTTAATGTGAGCCAGTTTTAACCTGCAGGAAAATAATCCTGCAGCAACAGGAAATGTGAATGACATTTTTGTAGGGGTTGTCAGACATTTTAAAGTAGAAATTACAAACTTTCAAAGCCTTTTCAAACCTTGAGTACACTACACGTTGGTATTTCCTGCTGTGCAGGAAAATTCCTGCAACAACAGGGTCATCAAATTAAGATACGGCATCTGTACTATACCTTCAGCATAGTCTCCTTTGAGGTTGGTGTAGTGCCAAGCTGAGCCTTCCAGTTCCCACCGGCCCCACACATCTGTGGCCACTGAGTCTGTGAGCCACCAGGCCTGCAGAAAACAACACAGGAGAAGAGTAGCAAAGTCATTGTAACAAAACTTACTAACAGCTATATCATCTCATAACAGTGTTGTAACCGTGTTTTCAGTGTTGGATACTTAGGCCCAACAGTGGACATTTTTGTTCTAGCCCTGTATTTATTATGGTGTCCATAAAGACATTTCTGAAGTTCATATGGAGCAGGAGAACAGATGGAACAGAAGGGGTCACTGAGGTGACATTGGAAGCATGTGAAAGTAAGAAAAAGGAGAGGGGATATTTATTTACTTACATTATCAATGGTTGCAACCAGAAGCAGGATGATGGCAGTAATGTGAAGAACAACGATTCCAGCCAGGACCAACATTGTGACTAACTGAGAAAAGATAAGTGTTGTGGAAAGATAGACAGTGAGTAGGCTATGCTGCTTATTAGAAACTGGGTGGTTCGAACCCTGGATGCTGATTGGCTGAAAGCCGTGTTATATCAGGATGTCTATAGCCCCTATACCACAGGTATGACAAAACATTTATTTTTACTGCTCTAATTATGTTTGTAATGAGTTCATAACAGCAATAAGGCACCTCGGGTGTTTGTGGTATATTGCCAATATACCAAGGCTAAGGGCTGTTCCCAGGCCCTCCGCATTGCATTGTGCTTAAGAATAGCCCTTAGCCGTGGTATATTGGCCATATACCACACCACCTTAATTATCTTACTAAATACGAGGCATAACCAGATCTGGGTCAAATACATGTCAAATATTTTAAAATGCTTCTATTGTGCTTGAATTGGTTTGCCTACAATGGGAATAATAAAATAGACCCAAAAGTGCAAACTCCCAGATAAATCAAACACAAAAAGTATTTGACGTCTGTTTTTGATCCAGGTCTGGGATAGAAGAGCGCTCTACCTAAATGGTCAATTGGGCTCGTTTCAAATACGACTCAAATCATTGAATTCGATTGCTCATTCACGTTTAGCCTATAAAAGGAGCTTATAGATTCGTTTATATGTTATCAACTACAATTAGACCGCTTAGAGGGTAAAGTAATAATTGTTGTTTCTGTAGGTCTACCATCAAAACAACATTGTTTTAAAAGTTACTCAAGTGTATAAAGTTATTAGGCCTAAAAGTTTAGACTATTCATTTAACTGCAGACTAATCATTATTAACCTGAATATAGGCATAATTTTTTTTGACTCAATAGCAAGTTTCAGTCGAGAAAAATAATAGGCTATTCAACGTGGCCATGTATTTTAACTGGACTACTAGGCTGCACATTACCGTTTGTTATGGATGCTATCCCCGTTAGTTGCAACGGGCCCCATACACAGGCTATGAGAAAAGAGCGCGAGAATACGACGACAGAAGTGAGTCTGAAACATATGTGTTATACATAAATGAATACAAAATCTTTATTAAAATATGATCTATAATACTATGCAAGAAGTAAACCTATGTTGACGTTTTTTTGCCGCTCGCCAAGGTGAAATCCATGTTATCCTTCCATAGCGTCCTTATCAACTGAATGTAGTTCCATTATAAAACGTTTAAATACCTCCCCAAAACTATTGTTTTCGCCCACAGAGCCTTAAAAAAAAAATCGCTAAACAGTACCAACCCTCCACCAATCCCATTGAATAGAAATTGTAAACCGCATTAGGCTGATAAACATTACCTGTGAAGTAGCTTTTACGCACGATAGTTATTTGCAATTCTGAAAAGCTGTAACGTTAGACCCACCCAGCATCGAATTCATAGACTACACATCACTCTTTTTTCTCTTCGGCCCCTTCCCTCCCTTTCCCCTTTCCCAAACCCCACCCATATCCTCAAACTTTTTCATATCTTTAAAAAGTCAGGGACTTTAAAAGTCTATGACAAATAGGCAACGTTTCCCTCTCAAAACACAGCGTGAAGCTAAGTGATCTTCAAAGGAGCTCGTTGAATGAATGGAGTGACAATTACGGCTGTGTACAGAATGTGTGTAGAATAGTCCCAGTTTGTAGTATATTCTTAATTCTAAAAGGAACCAAACAAACATGTTGCGCTCCACTCTACCCCCCCCCCCCCTTAAAACTATATGTAGGCTACACCTCTCCCTTTTACAATGAGCTCTCAACACATGAGAAATACAGTATTTTATATCACATTCATATAAGTAAACAACAGCACCAAATTCCCCTCTGTACGCAGTATCGCAGCAGCAACCAAAAATATGAGTAACAGAATAGCAACAGCCATACCCATTCGTGTTTTGGGTAATGACATACTGCACACGTCATTTCCATAGCAATGTTTCCCCCCACATAGTTTATGGATGTCATTTTGTACTTTAGCCTATAGGCCTACTTTTTTACCCTCAATATTTCAAGGTATTAACAAATTCTTTCTACTGTATGTCTCTTTTTCTTCCATGATGAAATCCAACCAGAGTTAATTAACCGCACATGTGAGAAGCGCTCTACATTTGCATAATCAGTTTGGAATTACAGCTGTCAGGTCTAATATGATTTGGCTTTATAATCGAATTTCGCATTTAGAGTTTCACATTCTGAGGTCAAATTGGTGGTTCCACTTGATTTTTCACCTCAAAGCAGTAGGTGGGCCTACAGTAGGTGGGCCTACTTTGGACATGTCTTGGGGAACGTTGTGTTGTCAATTACAGGATGCTCAGTGGGTACCATGGTAATGTCCAACAGCAATATCAGCCTGACCATGACACCTTCTCAAGTAAGTAAATATATAGGTGTATTTCTAGTCTTAGGCGACAAGATAAGGCTATGTCCTTATCTTACACATGATAATGTGTCTGTTCTAATGTAACCCTATGTCCTGAAGATATTGCCTCAGTTAAACAGCAGATCTACTCTCCAGTCCCTGGGCTCGAACCCCAGCAGGGACATCATAGGCATGCCATACAGCGGTGGACCCCACTGTCCATTGTGGGAAAGACATCCTGATGTTCACATTCCAGAAACAGGACATTCCAAACTTCTTAATTGACAGATGTATGTAAAGCCATATATTGTAACACTAGCAGGCCTTGTGGAAGTCATACTGCAGTAGGCCCTGTGGAAGTCATACTGCAGTAGGCCCTGTGGAAGTCATACTGCAGTAGGCCTCTGCTAGGTAAAGCCCCGCCTTTTCTCAGCTCACTGGTCACCATAGCAGCACCCACTCGTAGCACGCGCTCCAGCAGGTAGATCTCACTGGTCACCCCCAAAGCCAATTCCTCCTTTGGTCGTCTTTCCTTCCAGTTCTCTGCTGCCAATGACTGGAACGAACTGCAGAAATCCCTGAAGCTGGAGACTCATATCTCCCTCACTAGCTTTAAGCACCAGTTGTCAGAGCAGCTCACAGATCACTGTACCTGTACATAGCCCATCTATCTACCTACCTCATCCCCATACAGTATTTATTTATTTATCTTGCTGCTTTGCACCCCAGTATCTCTACTTGCACATTAATCTTCTGCACATCTGCCATTCCAGTGTTTTAATTGCTATATTGTAATTACTTCGCCACCATAGCCTATTTATTGCCTTACCTCCCTTCTCTTATCTCATTTGCACTCACTGTATATATACTTTTTTCTTCTTTCTTTTGTTCTACTGTATTATTGACTATGTTTTGTTTATTCCAAGTGTAACTCTGTGTTGTTGTATGTGTCGAATTGCTATGCTTTATCTTGGCCAGGTCGCAGTTGCAAATGAGAACTTGTTCTCAACTAGCCTACCTGGTTAAATAAAGGTGAAATAAAAATAAATAAATAAAAAGGCCTTGTGGAAGTCATGCTGTAGTAGGCCTTGTGGAAGTCATGTTGCACTAGGCCTTATGGAAGTCATGCTGTAGTAGGCCTTGTGGAATTTATACTGCAGTAGGCCTTGTGGAAGTTATAATGCAGTAGGCCCTGTGGAAGTCATACAGCAGTAAGCCTTGTGGAAGTCATGTTGCAGTAGACCTTGTGGAAGTCATACAGCAGTAGGCCCTGTGGAAGTCATACAGCAGTAGGCCCTGTGGAAGTCATATAGCAGTAGGCCCTGTGGAAGTCATACAGCAGTAGGCCCTGTGGAAGTCATACAGCAGTAGGCCTTGTGGAAGTCATACAGCAGTAGGCCCTGTGGAAGTCATACAGCAGTAGGCCCTGTGGAAGTCATACAGCAGTAGGCCCTGTGGAAGTCATACAGCAGTAGGCCTTGTGGAAGTCATACAGCAGTAGGCCTTGTGGAAGTCATACAGCAGTAGGCCCTGTGGAAGTCATACAGCAGTAGGCCCTGTGGAAGTCATACAGCAGTAGGCCTTGTGGAAGTCATGTTGCAGTAGACCCTGTGGAAGTCATACAGCAGTAGGCCTTGTGGATGTCATGCTGTAGTAGGCCTTGTGGAAGTTATAATGCAGTAGGCCCTGTGGAAGTCATTCTGCAGTTGGCCCTGTGGAAGTCATACTGCAGTAGGCCTTGTGGAAGTCATTCTGCAGTTGGCCTAGTGGAAGTCATGCTGCAGTAGACCTTGTGGAAGCCATGCTACAGTAGGCCCTGTGGAAGTCATACTGCAGTAGACCTTGTGGAAGTCATATTGTAACACTCGTAGGCCTTGTGGAAGTCATATGGAGCATCTAGCTTAACACAGTTAACATTGCTTTTCAATAAAGATCTGTATCCATTCACTTGAGACCTGTTAGTCAGTCAGGTTATTGGGATGGCTGAAAACCTATGATAATACTGTATGATAATACTGTACTGGTCTTAAACTTACTAAATCTGAGTCTGTCCTAAATCATATATATTCCCTATATATTCCCCATAGAGCTCTGGTCAAACGTAGTGCACTATGTAGGGAATAGGGTGCCATTTAGGACTAGGTATAAATTAGCTATCAGGTGGTCTGAGCACTTACATAATGTCCAGACAGTAGTATTTGACTTAATCAATTCAATGCAAGGGGTTTATTGGCATGGGAAACGTGTTAACATTGCCAAAGCAAGTGAGGTAGATAATATATAAAGTGAAATAAACAATAAAAATTAACAGTAAACATCACACATACAGAAGTTTCAAAACAATAAAGACATTACAAATGTCATATTATATATATATATATATACAGTGTTTTAACAATGTACAAATGGTAAAGGACACAAGATGAAATAAATAAGCATAGATATGGGTTGTATTTACAATGGTGTGTGTTCTTCACTGGTTGCCCTTTTCTCGTGGCAACAGGTCACAAATCTTGCTGCTGTGATGGCACACTGTGGAATTTCACCCAGTAGATATGGGAGTTTTTCAAAATTGGATTTGTTTTCGAATTCTTTGTGGATCTGTGTAATCTGAGGGAAATATGTCTCTCTAATATGGTCATACATTGGGCAGGAGGTTAGGAAGTGCAGCTCAGTTTCCACCTCATTTTGTGGGCAGTGAGCACATAGCCTGTCTTCTCTTGAGAGCCATGTCTGCCTACAGCGGCCTTTCTCAATAGCAAGGCTATGCTCACTGAGTCTGTACATAGTCAAAGCTTTCCTTAATTTTGGGTCAGTCACAGTGGTCAGGTATTCTGTGTCACGCCCTGGTCTTAGTATTTTGTGTTTTTATATTTATTTGGTCAGGCCAGGGTGTGACATGGGGTTATTTTGTGTTGTGTTGTGGTATTGGGGGTTTTAGTAGGTATAGGGATTGTGGCTGAGTAGGGGTGTCTAGCATAGTCTATGGCTTGCCTGAGGTTCTCAATCAGAGTCAGGTGATTCTCGTTGTCTCTGATTGGGAACCATATTTAGGTAGCCTGGGTTTCACTGTGTGTTTGTGGGTGATTGTTCCTGTCTCTGTGTTAGTTTGCACCAGATAGGCTCAGTCACTTTGGATTTTCTTTTTTCATTGTTTTGGAAGAGAAGAGAACGAGCGCCATTCTCCTTGCGGAGATGGTGCTAAATACATCAACACGGTCGGTCCCTGGGATTGGGCTGGCCAACACGATTCGTTTTGCTTGGAAGGAAAAGGAGTTGGAGCCTTTAGGACGGGAAACATTTGGAAGGATAATATTGATGGGGATTCTAAAGCTGACGGTGAAGGACGTGTTTTGTTTCCAAGGCAACTCGTTGGAGGGAGCATACGATGTGGCACTATATACAGAGGAGAAACACGATGATATCCTGAGAAGGGCAAGAGCAGTGGGAGGCGAGAGGCCGATGAGCCACTATGAAATAACAAGCCTGGCGAAGAATAACTTTAGGGTTGTAACTGTCAACATTTACAACCCATACGTTAAGGATGAAGAGGTGAGGGCCTTTCTGGGGAGATACATGGATAACGTCTCCTCAGCAAGGCACCTCAAAGACTCCCTTGGGTTTTGGAATGGGAGGAGAGGCTTCCAGGCCCTCCTCAGAGAGGACCCAAAGGGACATGGTGGCTACCTCCATCCTCCTGCTATGTTCTCCCTAGGGGCTGACAGGGGGACGTTGTTTTATACACGTCAGCCCCCATTTTGCAGGCGCTGTATGGCCTACGGCCACATATTCGCCTCGTGCAGCACAAGAAAATGCAGATTTTGTGGATCTGAGGAACACGAGGCGAAGGATTGTGACAAGCCTAAGGCGTGCCATGGGTGTGGCTCGTCAGCACACCTGTGGCGGGGGTGCCCGGCTCGTCAGAGGTCATATGCGTCTGCGGCTGGGGGGGGAGCAGGAGCGGGGGATGGGGGAAGAAGAGGGGGGGAAGGAAGCAAGCCTCATGACCAGAGTACAGGTCCAGAGGGGAAGGCCGCAAGGAAGGAGGAGGAGCAAGAAGCGGCGGATGGAAGAGAGAAGGAAACGGAAGGCACGGGAGTAGGAGAACCAGGAAAAGCGGCGGAAGAAGGCAACCGAGTGGAGGAGCATGAGAGAGAAGAAAGCGAGGGAGGAGTGTTGGAGAAGGAGACGGTGGAAGAGCAAGTGGACTGGGGGGAAAGTGCCCTGGTGGAAGAGATGAGGGGTATGGTGGAGGAGCTGGTGGGGGGGGAGGGTGGTATCTCTCCACTACCGCCATCACCAAAGAAGAGAATGAAGAGGAGGGTGCGATTGGCCGACAGTGAGAGGGAGGGGATGGCCAAGAGAGTGATGGGGGTGGGAGAAACCTCTGGGTTGCTGCTGGTTTCCCCAGGCCCTCAACTTCTGTTGGGTGGGGACACACCTAACAAGACTCAGGACTGGGTACAGGAGGAGGTGGGGAGTTTTTTGTTTGGGGACTCAGCCTCCCCGATTTTTTTCCAATCCAGCTGCAGCACTGGGGAGGGGGAGGATTGTGGGGGTAGACCCAGGGTGCAGGGCACCCCGGAGCCAAACACTATTCCTGCATCCTGGGTTGGTGAGATGGAGGAAGTGGGGGGGATGTCGGGAGTACGGATGGTGTTTTCACCGGTAGATATGGAGCAGGGGAGCATCGGGTGAGTCTCCTGTTTTTGTTTTTTTCTGTCTGGGTTTAGAATTTGAGTGTATTACATGTTTTTATTTGATTCTTTCATGGGGTCTAATTTTACTTTTGTTACTTTAAATGTAAGGGGTTTAAGGGATTTTGTTAAGAGGAGGGCGGTTTTTAGTTATTTGGAGGGTGTGGGGTTTGATTTTTGTTTTTTACAGGAGGATCACCTGAGGGATGGAGGGGATGTTAGTAGGTTTAAGAGGGAGTGGGACAAGGGGGAGTCGGTTTGGGGTATTGGGGGGGTGCACTCATCGGGGGTAGGGATTTTGTGTTGGCACAGGGAGGTAAAAGTGGAGGATTCTTTTGTGGTAATGCAGGGGAGGGTTATAGGGGTGGATGTCACGATAAGAGATTGTACATTTAGATTAGTGGTGGTGTATGGGCCACAGGTGGTGGCAGACAGGAGGGAGATGGTGGACTGTCTGACGCCCCTGTGTGTCACAAATAGGAAATTAGTGATAGGGGGGGATTTTAATACAGATTTAGGAATAGGGGGGGATAGCAGTGCAGGCGCCATTACCAGGCTAATGGCTTGCCATGGTCTGGTTGATGGTGGTCTGCACACTACTCCGAAAATGGCCGGTCCTACATGGCGCAACTCCAGGGGGGTTGAGCGGAAGCTCGACTATATTTTTGTACCCAGGTCTTTGGGTAAGTTGTCTGGGCGGCTGTTGCCTGTTTTCTTTTCGGATCACGACGGGGTGCTCCTGCAGGTGGGGTCTCCAGTCTGCCTCTTTGGTAGGGGGTACTGGAAGTTAGATCGGGATGTGCTGGAGGAGCAGGCTTTTGTTGACAGGTTTTATGATTTCTTTTGGAGGCTTGAAGGCCTCCGGTCCATGTGCGAGGGGGTGTTAGAGTGGTGGGAATTAGTTAAGGTGAGGATTAGGGCTTTTATAATAGGGTATTGCAAGAGGAAAAAAAGGGAGGAGAGGAGGGAGGTGGATCGTATCCAAAGGTTAATTGAACTCGAGTATGAGGCAGGCAACCTCGGCGGGTCGTTTGACTGGGAGAGATCCGCTACCCTAAAGGCGCAGCTCAGGGAGTTGCAGGAGCGGAAGGCTCGAGCTTTCCTGGAGCGTGCGCATAGTGGCTTTCTAGAACACAATGAGACTTGTTCCGCTATGTTCTTTAAGTCGGTTAGGGCCAGACAGAGTAGGAAGGTAATGCATGGCATTAGGGAAGAAAATGGTAGTATAGTTAGAGAACCAGAGGATATGGTCAGGGTGACAACTGATCATTTCCAAGGTTTATTTAAGGAAAGGGAAATAGATGTAGAGCAGGGAAATGTGTTTTTAGAACACTTGTCCAGGCGGTTGCCGGAGGACATTAGAGAAGTGATGGAGGCCCAGATTTCACTAGAAGAGGTTGAGAGCGCTCTTAGGAGGATGGGAAAAGGGAAGGTGCCTGGGATGGATGGGCTGCCGGCTGAGTTTTATCTCAAGTTTTGGGGTATACTTGGACCAGTGGTCCTCGAAGTCTTGAAGGCCATCCTTGAGACGGGGGTCCCGGGGGGATCAATGGCTGTTGGTGTGCTGTCACTTTTATATAAGAAGGGGGAAGTAACAGACCTTGGCAACTGGCGGCCATTGACCATGCTGTGCGTAGATTACAAGCTACTTGCAAAGGTTTTAGCAGACCGGTTGCGCACAGCCCTTCCCTACGTCGTTCATGAGGATCAGACGTGCGGGGTAGAGGGCCACTCTATTAGATGGAACCTACAGTTAATCAGGGACTCCATCGCTTGGGTTGAAGATAGAGGACTGCCTTTAATGGTAGCAGCGCTAGATCAGGCGAAAGCCTTTGATCGCGTGAATAGATCCTTTTTATTCAGAGTGTTAGGTCGATTAGGATTTGGGGAGAAGTTCATAGGATGGATTCGTACATTATATGTCGGAGCGGGGTGCCGAGTTAGTGTAAATAGTCACTTGGGTGACGTTTTTGACCTCTCGTCTGGGGTCAGGCAGGGGTGCCCACTCTCGGCTCTCCTCTTCGTTCTGTACATGGAGCCTCTGGGGGCTGCCATTAGGGCAGACACAGGGGTGGAAGGCTTGTTGATCCCTGGAAGTGGTGGGCTGCGTGTTAAGATGACGCAGTACGCCGACGACACTTCATTGCTGCTGTGCAAGGACTCGTGCCTGACAAGGTCCCTTGCCATCTTTGGGGATTTCACCCGAGCGTCGGGAGCGGTTCTGAACCATGCAAAGTCTTCCGTCAAGTTTTTCGGTAGATGGCGCGGTAGAACGGATGTGCCCGGGGGGTTATCTCTCTGTGAGGGGGCCCTGAGGATTCTCGGGGTCCATTTTGAGACCTCCGGCTCAGCGACGCTGAACTGGAACATGCGTATCGCAGTGGTACAGAGGAAGCTAGCAATGTGGAAGGCTAGGTATTTGTCTTTTATGGGCAAAGTCCTGGTCCTAAAGGTGGATGTGTTGCCGTCTCTTTTGTATTTGGCGTACATCTACCCATTGCCGGCTTGTCTGAGGAGGCCTCTAGTGAGGCTTGTGTTTCAGTTCATGTGGAGTGGCAGGTGCGAGTGGGTCGCCAGGGCGCGCATGATCTGTCCCATCGGGGAGGGAGGTAGGGGGGTACCACATTTCCCCCTCAAGCTGGACACAATTTTAGTTTCTTTCTTGTTAACGGAGTTTGCTCATCCAGTGATACACCCATCCGGTTACCTCCTGCGGGTGTTCTTCTCATATCAGGCGAGAAGCATAATGGTGTGGTCTAACACGGGTCCTCGGGCAGAACAGCTGCCGTGGCACTTTGGTCATGCGGCCAAGTGGCTGCGTGCGCACCCTGAGGTTGAAGTTGCCCGAGTAGGTTTAGATCACAGGCACCTGTACGAGGAGGCCAGAAAGGCAGGGAGTCCGGTGCCTGTAGTGGGCATCTCGGAAGTGGTCTGGGAGGGAGTGCAGACGCGGGGTCTGGACAACAGGCTCAAGGACCTGAATTGGTTGAGCCTCCATAGGTGCTTGCCGGTACGTTCCATCATGTACCGGTATAGTTTGGTGCAATCCCCCACCTGTCCAAGATCCTCTTGTGGCAGGGAGGAGACTGTGCGCCATGTCTTTTGGGACTGTGCCTTTGCCGGAGTAGTATGGTCTAGGGCACGGGTGTTGTTAGGTTTGGTAAGGGGGGATTTTGTATTGACGTGGGCCAGGTTAGAGAGAGGTGTAGGGAGAGCGAGAGGGACGGATAGGGACAGGTTTCTGCTCTGGCTTCTCATGAGTCTCTTTAAAAGGGGGCTGTGGGAAGCCAGGCAGAACATGGTGAAGACAGGGAGAGATTGGGGGGTGGAAGGGATAGTGAGGAGGGTGGAAGGAGATTTGAGGGGGAGGATGAAGAGGGAGGAGAGGAAGTGGGGGCAGCATGCTGCTCGGGAGAGGTGGAAGGGGGGTTTAGGGCTGGGTGTCATTTAGATTTGTAAGGGGATAGATTAGGGATGGGGAGATAGGGAAAGGTATTTTGTAGGGTGACGGGAGGGAAGATGCTCCCCTGAGGTTTTGTTTGGGGTTTATGTTTAGTTAAATTAGTTAAATTAAAATACCATTATTTGAGTATGTATGAAAATTATGAGTTGTAAAGAATGAATGTTATTGAAGATAATAAATTATTTTTTATAAAAATAAAAAAAAGATGGGCTGTATAGGTTTTCACGGTCCGTTTATTATTTTGTATTGTTCGTGTTTTTGTCTTCATTAAAGATGTATCGAACTAACCACGCTGCATTTTGGTCCGACTCTCCTTCGCCGGAAGAAAGCCGTAACATTCTGCCGCTGTGTACTCTCTGTGTAGGGCCAAATAGCATTCTAGTTTGCTCTGTTTTTTTGTTAATTCTTTCCAATGTGTCAAGTAATTATCTTTTTGTTTTCTCATGATTTGGTTGGGTCTAATTGTGCTGCTGTCCTGGGACTCTGTAGGGTGTGTTTGTGTTTGTGAACAGAGCCCCAGGACCAGCTTGCTTAGGGGACTCTTCTCCAGGTTTATCTCTGTAGATGATGGCTTTGTTGTGGAAGGTTTGGGAATCGCTTCCTTTTAGGTGGTTATAGAATTTAACGTCTCTTTTCTGGATTTTGAGAATTAGTGGGTATCGGCCTAATTCTGCTCTGCATGTATTATTTGGTGTTCTACGTTGTACACAGAGGATATTTTTGCAGAATTCTGCGTGCAGAGTCTCAATTTGGTGTTGTCCCATTTTGTGAAGTCTTGGTTGGTGAGCGGACCCCAGACCTCACAACCATAAAGGGCAATGGGCTCTATGACTGATTCAAGTATTTTTAGCCAGATCCTAATTGGTATGTTGAAATTTATGTTCCTTTTGATGGCATAGAATGCCCTTCTTGCCTTGTCTCTCAGATCGTTCACAGCTTTGTGGAAGTTACCTGTGGTGCTGATGTTTAGGCCAAGGTATGTATAGTTTTTTGTGTGCTCTAGGGCAACAGTGTCTAGATGGAATTTGTGGTCCTGGTGACTGGACCTTTTTTGGAACACCATTATTTTGGTCTTACTGAGATTTACTGTCAGGGCCCAGGTCTGACAGAATCTGTGCATAAGATCTAGGTGCTGCTGTAGGCCTTCCTTTGTTGGTGACAGAAGCACCAGATCATCAGCAAACAGCAGACATTTGACTTCGGATTCTAGTAGGGTGAGGCCGGGTGCTGCAGACTTTTCTAGTGCCCGCGCCAATTCGTTGATATATGTTGAAGAGGGTGGGGCTTAAGCTGCATCCCTGTCTAACCCCACGACCCTGTGTGAAGAAATGTGCTTTTTTTGCCTATTTTAACCGCACACTTGTTTGTGTACATGGATTTTATAATGTCGTATGTTTTACCCCCAACACCACTTTCCATCAGTTTGTATAGCAGACCCTCATGCCAAATTGAGTCGAAGGCTTTTTTGAAATCAACAAAGCATGAGAAGACTTTGCCTTTGTTTTGGTTTGTTTGGTTGTCAATTAGGGTGTGCAGGGTGAATACATGGTCTGTTGTACGGTAATTTGGTAAAAAGCCAATTTGACATTTGCTCAGTACATTGTTTTCATTGAGGAAGTGTACGGGTCTGCTGTTAATGATAATGCAGAGGATTTTCCCAAGGTTACTATATTCCGCGGTAGTTATTTGGGTCAAATTTGTCTCCACCTTTGTGGATTGGGGTGATCAGTCCTTGGTTCCAAATATTGGGGAAGATGCCAGAGCTAAGGATGATGTTAAAGAGTTTTAGTATAGCCAATTGGAATTTGTTGTCTGTATATTTGATCATTTCATTGAGGATACCATCAACACCACAGGCCTTTTTGGGTTGGAGGGTTTTTATTTTGTCCTGTAACTCATTCAATGTAATTGGAGAATCCAGTGGGTTCTAGTAGTCTTTAATAGTTGATTCTAAGATCTGTATTTGATCATGTATATGTTTTTGCTCTTTATTCTTTGTTATAGAGCCAAAAAGATTGGAGAAGTGGTTTACCCATACATCTCCATTTTGGATAGATAATTCTTTGTTGTTTGTTTAGTGTTTTCCAATTTTCCTAGAAGTGGTTAGTCTATGGATTCTTCAATTACATTGAGCTGATTTCTGACATGCTGTTCCTTCTTTTTCCGTAGTGTATTTCTGTATTGTTTTAGTGATTCACCATAGTGAAGGTGTAGACTCAGGTTTTCCAGGTCTCTATGTTTTTGGTTGGACAGGTTTCTCAATTTCTTTCTTAGATTTTTCATTCTTCATCAAACCATTTGTCATTGTTAATTTTCTTCGGTTTTCTATTTGAAATGTTTAGATTTGATAGGGAAGCTGAGAGGTCAAATATACTGTTAAGATTTTCTACTGCCAAGTTTACACCTTCACTATTACAGTGGAATGTTTTACCCAGGAAATTGTCTAAAAGGGACTGAATTTGTTGTTGCCTAATTGTTTTTTGGTAGGTTACCAAACTGCAATCCTTCCATCTATAGCATTTCTTAATGTTACTCAGTTCCTTTGGCTTTGATGCCTCATGATTGAGTATTGCTCTGTTTAAGTAGACTGTGATTTTGCTGTGGTCTGATAGGGGTGTCAGTGGGCTGACTGTGAACGCTCTGAGAGACTCTGGGTTGAGGTCAGTGATAAAGTAGTCTACAGTACTACTGCCAAGAGATGAGCTATAGGTGTACCTACCATAGGAGCCCTTGAAGCCTACCATTGAACTATGTACATACCCAGCGTGCGACAGAGCTGCAGGAGTTGTGACCCGTTTTTGTTGGTTATGTTGTCATAGTTGTGCCTAGGGGGGGCATATGTGGGAGGGAATGCTGTCACCTCCAGGCAGGTGTTTGTCCCCCTGTGTGCTGAGGGTGTCAGATTCTTGTCTGGTTCTGGCAGTTAGGTCGCCACAGACTAGTACATGTACAATTCTCTCACTACCAGTCAGTGAATGATGCTGCTTCTTATTACCGTCATTACTTCTAAATTCCTAGTGGACATCCCAGCCTCTCCGCTGGCCCTGTCCCAACTCCCTTCGGGCTAGGGTCTCAAGCTGAAGACCTCAGACAGAGGCAGTCCTGATGGTACACTACAATGGTTGCTTTGTTCACCAGGAGGTATTCACTCTCCACTTCCTGTCCTTTCCCATCTGCCCCTCTCACTTGTGAAGACTGCGTGGATTTCTGTTCAGACTGCTTTGTACTAAATGCTGTGTATGTTTGGTCTTGGATCTGTTATGGACTACATGCTGTGTATGTTTGGTCTTGAATCTGTTATGGACTACATGCTGTGAATGTTTGGTCTTGAATCTGTTATGGACTACATGCTGTGTATGTTTGGTCTTGAATCTGTTATGGACTACATGCTGTGTATGTTTGGTCTTGAATCTGTTATGGACTACATGCTGTGTATGTTTGGTCTTGAATCTGTTATGGACTACATTCTGTGTATGTTTGGTCTTGAATCTGTTATGGACTACATTCTGT
Organism: Oncorhynchus kisutch; assembly: GCF_002021735.2. Lineage (NCBI taxonomy): Eukaryota > Metazoa > Chordata > Actinopteri > Salmoniformes > Salmonidae > Oncorhynchus > Oncorhynchus kisutch. The sequence continues at coordinate 50,195,321 of NC_034193.2, read as the reverse complement.
GCATGCTTGGTCTTGGATCTGTTATGGACTACATTCTGTGCATGCTTGGTCTTGGATCATTCCTTGGCATGTAATGCATCTGAACAATTCAGAATAGTCTTGGCTAGTCTCTACTGCTTGGAATTCTATTGATGGATACATTGCGAATCAAAGTGAATAATGACTTTGCATTTGCATTGCAGCTTTCTAGAATGAGTTTTCCACATTTCTGCTCATAATAACATCCATTCCTTTTGCAGGGGACAGACTACATTGTCACGGCTGTATCACAACCGGCCGTATTTGGGAATCCCATAGAGCGGCGCACAATGGCCCAGCGTCGTCTGAGTTTTGCCGGTGTAGGCCGTCATTGTAAATAGGCATTTGTTCTTAACTGACTTGCCTAGTTAAATAAAGGTTAAATATTTATTTTTTTGCCACTGTATTGGTATGGATCTCCAGTGAGGGCCTCGCATCCAGTCCCCTCTCCCCAGGCCACATGTCTGGGATCTGAGATGGATCTGATGATCTATGGAGAGGAGACCGTGGAGTAAGTACTGTATGTACTGGAATTTTGATTTCATGCCATGGTAAATTGACATGATCTATCTTGACTATGACTGCATCTCAATTCTCCACACACATGCATTGGATTGGTGCAAGAAATGATTTTAAAGGGAGTTTTCACCATTGTTAAATCCATGACAGGGAGTGTGCATATGCACGATTTGGGAGAAGGGTGGTCGGAGAATCAGGATGCAGGCTAAACCAGTTGAATAGGGGTCACTGAGCAATGTCTTTGACCTCTGACCTTCTCGCCCCCCTCAGTGAATGGTGACTGGGTGCCACTCCTGTATGCTGCGTCCCTGCGCTGGTACCACACTGAAGACACTACTGAGCCTCTGGTGTTTGTAATTCCCAACATCTTGTGGGACTACAGTAATGTTAAAGCTATGTATGGAACTGTACACAACTGCCATGCAGTAACAACTGCCATTGATGTTACTCACCTAATTATAACTGTTTCCTGTACATTATGATTAGGGGTAAATGGGTGAGCTGTTGGTACCTGCAATTCCAGAGGGGATTTTATTACGCTTATTTGGTCAGTTTATTTTCAAATGTATGCCTTATGTAAGGGTATTGTTTTCTCTCTCCAATAGAATTGCATGTAAACAGTTCAGATCTAATCCAGGGGAAAGGACCTGTCTTTCTCCTGCCTGTTCCAAACCCCTTACCTACAACACCCTAAACACCCCAACAATCCCCACTAGGACTCTTATGAGGAGCCTGATGCATCTCCAGACTCTATGTATTTTTTTGCCTCACAAACCGCAAACCATTTCACACCCACCCATTCCCCAACCCCTCTCACCATCCAACCCCCTCTCCCAGTAGTACAACATCGGAAGTTACCCAACACCCCAAAAAATACCAGGGGTAAGGCTGTTGTTACCCCTTCCCCTCCCCAACCACTCACAGCCACCAAGTCCCCAGCTAAGCCCCCGTGCTTTCCCTTCATCCACGACAATCCCCAGTTACACATGATACCCACTCCACCCCCCCATCAAGCCTGTCCCTTTTAAGCCAGTTCCTTTCAAGTTCTCCCCTGAGTTTCCCATACCACCTCAGCCTGCTGAGACATCACACAGTCAAAGGGTTGAGCAGTACCAAGAATACGTGCAGGTGGAGCATCAACCTGCGTTTGTGGCTTTAGCATATGATCCTACTGTTTCTGTCACTAATCACCCCAGTTCTCCCCAGCAAGAGAAGCCTAATCAACACACCCGACCTCTCACTCAACCACCTACTCTCTCCTCCTCCCTCAGTATCATCAGTCCCTCTATGCATCAACACCTGCAGAGGAAGCATATTGCCCCTGTTCCTCCAACAAGCACACCACAGGATCTAGAGATTCCACAACTCCCCCATATGGAGGCTGTCCAGCACCATAACCAATATTCTAAGTATGTCCCTCCAGCCCCCTTATCCCACCAGAATAGGCCTTCTCCTCCATCACCCTAGTTCACCCAGCCACTATTCCTACATGTACCACTACACACACTCTCAGCCTGGTAGTCCCAGTAAGCCTACCTCTGGCTCTCATCCTCCTCTCTACCAGCAATACAGTGTCCCTGACCCCAATTTACAGCACTATCAGAAGTATGTAGCACCTCCAGCTCCTTCTAACCCTCCAAACATCCAGCATCACTACCCCCCCCATACCAATTCCACCAATAACAGCCAAATCCTAGGTTCCATGCCCCAGCTCCTACCCACCTCTTGAAAAGAACCCTTCTTTATCTCTATGGTTTTCGGCACCCTGAACCTGATGGAACCCCCCCCAAATTTCGACATCTCCATTCTTACCATACCCATGTGCCAAGAGAGAGGCCCACTGGCACCGCAGTCCACTGATTGGTGAGCAGCATATGTCAGACAGTGTTTCAATCTATTTTGTCCTCTAAACTGTGAGAATAGTGAATACACTTGTAAAAGCTTTGAACTGTTTCTCCTTCTCAGGAAATGTGAGGTGACAACCCAAGACCATGCCTGGGAAGAAGTCTGTTGACACCAGATGTTGAATTATGGAAATATGTCAATAAAGATTAGATTTTTGAATGATTTCAAGTCTGTGTATGTAGGCAGCTATCAGGTATGAAGGTAAGACCCAGATGCAGACCATGTCAAATAAACAATAGTTTAATGTTCCAACCAAGGCAAGAGACAGGTCAAGACAGGCAGGGGTCAGAAAACCAGGGGGGGCAACAGTACCGGACAGCAGGCAGGCTCAGGGTAATCGAGAGGGAGGCAAAGGTACTGGTGGACTTGAACAAACAAACAAAAAAGACAAATTGGCAACGGACTAACAGAGAACACAGATCTAAATACACAGGGGATAATGGATGATAGCGGGGTGAACAGGCAGTGGCTCGGTTGGTTGTTGTCCTTGATGATCTTTTTGGCTTGTGACATTGGGTGCTGTTGGTGTCCTGGAGGGCAGGTAGTTTGTCCCCGGTGATGCGTTGTGCAGACCGCATCCCCCTCTGGAGAGCCCTGCGGTTGTGGGCGGTGCAGTTGCCGTACCATAGACTGTAGTAAAACATATATTTATATGAATTTATCTGAGGTCCTGATGACCATACTGTGAAATGTGCACAATCAAATGAACCCATAGGCCTCGACAAACTTTTGAGATGTGCATATAATTTGAGGCCTAGTAAATCACGAATGTGTGTATAAAACTCATTACATGAAGCCCCCTTGAGGCTTAACTAAGGCTGCGTTTAGACAGGCAGCCCAATTGGGATCTTTTTCCAGTAATTTGTCTTTTGACCAATCACATCAGATCGTTTCATACGGCTCTTTTTCAGTGCTGACTTGATTGGTCAAAAGACCAATTTATGTTAAAAAAAAATGAATTGGCTGCCTGTCTAAACGCAGTAGGCTGTGTAGATTTGAGAGTTCATCCAGTTTTGTTATTCTGATCATGGAATTACGAACTCGTCATGCGTCTACATTTCAATGTTTCTACCGTGTCCACATTGTGGCGGGTTTCCCTTTTCCCGCACTATAGTGCATTCTGCGAAAGGTGGAACAGGTTACATCTGATTACACAACAACTTGATGGCTTTAGCCAACTACTGAAGCTAACTGGTCAGCTAACCTCTGTAACTAGCCAGCAAAGCTAAAGTGTTTGCAAACAGGTTAACATAACCCATTTTTTTCTAAATAAGCTAGCTAGCATTTATGAAGCCAGGAAACACGTTCCTCATACACTAAGAATGTGGTTGTTTCTCTCAAAACACTTGTGGGCAGAGTGTTGCCGACGTCACCCACTGTATGTGCTTTCGGTTGCCTGATTGCGTCCAGACCAATGACGTGCATAAACCCTGGATGACTGAAAGGAGGCGCCATATTGAAGATGTAAACTGTAAAAAATAATAATAATAAAGATTTCGGAAGCTATAGAAAGTAATTTATTAATGTCTACATTCTTTTGACACGTTTATTCTATTACAGACACTTCAATACCTAGGCGCCATATTGAAGATGTAAACTGTTAAAAAAAAAGAGAGATTTAGGAAGCTATAGAAAGTAATTTATTAATGTCTACATTCTTTTGACACGTTTATTCTATTACAGACACTTCAATATATACTTTTCAATTATATTATGTTAGCTAAACATTATTTGTATTTTTTATATATAAAATATTTTCTTAAAGTATTGTTTTTAGAGAGTACTAATGTTACTGTCTCCACTACAACAAAAAATACTTAAATAAATGTAATTTTGTCCTTGAAATATTTAATTGAAATACTGTCGAATTCCATTCATTCCAATGGAGGACTGCTCCTACTAGGGAGTGCCAATGCATCCCTAACCCCTTGAACACAATGCGACTTTTGTGCGTCTAGACGTGTCTTTTCAATTGATTCTTCAATCTCCAATGCGATTCTGATAGCGGAAGTCACATGTAAGGCTCAAGTGTAGACACAGCCATAGATTTGCATGTTTTTTCAAAAAGGAACGAGAGTTTTTTGGAAATGTTGAGAAAGTTGTTGGAAAGTGTTGGGAAAATTCCTTATCAACGTTTTGTTGTAATAGGGTTCATTGAGACCGAATCGGCCTTTTTCATAACGAGCTGCCATCTGATTGGTCCTCACTAATTAGGCCTAATTCATTGCCCTGCAGTTGATTTTACCTGAGTGTTGGCCTCTATGCGCATTTGCGCAGAAGCATCAATCTGGCGATGTCTTCCGAACAGAAGACAAACATTGTTGTGTTTTTATGTATAATAACTGTAGCTTTTTCTAACTTGATCTTCTGTGGTGCTTTGAGTGTAGAAAAGTTTGTTCTCAATGGTTTTAATGCGGATCATGAAAAGGCGTCAAATGCTGACAGAGAGCCGAGGATCAACACAAAACAACTGGCCATTCTTCGGCGCAATCTTCGACCTACTGTTAATAATTCCAGCATTCAAGAACAGAGTGCAGAGTCCATTGACGTTCCAGAGAACTCTATAAATAATTCGAGTCAACCCAACACTGATTTAAAGTCAACTGATTTGCGGGCGCCTTTGAATGTACGTAATGGTTTCAATGTCCAGAAAAGATCTCTGGATTACAATGCTGGACATCAGGCAGTCTTCAAAGGTGAATCTGTTTCTATTATTAGAGTAAAGTGTAATAGTCACATGTACCCTGTAATTACACCTGCAACCCTGTAATGTGAATCTTAAACTGAGTTCCAACAATGCAGGTCAAAGTCAAATAAAACTAATGTAATAATAAAGAATATAAATAAAATATACACAACACTAACAATGGTAAATGTTCATTGGCAGGGTACATGTCTGTTAAAAGGAGAGGGACAGGGTAGCAGGTAGGTGACTATTCAGCAGCCTGATGGTCTTCCAGTTTTTACCAAGATGCTCTTGTACTGCCCTTGTCTGAGTGATGGGAGAACAGGCTGTGGCCCCAGATTTATCACCTTGGCCTTCCTACGACACCTGGTGTCAGTATGCACCCAATGGTGCGTTCGACTGAGCGTACCACCCTCTGTGGCACCTTGCTGTGACGCTGCCCGACAGTATGCTCTCAATGGTGTTTCAGCATCCTGAGGTTGAAGAGTCGCTGTCGTGCCTTAACCGAGGTGTCTGTGTTTAACCATTTCACCTTCCCAAGGAACTTGATGTTTTTTTTACCGTCTCCACGGTGGTGCCCAGCCTGGTTCCTCCTGAAGTCCACAACTCGCTCCTTTGTTTTGCTGATGTTGAAGGAGAGGTTGTTTACTTCGCAACAAGCAGTCAGTGCCAACATCCTTCCTGTAGGCCGTCTCAATGTTTGTAATCAGGCTTACTATTGTCGTGTAGTCAGCAAACTTAATGGAGTTGGAACTGCGTGAGGTCAAGCAGTCGTGGGTTAATATCACATATATTAGGACATCTTCTCAGTAGTTTGTGTTTTAAATTGGTGTTTGGGCATGGATAAAGATCTCTCCTTTTTATCCAATAGGTTTTGAAGGCCACGGTTTTCAAGGGAAGGTCTATGGTCCATCAGCTAACCACAACCCCCACTCCAGTGAATGGCTGTCGATGAGGCCTCTGGTTCAGTGTAATGACAACCTCATGATGCTCACTGCAACTGGACGAGGATACACACATCTACTGGTGGATAGAGGTAAGTGTTGGAGACTCACCCAGTATTTCTAAAATACCTTTACCACAATGCGAAAGCAGTGACTTGTTATGGAATATAATTAAATGGGCTCATTAGATATGTTGTCTGGGGCCAGGGGTGTATTTATTTAGCAGATTCTGTTGCAAAATGTTTTGCAACAGAAAACCATTTACTCCAAACTGAATATTTTGCAATGAAAACTAGAGTTTCTATTGGACAAATTGAATGCAGGTCCATCCCTGTTTTGTTCCCTCTGCACTGTTTCCTTCCATTTGGTTCCTAGAGTTTTTTTTTTTTAAATTTAAATTTGTACCTTTTATTTAACTAGGCAAGTCAGTTAAGAACAAATTCTTATTTTCAATGACTACCTAGGAACAATGGGTAAACTGCTTGTTCAGGGGCAGAACGACAGATTTGTACCTTGTCAGCTCGGGGGTATGAACTTGCAACCTTCCAGTTACTAGTCCAACGCTCTAACCACTAGGCGACCCTGCCGCCCCAAACAAACTAAACAAATTCTATTGCAAACGTTTTGCAACGGAATCTGTTTAATGAGTACACCCCAGGAGTGTTTCCTGGCAAGGTCATGTGGTCTGGAAGCTCCTGGCCCTTAAGTATTCATTATGGAAGCCATTTTCTGTTTTTAAGAAGCAAACAAGAGTTTATATTGGACAAATTCGGGGTAGGTTCCTGAATATTGAATATGCCCCTGTTCATTGTTCCAGCGGGCACCTCTCCCATCTCCCTGTTCCAGCTGCCGCCGTCCTGTGGCTACCATGTGAAGACTACCTGGAGAGAGATGGTGATGATGGCACCATACGATGGCTGCTACATCATGCAGGAGGTAGAATATTTTCCCCAGGTTGCTTAAAGCCAGGCCCCACACCCTCAAAGAAAGGTTACCTCCCCCACCCCAATCATATCACAATCAACTTTTACCAGTTGACTGTAACCCAACTATAGCTATTTTGTATTAAAATGTGCAAATGACGTGTTGTCATTAAATATGCACATATTTGCATATCGTGCAAATCCATTTCTGGACAACTTGAAGTCAGCCTAAAAACGCACATTCTGTCCAGAGCGGATTGTCCATTTTTCCAATGAAAAATGTACATAGAATTTGGAAAGTATTCAGACCCCTTGACTTTGTTATGTACAGCCTTATTCTAAAATTGATTAAATAAAAAAATAAAAATTTTCGGCAATCTACACACAGTACCCCATAATGACAAAGGGAAAACAGGTTTGGCAAATGTATTAAAAATACCTTCTTTACATTGGTATTCAGACTTGTTGCTATAAGACTCCAAATTGAGCTCTCAGGTGCATCCTGGTTCCATTGGTCATCCTTGAGATTTTTCTACAACTTAATTGGTGTCTACCTGTGATTTAATTTCCATTGATTGGTCATGATTTGGAAAGTCACACATCTGCCTATATAAGGTCCCACAGTTGACAGTGAATGTCAGAGCAAAAACCAAACCATGAGATGAAAGGAATTGTCTGTAGCGCTCCGAGACAGGATTGTGTGTCCATGCACAGATCTGGGTAACTGAGCAATCGGGGGGAGAAGGGCCTTGGTCAGGGTGGTGACCAAGAACCCGATAGTTTCTCTGACAGAGCTCCAGAGTTCCTCTGAAGATGGGAGAACCTTCAAGAAGGATGACCATCTCTGCAGCACTCCACCAATCAGGCCTTTATGGTAGAGTGGCCAGATGGAAGCCACTCCTCAGTAAAAGGCACATGATAGCTCACTTGGAGTTTGCCAAAAGACACCTAAAGGACTCATAGACCATGAGAAGCAAGATTCTCTGGTCTGATGAAACCAAAGATTGAACTATTTTACCTGAATGCCAAGCGTCATGTCTGGAGGAAACCTGGTATCATCCCTACGGTGAAGCTGAGAAAAGTGAGTTGGCGTGTGGGTAGTCTGACTTTCGAGAAATGGCAGTTAGACAGTACACTGAAATTAGACTGCCAAATGCCTATTTGGACCAAATCAAAGTAAGTTACTAAAAGAAAAAGTAAGTTACTAAATATTGTCCAGTTTGTAACACTCTATGAAATGGATTTTTAAATTGTGTAATATAAAGTAGTGAGATTTGAAATGATTGACCTATGTCCATTTTAAGTGCTTAAAGTGAATCAAAAGGTTGACTAGTTTGATAAACTAAAGAGAATTTTAAATATTTTTTACTTTTTGAAAATACTAATTAATGAACCAAAATATCAACATCTCAAAATGAATACTGTAGGTAGCTGCAAAAATGTCATTTCAGCCTTGATGATCTGTTCCTCTTAGAAACCTCCAGTCAGACTGCCTCCTGTCCATTCACGCTACAATCCACCCTGCTTTTGTACATACTAGAACATGCAATTAATCACTGTCTCTCCCCTCTCTTCTTCACTCACTCTCTCCCTGTCCCCTATCAGCATGGTAGTTATGTCCTGCCCATGCTGTGGTGGGGCAGCCCTGTGAAGATCATCTGCCCAGTCCCCCACCCTGACCCCCGACCCCACCCTGTCCACCCGAACTCTGTCCCCTCAGTACTCTGCTCCCACTTTGGCATGGCCATCCAGATACATGGAGAGGAGGAGGTCATACACACACTACAGGTCATAGGTGAGTTGGCTTGTTCTGCTCATGTTCCCATTTGGATTATGACTGAGTGATTCATTCATTCTCTCTCTGTCCCTAACAGAGAACGGCGAGTGGGTGCCGTTTGTGTCTGAAGAGTGTGCCTACCAAGTGGAGTCCCACTCAGAAGACCTCATATTTTATGTTCCCTTTACAGCCCCATGTGTGATCATCCGGGTAAGTTGTAGGAAGTTGATACTCAATCATTCAGTTTAAGTGAGAGTCCACTCTAGCATTGAATTGAGCTTCTATATAAATAAAATGTTTCCTCTTCCAGAATGGAGTTCCTCGACTGGTCCTATTGGACGGCCAGGACATAATCCTCTCCTGCCCCTCACACCACCCTCCTCCATTTCCCTTCTTTCCCTCCCCTCCATTTTCTCAACCCTTCTCTCCTGGTGACCCACAGCAGCAGATACCTGACCCTGTGACTTTTGCTCCCTCCACCAGCCCTCCCCTTACCTCTCCTCCCATCACCCCTTATACTCAACCCCCAGCCCAGGAACAGATGCCCCAACTTCCTGTGTTCCCCCACCACCTCCCTCATGGCATGTATCCCCAAATTCCCCATTTCCCTTATGGTGGAGCTGGTTATCACCATCTCCTCCACCCTGGTCACGATCCATACCCTGGATCCCATCATCTTCTCCCAGGGAGATACCCAGGCCAGCAGCCCTTTTTCCCCATGGGGCCTCGGAATCACCCCTACGGCTCTGGAGACCACCATGACTCCTTTTACCTCTCGCCGCCCCCTACCCACGATCCCATGCTCAACTATTATAATGAAATCGCCCCTGGTGTCCACCGTTCTTCTGTTGTCTATCCTACTCCTCTTATAGCTATCCGACCACCGCCTCCTGCCGCTTATACCAAACCTCCTCCCCCCGCTTATACCAAACCTCCTCCCCCCGCTTATACCAAACCTCCTCCCCCCGCTTATACCAAACCGCCTCCCGCCACTTATACCAAACCGCCTCCCGCCACTTATACCAAACCTCCGCCTCCCGCCACTTATACCAAACCTCCGCCTCCCGCTTATACCAAACCTCCTCCCCCCGCTTATACCAAACCTCCTCCCCCCGCTTATACCAAACCTCCTCCCCCCGCTTATACCAAACCTCCTCCCCCCGCTTATACCAAACCTCCTCCCCCCGCTTATACCAAACCTTCTCTTCCATATTATACCGAACAACCTCCTCCACCTCTCGATACTGAACCTGTTCTTCCTATAACACCTACTGCCTTTGACCGTCGTTCTTACCCCATTGTTACCGGATCTCCTCCTCCCCCTTCTGGATACAAACCTTCATCACCTGTTTTCCAACCTCCAAAAACACCTGCAGATCCAAATGACCCATATGGGGTCCACATGACCAATCAGGCCCTGATTACTGAAGAGCCCATGTCTGCTACTGGGAGCCCCAATCCTGATCCCTATACCCAACCTCCTAAATGGCCTGTGGGTCCATACTATTACCCATATGGTCCTTACTACCCCCCATCTGGTCCTCACCATTATCCCTTCATACCCATCTACTACCCCTCACCTACCCCAGGGCCTAGCCCAATCACAGCTAGTCCTCCCCAGACTCTCCCTACAGGTCCTCAGGACCCCACAATGCCCACAGTCTACCCACCCCACCACTACCCTCAGCCAGTCACCTGCTCTCCCTCTGCCCATTCCATCTGTAGCTATTACCCATATCCCGTGGATGTGCCACACTACCAGCCACACCACCCATATCCTCTCTACCTGATGCCCAGCCCCCCTCTGACCACCCCAGCCCTTCCCTCCACAGGCACAGCTCTGCCTGGTGCTACTCAACCACCCCAGACCTCACCAACCACCCCCTCACCCTCCTCCAGGACCATATCTTCCACTACTACTCTCACTCCTTGGATGTCCATCCTCACCCCTACTCTCCCCCCTCAGCCCTCCCTCTCTCCTGGGCTCTCCCCTCGGCCCTCACTCCACTGTCTAGCAGGACAGATGATGGTGTCGCTGCCCTCTGCTCTCCTGGACTCCATCCAGGTCAAAGGTCAGAATGTCCCTCTGCTCACCACATGGTCGGTGTTTGATGTCCAGAATTCCCTTATTTGATGTACTAACTGCTGCATTGATTGCTTCATTGTGTATCTATAAATGAATTGATTTTAGACCCCTGTCTTCCCTCCATTTGTGACGTGGGCTGCTGTTTAAATTGACCATATGACCCAATCAGGAAGAACACACGGGCCCATGATTCACTTTTATTACGTTAATGCTCACTGACTTGCATGTGAATTGCATTGCTCTTTTCAGATCAGAAGAATGGCTGGATGTCTATCTCCAGTGCCCCGGCGGCTTGTAGATACATCCTGCAGATGAGTAAAGGTGGTGGAGTGATCCTCCATTCCCCTCTCCCTGCCTGCCACAGCCAGGCTATGGTGAGTCCCCCAGAACTTAAATCTGGGTCGTGTTCATTACTGCACAGAGTAGAAAACGAAGCAAAGCGTTTCGCAACGGAAAATGAGCTCCTTATTGGACAGGTTCAGATAGTTCCTCCCTGTTTGTCAGTTTTCTTCCATTTGTTGCTTGGTGACTATAACCCTGTTTTCATTTTGAAGTATTTGCTGTGAAAATGGACCTCAGTTTGCTATTTTGATGTGGCCCATTGAAGTGGGAGTTGTTGGTTTTGGCTGTTAAACCCAACGTTTCCTCCTTTTTTTTTCACCCAGGCCCTCAACCCACACCAGCTCTCCCTCCCCCTGAGGTTTTGGGACACAGTCCTGGGGCAATACAGATCTCTGGAGCTCCATTGCTCGTCAACTGTGACCCCATCACCCCACACCACTACCACCACCCTCCCGCCGACGACCCACACCAGGCCTCCCACTCCCCCCAAGCCACACGTCTTCTGCTCTGCTCGCCACATGAGGGTGGAGCTTCCCCCAGGTCCCATATCTGGAGTTGTTGTCAAGGGTAAGTGTGTGTGTCTGTTGGGGGATGGTGTATGTTTCAGGTGCATATGGTTGTCATCATCCCTGCATGAGTTGAATTCTAACATGGTTGAGAGGACCTAAGCTTTTTTTCAGTTTATTCGGGTGGGGGACGGACGGACAATGTTTTGGTTTGTGCAGTACCATATGATGTTTCACCAGAACTGCAGTTTGGGCTTAAATGTAAATAATGGCTTTGTTAGACAAAATATGGGCATTTATTTTCAAAATGTCTTAGTGATTGTACAATAATGGCTACAAATCATTCTCAGACATCGAAGGGAATGAGATGAGCCTGAAGTATGCCCCAAAGCATTGTGGGTATGTGGCAAGCAAGGGAAAGGATGGCATGATCACCCTGAACCTCCCCTTCAACTCCTGTCACATGACTGTCCAGGTGTGTTTTATGTGCTGATCAGGTCCTCCCTGTCTGTGTAGTCTCATTCATTATGGTCTAAAAGGCTAAACTGACTCCTATCTTTGTTCCTAACAGGGTAAAGAGCACCACATAGATGTGATTTACTCCACGTTGAATGGACAAAAAGGAAAGGCCCAGTTGTCCTGTCCAGTTTCCATACCCGTTTCTCATCAAGGTAGAAACATAACTGGTTATCCTCATTCTGATGAATGCTTTAATGGCTGAAACGTCAATCTTTTTTAAAATTGCTTAATTTGTTTTTAATGGTGAGCGAGTATTGAGCCTTACCTGTCCTGTGTTGTCTGAATGGAAATAAGGGGCTATGTCGGATGTTATATTCAGATTACTGGTCACTCCTGTCCATTGACATTTCCTGTGTATCCCCTGTAGAGTGTAGCCTTCCCAGTGACCAGCGCCTCCCCTGCGGCCGCCGCCCTCTATCCCAGGCAGAGTGTCTCTCTCTGGGCTGCTGCTACAGCACCAAGCCCTCTGCCTGCTACTACTCCATGGATGGTAAGTATAACCCCAAATGAATCACAATTTGTATTTTGTTGATTCTTTTGTCTGTTCCTGACCTTCTCCAATGCAGGAAGAGGACACGAGGAATCAAGAAAATACAATTAAGATTCACCCCTGAAATGAATCTTAATTGTCTGAGATGTATAGGGTCCCAATATCAATCAAAACCTTGGGGAACGCCACTCTAGATCATGACCTTTTATATAACCTTTAGCTAACCCAGAGTGTATACATGTCCTTTCCCAGAATGCACATTGGACCGCCACTTTGTCTTTTCTGTGCCCGCCTCCCTCACGGACCCCCCTCTGTCCCCCGCCTTGCTCACTGCCGCTGGCAACCCCACCTGCGCTCCTCAGAGGGTGACTCCAGACTACGCCCTGTTCAAGATCCCACTGGGCGGCTGCGGGGCCCACAGATACGTGAGTGGCCCTTAATTATCTTCTTGTACAGTTTTTGAGTTCATTTTTTAAAGTCTGAGTTGATTAGCAATGGTTGGGACTCCATTAAGCCTCATGGGTTACTGAATGGGTGCACTTCATTAACATTGCTCTCCAAAATGTCAGAATCTGAATCTGTGTGCTCTGGAGGGCACTGGGCTTAAAGGAACATTCAGTCAAACTATCTTTTGGTATTTGTTTAATTAGTCTACAGTTGATACAGTCCCAAAATGTTTTGCATGTCAGCAATCAAGTTTTCAAGATGTAGAACTTGCAAAATCAATCAATCTGTGTTTGACAAGTTCAGTTTGAAAATGTTTTTTCCCTACTGAACTGGACCCTATTGTTCCAACAGGAGGTTGGCCAAACGGTAATCTACATGGTGGAGATCATCAACACGGTCCAGTCAATCACCCTCAACTATGGGACCATCACCAGAGACTCTCCTGTCAGGTCAGTTATAAACCCCCACTGGGGTTCACAGGCTGTTAATTTCACGTGTCACTGTTACTTGGCAAAGAAACACATTCCGGTCAAACAAGAGAACGACAACAATAATAATAATAATAATTCAATGCATTATTATCTTATTGAGTGATGTATTCCATAGGAAGGGAGTTTATTTCTTCAGTGCAGGAATGTATGAAGTTTCTGACTAGTTCTGTAATCTGAGTTGTGGCCTCCCTGCCGGCTGTTTTCCTGTTGCTCCTAGGCTGCTGGTTGAGTGCCAGTACACTCCTGGCTCTGTGGTGAGTGTTGGCTTCCTGGTCAAGACCCCCTCGTTTGGCCCCTCCATTCAGGCCCAGGGCGTGTTGGGGGTCCAGCTCAGGATTGCCACAGGTACGCAGCTATAGTTGCTCACACATCTCACCCATTTTGCTGCTGTCGGTTTCTCCAACTCCACACTCCAAGTGGTAGTGGTCAGTCTTGCATGTCAACTTATAAAGATTACATTTAGAGCATTTTAACAGTATGTCAATTTGCTTTGAATGCCAAGAAACATTGTCAAGCACCTGGAAAGGATGAACATTATTATGTAACACATTAAAGTAACACCCTTTCCCCCACTTCCACTCCAGACGAGCAGTACAGGAGCTTCTACCCCCAGTACCACCGGCCCCTGCAGATGCTCTTGGGTAAACCCTTACACCTTGAGGTGCGTCTGCTCAACCCCCCAGATGACAAAGTGGTCCTGCTGGTACACTACTGCGTGGCCTACCCCAGATCAGGACAGACTGTCTGGATACTCCTCTATAATGGGTACGCAGCAGGGTTACCTTTGACCTTCTAGGCTCCTACATGTCTGTGTTCAACAACGATAGTGAGCTCAAATTATTGGGACAGTGAAACTTAAAAAAAATGTATTTATTATTTTTTTAGGTTCTGTAATCCAGCACTTTGGATTTGGAATGATACTATGAGGTTAACATGCAGACTGTCAGATTTAATTTGAGGGTATTGTCATCCATATCGGGTGAACCGTTTAGAAATTACAGCACTTGTTGCACGTAATCTCGCTACTTTATTTTTTTAGGGGACCAAAAACATTAGGACAAATTCACTTATGCGTATTAAAGTAGTCAACACTTTAAGTATTTTCTCCCATATTCCTAGCACCCAATGATTACATTTAACTTGTTGGATGCATTTGCTGTTTGTTTTGGTTGTTCAGATTATATTGTGCCCAGTAGAAAGGAATGATAAATAATGTACATGTCACTTTAATTGTAAATAAGAATAGAATATTTCTAAACACTTCAACGTTAATGTGGATGCTACCATGGTTATGGATATTCCTGAATGAAACGTAAGTGATAAAGTTAGACGCACAAATATCATAACCCCCAAGACATGCTAACTTATCATTACAGTAACAATAAGTGACTTCAAAATGACACAATAGATCATTTACCATTCATTCCTATTGGGCACAAAATAATCTGAAACGCAAGCAAAACAACCAGCAAATGCAACCAACAAGGAAGTAACACGCTTGATGTAATCATTGGGTGCTAAGAATATGGGATGTAACACTAAACTGTTGACTACTTTAATACACAAGTAAATTTTGCCCCCCCATTTTAGGAGCCAATGTACAAAAAGTGCAGTAATTTCTAAACGTTTCATTCAATATGGATGTAAATACCCTAAAGATGAAAGCTGACAGTCTTCACTTAAACCTCAGTCATTGAATCGTTTCATTTCAAAACATGTCACTGTTTCAATACTTTTGTAGCTCACAGATTTTTGGGGTACAATTTAAAATCATTTCATGTGAAATTAATTACTTAACATTTACAAACTGTACACGTCAGTGGGCAGACCATCACAGGGATGGAGGAAAAGGGAAGTATTTTCAGAGTTTTTCTTGTTGCGCTGAATAACCACATTCTCGCCTCCTGTGTAGATGTCCTAACCATCTGGACCCGGCCTCTCAGAAGCCTCACCCATCTCCTCCACCCCCACCCTTCCACCAAGGCCAGACACGAAGGTTCACCATCTCCACCTTCCAGTTCCTCACCTCTGGACAGACCCAGACATTGGAGGACCATGAAGAGGTGAGGGCTGCCCCACTGCACTAGACCTTTTAACTTGGAGCCAATGGCCGTCTTAAGATTTAAAGTAGCCATCTACCCCTGTTTTTCTTTGCTCCATTCTCAGTGATCTGGCAGTGCGTGACAGTTTCCCTCCATTCATTTAACCTATTTAGCCCTTTAATCGATCAATGGCCATGAACAACAGGAACCTTGAGACCTATAGTCAAAGGCAAAGAAGAGGCCAGTAACAGCAGCTCTGTCTGTAGGTGTGGCTGACTTGCTTCTCATCTGACCCTCCCTTGTCCTCTGTTCTCGCTCTCTCCTCAGATCTACTTCATGTGTTCTACTGAAGTGTGTTCGCCGCTGGATGGCAGCCTGTGTGTAGAGGGATGCTTTGGCCAGTGACTGTAAGGAACCGCACGGACACAATCTTCAGTCACTATGGACACGGCAGAGCCCTGGTCAAAAGTAGTCCACTATGTAGGGAGTTTGGGATGCATCCATAACTAGCATGTGAATTATTATTATTTTAAATAATTATTTAATTCCCAGAAATGGAGCAAAAGGCTGACGTGTGGTGCCACACAGCAAAAATATGGTTTTGTAATTAAGGCTACTTTAATTATTTAAGAGGACTAATGCATTTCCCGCCTCTGTTCCACAGAGAAAATATGGACAGAAAGCAATAGTCATGGAAGATTAACTGGTAGGATTTTCTTTGTCAGTGGAACAGATTCAACTTTACTAATATATTTCCATTGTAATTTCTCTTTCCTCTCCCTCTGTTTTCATCTCCAGGCCAAAGGCTGCTCGTTCACCACTAATAAAACCCCTTAAAAGGAGAATGTGTGTTTCTTGCTCCCAGGCAGTCTAGTCTAGTTCGGATGGCATGAAGCCATCCAAACTAGATGGTTCACACTGACTCCGCCTGTGGCGGTTCTAGACAACGGCCTGAATCAACATTCTGGATATCCAATGTTCCATACATTAAGGCATTCAATGTGATTACTGTCTAAAATGGCTTTTGAATATATATTATAGGGTAGTATTTAGAAGTTAGCAGACCTCTTCCATCCATCCATACATACATGCATGCATTATATCAGCCTAGTCATTAATTCCCATGAAGATCATAAGTTTTGACCACTGGGTGTCAGCCAAGCTCTAAACCAGGATCGAGAATGCCTCCTGAGGCTCTTGATTTGTAGTTGAGGGGTCCGAAGACCTTGAACTGGCTGTTGTGTAACAATAGGAGCACAATCATGTTATAACCTCAATGGCACATTTATCTGAGTAATCTTGTCACCTTCGAAATGTTTATTTTATTCTACAGCACAGGTTAGTAGGCCTTTAGTCTATTTTAAAGGAGGAGCACGCGAATCATGCGTAATTCATATTCTGCCGGTTAAAGAAGTCTAGGTTCAAAATGCTGTGAAAATGAACATGGCCCTCGCATACCCCCCATTTTAATTGTTTGTAAGCACTGCGGCACACTGCGTTTTTTTGTGGCTTCCATGCTAGTGTGTGCGGGTTTTTTTGTGGGGGGGGTGAACGGAAGATAGGAGGGCGCACGTCCAAGGGGAGCGAGGGAGGGGCCTACACGAGAGCACAGAGGGGGAGGGAAGATAATTTCCTTTCTGTAGTGTACACGCCGCAAGAATACACCGGGATAAGGACGAAAAATATATATATATCTATAGGGAAGACGGTAAAGGAAATACCACAGCCCGGTTGTCTTTTGTTTTGGGAATTAATCTAACTCAGAACGGAAGACTAACATGGGGAGATGGTTCTTCAGGATTGACTTTCAATAACCCTCTCTCCATGCGAAAAAGTCTGGCGAGTAGACTGAAAAAGGCAATAGCAGTCAGGGAAGACATGTTTAGTGATTTTAGTCCTGCGCTTGAGGTAGGATGTTGATGTATTTTCGTAAAATATTTCTGTCTCTGGCACAAATAAGGGGTCAACGGTGAATGGGCATATTATTCCAGGCACCGTATCATTAAGCAGTGTAGTTAATTAATTAGGTTAATAAAACGATGAAATAGTCTAGGCCTTCTGCAGACTCAATATTGCTGTAACGTTTCATGACTAACGTTGGTAGGCTAGGCCTAAACAAGGCTATGAACCGGTGAAAATTAACGTTGACTAATTTTGTATAGAATTTATTTGTATTCTGCATCGTATCAATGGCTGTAAGGGCAACCATTTTTAAAGAAACAAGTAGTTATATCGAATATATTGATCAGATTATACACATCTGATCATCTTTAATATCAAGGTTTGCATAACAGTGGATACATAGGGACAGACTATATAAAACCCCAATCGGTTTCTTACAAAACATAATTTTGACCACAGAAAAGAGTTCGACAGAGGCCACGGTAGAAAGGATAGTTGAAAATTCTAGCACTAGACAGGGAACATCAGGCGTTTTTAAATGTTAATGTCGACCGACGTAACATCAATCATGCTGCCTGTATCTCGGGCTATCATGGACCGGGATCGAGAGCTCCAGGACACAATGGCCGGGGTGCATCCCAACTCGACCGGGGCTTCTGTCGCAGCTCTCCGGGGAATGAAGCGAGGAGACCCAGCATCTGACGCGCAGACGTCGGCAGCTCTTGTGGAATCGGCCGGGGCAGAGTGCAAGCGTCCCCGGATTGACGCATCTGGAGTAGTCGCAGAGGTCGGCCAGGTGAGAAGGAACCGGGAGGAGTGGGCATTTGAATTGCTCTGTTTTTCGAATTAATACGCCCACTGGCATGCTTTACATCCAAAACACAAAGCAAAGCGCTGTTATAAGCTTTGATCTCAAACTGGTGTTTTCATGTCAGATAGGCTGCTAATAGCCTAATTATTCGCTACTGTAGACATTACAACCACACATGGCACAGGAAACCCCATGCTAACCCAAGCTATTTAATCAAGCACTCGAATGAGGTCGCTAGGCTAATTATCTTCCGACCATTTTCATCTATTTATTGGTGTGATTTAATTCGTGTGTCGCCAGAGAGAGAGCGGTGTACGAGTTGACCCGCACAATAGGATAGCCTAGTAGTAGTTTACGGTATCTGCGTTTTAGCTCTCCGCAGACTCTGCAAGCAATATATAGCCTATTAATATCGATGACTACGGAGTGTACTCAAAAATACATTTTCCTTAAACGATACAATGCTTCAGATGCCCTTTGTTATTGTAGGCCTATTCAACGACATGTTTACTTAGTTATGCAGGCTATGCTCTTTCTCCAGCGGTTACATTATTATACTCCGTCGAAAGCAGCGGCATTTGGCCTCTATCACTGAGAAAAGCATGTTTTCAAATAGCCGGAATGTAAACAAAAGTAACCTTTTTTATGCTAAAACAGTCGTACTTCGTCTGGCGTCTTGGTGTTGATAGTATTTGGTTTGTAATGGGAGTGAAATGTTTGCGTGTGTGGTTTTGGGGGGTTGGGGTGGGGGGCCTTGATTTGACGTCCCATTCTATGACTGGAATACAATAACTGCCTGTTGTGTATTTAGTCCTTTAGTCCTACTGTAACAAGTCAAACCCACATGCTTTAGTCTATTGCACTTGGCGGTGACATTTACCACTAATGATGCAATTGATGGAACTGCCAGTATCATCACAACAGATTTATTTAAACCAAATCAAATTGACTGGGCTACCCAGTAATTTTCAGTGTTGTGAAATAGCCATATTTTCCACATCTCTAGAGAAATACATAGGCAGGATGTCACGTGATGCACTAAATGTATCATGTTGCAGTGGGAAGTTAACCGATCCATCCAAAGGTAAAATGCCCTTCTCTCTGCCATTGTAAGTAGCGGTAATGGAAGAGAATTGTCCAGTTTGCTGCCCTCGTGTAATAGGGAGGGAGACTGTCTTTCAGCACCCCTGTAGGAGAGTATAGTGGTGAACTGCCTCTAAAGACACAATTTTTTAACATCTTAATTCACTTAAAACAGACAGCGTGGCTGGAAGTTATTGTGTGTGTGTGTGTGTGCCTGCATTTGTGTGGGAGGGAGAAGTATGGATGGATGGCTCAATGGTCCCTTGGCTCCTAAAAAGGTATTGAATGTCTGCTGATTGGTCAAAGACCCCCCTCTCCCTGGTAGACCCCCCCGTAGATCCTCCTCCACCCCTCCCTGGTCTGGTAGATCCTCCTCACCCCCTCCCTGGTCTGGTAGATCCTCTTCCACCCTTCCCTGGTAGTAGGGAGCAGATTTGCCCTATCACCAGCAGTAAAGAGGCTTTTTTTCGCTAGGCTAACGGGATCACCGCTCATTCAGGAGGGGGCATTAGAACCACACTGATCCCTATCTACAGGGGGAGGATTAATCACACACACACTGCATAATGCAGGCGGTAGAGCTTAGTATCATATTTTGGCTACAAAAGCTGGTGATGTACATTTATTGACATTGCTTTAAATTCCTATTGTCTATTGAAATCAAATAGGCTTACACACTATTATCATACAGACTGTTCATTGTTACGACATTAGATTGAGTACTGTTAATAATTTTCCACTTAGTGAATACGTGCTACTGGTGCTGTGTTCTTATTCCCCTGACCTGATGCCTCCATTAATATTTCAGCTGAAAGTAGGTTAAGAGATATTAAACGCTCCTTCCTTAAACGAGAGTGGTGCTAAGCTTTCCAAGAAATTACTTCATTAATGCATGCTTGCATTTCTCAAAATCTAACTTCTTTCCCCTTCCCGGCCTCACCCCCTCCCGGCCTCTCCCCCATGGGTATCTTTCCCCTTCCCGGCCTCACCCCCTCCCGGCCTCTCCCCCATGGGTAGGATGAATCATGGAAAGTGTTGTGTTATATGTGAGGTTATTCCTTTTTAAGTAGTCCAGTAATTGGACACGTCTCACTCATCTCATTCTCCTTCTCTCAACATTTCCGCTGTCTTTCTTTCTCTCCCTCTCTCATTGTCTTCCCTCTACTGAGTGTTATCACAGAATGTTTGGCACGCTGCTCGTCACACCACGTCATGACCTCTGACCTCTGGTTAATGCCAGTAAAATGGGATGTGGTGGTAATGGTGATAAGCCATCCTTTTCCACCATCACAGAGGACCGTCAGCCATTTGCCCACTTTGTCATAGACACTCCAGATCGCCGATTAATCGGAATGGCCGATTTAATTAGGACTGATTAGAAGTTTTCATAATATATATTTTTTTACACCTTTATTTAACTAGGCAAGTCAGTTAAGAACACATTCTTATTTTCAATGACGGCCTAGGAACGGTGGGTTAACTGCCATGTTCAGAATGACAGATTTTTACCTTGTCAGCTCGGGGATTCAATTTTGCAACCTTACAGTTAACTAGTCCAACGCTCTAACCACCTGATTACATTGCACTCCACAGGGAGCCTGCCTGTTACGCAAATGCAGTAAGCCAGGGTAAGTTGCTAGCTAGCATTAAATTTATCTTAGAAAAAACAATCAATCATACTCACTAGTTAACTACACATGGTTAATGATATTACTAGTTTATCTAGCGTGTCCTGCGTTGCATATAATCGATGCGGTGCGTATTCGTGAAAAAGGACTGTCGTTGCTCCAATGTGTGCCTAACCATAAACATCAATGCCTTTCGTAAAATCAATACACAGAAGTATATATTTTTAAACCTGCATATTTAGCTAAAATAAATCCAGGTTAGCAGGCAATATTAACCAGGTGAAATTGTGTCACTTCTCTTGCATTCATTGCACGTAGAGTCAGTGTATATGCAACAGTTTGGGCTGCCTAATTTGCCAGAATTTTACGTAATCATGACATAACATTGAAGGTCGTGCATATTTAGACTTATCGATGCCACCCGTTAGATAAAATACAGAACGGTTCCGTATTTCACTGAAAGAATAAACGTCTTGTTTTCGATATGATAGTTTCCGGATTCGACCATATTAATGACCTAAGGCTCATATTTCTGTGTGTTATATTGTAATTAAGTCTATGATTTGATAGAGCAGCCTGACTGAGCGGTGGTAGGCACCAGCAGGCTCGTAAGCATTCATTCAAACAGCACTTTTGTGCGTTTTGCCAGCAGCTCTTCGTTGTGCGTCATTGCGCTGTTTATGACTTCAAGCCTATCAACTCCCGAGATTGGGCTGGTGTAACCAATGTGAAATGGCTAAGTAGTTAGCGGGGTGTGCGCTAATAGCGTTTCAAACGTCACCTGCTCTGAGACTTGGAGTGGTTGTTCCCCTTGCTCTGCATGGGTAACGCTGCTTCAAGGTTGGCTGTTGTCGATGTGTTCCTGGTTGGCGTCCAGGGAGGAGCGAGGAGAGGGACGGAAGCTATACTGTTACACTGGCAATAATAAAGTGCCTATAAGAACATCCAATAGTCAAAAGTTAATGAAATACAAATGGTATAGAGAGAAATAGTCCTATAATTCCTATAATAACTACAACCTAAAACTTCTTACCTGGGAATATTGAAGACTCATGTTAAAATGAACCGCCAGCTTTCATATGTGCTCATTCTGAGCAAGGAACTGAAACGTTAGCTTTCTTACATGGCACATATTGCACTTTTACTTTCTTCTCCAATACTTTGTTTTTGCATAATTTAAACCAAATTGAACATGTTTCATTATTTATTTGAGGCTAAATTGATTTTATTGATGTATTATATTAAGTTTAAATAAATGTTAATTCAGTATTGTTGTAATTGTCATTATTACAAATAAATGGGGGGAAAAATCGGCTGATTAATCGGCAGCGGCTTTTTTTTTTGTGGGGCCCTCCAATAATCGGTATCGGCGTTGGGAAAAATCATAATCGGTCGACCTCTAATAGACACTATTGAAGTTAGTGTGTGTCTCTCAAATGGGACCTTATTTCCTTACATAGTGCTCTACTTTTGACTATTGGTACCTAGTCCCTACAAAGTGCCTATGGCCCTGGTCAGAGCAGTGCACTATATAGGGTGCCATTTGGGATGCAGACAAGAACAAAGACAGTAAGTCATACATAAGCAGAGTCATGCGCTTAATTTCCTTAAGGAGGAGGGAAGAGGAGGGGGGGGGGGAGGAGGGAAGAGGAGAGCTGTCTGAACGGAACATGTCCACTCAGACAAACACTAATACACAAACATATATGCACACTCTCGCTCACATTCAGACACGCACATACACACATGCTCTCTGGATAACAGCTTTGCTATAATATAAACACACACAACGTCCCAAAATACTCTCATAAATACACACACACACACCAGTTGTGCTACCCCCACACATTACAGCTAATCTACTAGAGTGACTCCATCTAGCATCTGCAGCCTTTTTAAGAAACCATCCAAGTATGCAAATGCTACTTCTACTTATGCCTTCTGTCTTTGTCAAATGGACAAATGAATGGGCTATTTCTGTTTAGAGGAGAAGCTGAATAAAAGCAGAGGACACACTGAAGGAGGGGAAAAAGAGAGTGAGAGGGAGAGAGCAATCAGCAGAAAGTAACAAGATGTCTTCAAGTCAACAGATGGTGAAAGGAGGGAGGGGAGAGGGGGACTCTGTGGGGGTGGGATAGGGCTTGATGGAGGTGAAAAAGGACCCAAAACAGGTATGGGTTGAGAAGGGCAAGGTGTGTGTGTGTGTGTGTGTGTGTGTGTGTGTGTGTGTGTGTCAACGTGAACAGGAGTTAAGTTACTTCCAATGGTCCAAGTTTCTCACTCACATCACCAGTTCACAGGATTGTGGTAATCCCTTGTACACATGGACCACAGGGTGTGTGTGTAGTGGGGATTCTTTCATTTCACAGGCCACCTGGTTATTCACTCATCATTTGATACAGGATCACTTTCTTACGGAGTCGACTCCGATTTGAAACCACATCAAAATTGATTCAATTTTTCCCAAAGAACTTGAGGGCCAAGAAGGCATGAGGCACTCAAGAGGATGTGACTCCATTTCAACCACAGAGCCCTTGCATTCTAAGCCTCACAGCCAGCCAGAGGATCCAATCGTGTATTCCAGCACTCTATACTTCCCATTCTTGTCCCTTGACACAGAATACCTACACTTATAGTCCTATGCTTTTAGAGGGGCTTTAACTGGTTTTAGTGGATGTTGCCTGTACGTGCAGCTCTTGGATCAGTTTGAACTGTTTCTGCTGATGGTTGATGCTAGAACTGGGGCAGAAAAATCTGATTCTAGATCAGTTTATCAAGACCATGTCGACCTGTAATACACAAATAACAAATGAACCCCTGCTACACAGAACCCAAAATAAACAACTTGGGGTTGAGTCAGTGAACCTGGTGGAGGAGACCGTCACCATCTTCTCAGAGAGAAATGGGACCAAAACTAAATAAATATTCTCAAACTCACAGCAGGAGAGGAGAACATTTTTCTTGCTGACGTTTCATTCTATTTCGGTCGGGCGGACTGAAATAAAAGTACATCTGAGTGCTGCTGCTCACTACTCTGCTGACCTGGGTTCAAACACTATTCAAAATAATTTCAATTTCCAAACCATTTAATCTCTGCTTGATTGAGCTTGCCTGATTTTAATGGACCAATTGAATAGCCCCAAATGTGTCAACCTGGCCCATCTGGCTCTCCGGGCTTGACTAGAGCAAAGGCACAAAGCATTTGAAAGATGTCAAATAGCTTTAAACCCGGGTCTGCTGCTCTGTGCTCCTCCACCTACATTAATGTTGTAGTCCAGTCATTCATCCTGGCCGCTGTCACCCCAGGCGTGTCCCCATTAGGTTAGGGACCCGGGTCGTACGCTGCGTGACAGACGCAGGGAGCTCTGCATACGGAATCAAATTGGATCCGACAACCTCGACATCTCCAAAATCTCGATTTGCAGTTCTTATTCTAATTCTAACCCATGCATTTTGGATCGCTGCCAAAGTGAAATATGAAGGAGGTTTTCAAAGAGCTATGCAGCTGCAGGGTAAGAATATGAAATGGCAGCTTCATAAGTGTACGATTCGGATAAACCCATTCAGGTTAGAGCTTTTATTGTTATGACTGAACTAGATGAGATTAATGATAAGAACTAGATGAGATTAATGATAAGAACTAGATGAGATTAATGATAAGAACTAGCTGAGATTAATGATAAGAACTAGATGAGATTAATGATAAGAACTAGATGAGATTAACGATAAGGACTTTTGTGACTTTAATGTGTAAAACAGCACAAGCACACTATTCCCTATTAGGGAATTAGGGTGCTATTTGGGACGGAGTCCTCGTATCCTTTGAGATTTTTTATTTTTTTTACCCTATTCCTACTTCTCTCTATTCGTCTAGCCCGGGTTCCTCCCTCACTTTCTACTCCTCCCTCCTTTTCATCCCTCCATTCTCCTCGATCGCCCTCCTTTTCATCCCTCCATTCTCCTCGATCGTCTCCTTTTCATCCCTCCATTCTCCTCGATCGCCCTCCTTTTCATCCCTCCATTCTCCTCGATCGCCCTCCTTTTTTCAAGCAATTCCAGAAATATTCATTTCAGATGTGTTTTTACCATCTCACCCCGGCCCTTCTCCCTTAGATCTTTCAACATAATTGTCAGATTTTGCAGGGCCCCTTAAGAAATGTCTGGATTTGACTAGTATTATTGCACGTCTGCCTTCATGACTACAACACAGTTCGGGGAATTTACCCTCCGTTTCAAATAGATGTTTATACTTTATTCATGTTAGTCAGACTTCTAAAAGGCAATTAATAATTTACTGTTGCCTCAAAAGTCTGTTCTCTCTACGTACATTTTTGGCTCTCCAGGACACTTACTCAACCGGCAGTGAACGAGCATAGCAACTCTTCTCTCTACTTTCTACTTTTGAATTCCATAAGTATTACGATGGAGTGTTTTGTGTAACGTCGCCTGTGGCTTGAGGTAGATGGCTACAGCGCTCATTGTGAGGGCTCAAGCTGTGATGCGCGCGGAGCAAAGTGTTCCCTCCGGGGACAACACAGGCAAGGGACATTGGTTCCAGATGAAAGAGAGATGAGGGGGAGGGCTGGAGGGAGGAGGAAAACAGAAATGAGAGGTGGTTTTGATGTAGCGATACACAGACACAGCCAAGCCTATATATTTTATTCCCTTCAAACCAAGCGTATAGTAATTGCTGTAAAACCAGCACATGGCGTATTTTGATAGAACACTGCATAAATGCCAGTACATGGTGTTATGCGTGTGAATAAAGTGTGTTACAAGTGTATGTTTTATAACAGACAGTCGCAGCTTAGTTAACATCGGGTAACCTCACATTAACTGATAGCATAATGGGGGAAGAGGAGAGCTTAATGAGGACACTAGGTAATTACTCACCAAATATTTGGTCGGTAGCCTACATCTCTCTTTCTCTTGCAACACCGTCCCCACCAGTTATAACGGAGCAAATAAATGAGAGGAATCTGACAGTGGGTTGCATCAGGGCAGATGATGTGAGGGAGGCAGTATACTCCATGACACTTGTAACCTATTTCTGATTTAAGCTCTACGATGTCTCTCTCTCTACGATGAGTCTCTCCCCCCCCTTCTCCCTCGTTCTTTCTCTCTCTCCCCCTGTCCTCTTATCTCTCCTAACTAACACACAATAGCTCCACTGGCGTGAGAGGAAGAGGACACACCAGGACATTGAGTGGGGGAGCTAGCTAGAGGAGTGTGTGTGAGGCACAGGCAGAATTAATTTGATTAGTGTGGTCATTAATGCATCAATTAACTGGAACATGGAATATACTGGTGAGGAGAGAGGGATGATTGGCTGGAAAGAGCGAATAAAGGAGTGAAGATTATACAACTTAAAACCGACAAAAAAAACGGGTCAAACGTTGATGTAAAAAATGATGATAATTGGTGACCTTTGTGTAGTTGGTGACCATTTTTCAGCGAGACAAACTAAATACATTTTTCTTGTTTTTAAATGTCTGCTCTCTTCTCTTTCAGAACAATGACCCCCTGACCCTTGGTTACCATGGATACCCAACCCACAGTCAGGTAAGACTACAGTCTTAACATAATTGCATACATGTGAGACATTTGCATATTGTATGATATATTTCATTATCTTATGTCCTCCATTGTGCTCTTCCATATATGGGCAACGACATATTTAAGTTATTTTCTAAGCTCTTCAAGCCACAAGGTGGTGATGTGGATTCAGATCCTTTTTTGATTTGGGAGCCTGACAACCTCATGTAAGGGAAAGGGGGACACCTCGTCAGTTGTACAACTGAATGCATTCGACTGAAATGTTTTTTCCACACATAACCTCTTCTGAATAACCTTCTCATGTTATTATGGCTTTACATTAGGCATATGGTTGCTCTCTAGGTTTATTTTTATTTCCTGTTTGCCCTTGGATAGCCAAGAAATGTGGTTGGAATTTAAATTCAATATCAAGATAAGCACATAGATATGGCATGGATGATGTAGTCGAGCTGTCCTGCCAGTAGCTTCAATTTCTCCCTCACTATTCTAAAACATGTTTTGAGTATATAGTACAGCGTTTTGCCTGTGTATTTATGTGTGTATATACACACACACACACACACACACATATATATGTACAGTTGAAGTCGGAGGTTTACCTACACCTTAGCCAAATACATTTGAACTCAGCTTTTCACAATTCCTGACATTTAATCCTAGTAAAAATTATGTTTTAGGCCTGTTAGGACCACCACTTTATTTTAAGAATGTCATATGTCAGAATAATACTAGAGAGAGTGATTTATTTCAGCTTTTATTTCTTTCGTCACATTGCCAGTGGATCAGAAGTTTACATACACTCAATTAGTATTTGGTAGCATTGCCTTTAAATTGTTTAACTTGGGTCCAATGTTTCAGGTAGCCTTCAACAAGCTTCCCACAATAACTTGGGTGAATTTTGGCCCATTCCTTCAGACAGAGCTGGTGTAACTGAGTCAGGTTTGTAGGGCCTTCTTGCTCGCGCGTGCTTTTTCAGTTCTGCCCACAAATTCTCTATAAGATTGAGGTCAGGGCTTTGTGATGGCCACTCCAATACCTTGACTTTGTTGTCCTTAAGCTATTTTGCCACAACTTTGGAAGTATGCTTGGGGTCATTGTCCATTTGGAAGACCCATTTGCGACAAAGCTTTAATTTCCTGACTGATGTCTTGAGATGTTGCTTCAATATATCCACATTATTTGTCTGCCTCATGAAGCCATCTATTTTGTGAAGTGCCACCAGTCCCTCCTGCAGCAAAGCACCCCTACAACATGATGCTGCCACCCCGTGCTTCACGGTTGGGATGGTGTTCTTCGGCTTGTTTTTTTTCCTTCAAACTTACGATGGTCACTATGGCCAAACAGTTCTATTTTCGTTTCATCAGACCAGAGGACTTTTCTCCAAAAAGTACCGTCTTTGTCCCCATGTGCAGTTAGTTGCAAACTGTAGTCTGGCTTTTTTTATGGTGGTTTTGGAGCAGTGGCTTCTTCCTTACTGAGCAGCATTTCAGGTTATGTCGATATAGGACTCGTTTTTACTGTGGATAGAGATGCTTTTTTTACCTGTTTCCTCCAGCATCTTCACAAGGTCCTTTTCTGGAGTTCTGAGATTGATTTGCACTTTTCTCACCAAAGCACATTCATCTCTAGGAGACAGAACGCGTCTCCTTCCTGAGCGGTATGATGGCTGCGTGGTCCCATGGTGTTTATACTTGCGTGCTATTGTTTGTACAGATGAATGTGATACCTTCAGGCATTTGGAAATTGCTCCCAAGGATGAACCAGACTTGTGGAGGTCTACAATTTTTTTTCTGAGGTCTTGGCTGATTTCTTTAGATTTTCCCATGATGTCAAGCGAAGAGGCACTGAGTTGGAAGGTAGGCCTTGAAATGTATCCACAGGTACACCTCCAATTGACTCAAATGATGTCAATTAGCCTATCAGAATCTTCTAAAGCCATGACATCATTTTCTGAGATTTTCCAAGCTTAGTGTATGTAAACCCACTGGAATTGTGATACAGTGAATTATAAGTGAAATAATCTGTCTGTAAACAGTTGTTGGAAAAATTACTTGTCATGCACAAAGTAGATGTCCTAACTGACTTGCCAAAACTATAGTTTGTTAACAAGACATTTGTGGAGTGGTTGAAAAACGAGTTTTAATGACTCCAACCTAAGTGAATGTAAACTTCCGAATTATTTTATTTTGAAATCATTTTCGTGGTCTTTTTCAACGTAAACTTGAACCAGATATAAAGTATTTGCCACCACTGCTGAAATAAATCCAAACTGTGTGTGTGTGTGTGTGTGTGTGTGCCCTGCAGTCAACACAGCCCATATGACAATAAAAACCATACATAGGGGCCTACCTTATGTGTTTGTGTGTACCGTATGTCCAGTGTGTTTACCTGGGTGTGTTTTAAGAGGCTGATTGTGTTATTAGGTGGTTTAGTTGGTGTTGTTAATCCTCAGATCATCCTCCATGCTCTTTCCATAATCCCCTCATCCCTCCCTCTTTATCCCCCACTCCCTCGTCACACGGCATCCGTAGTGCATCATTCATCATGAACGCTTTACACGGCTGACAATGTATGCATGGAATTAGAATTACTAGAATGGACATTCCACTATCTATATATCTCTATCCTTGGTTGTTGTTCTGTGGCTAAATAAAATGATACGGACGGTCCCCATGTCCACTTACTGTATACCTCTGTGTAGTGTGGAATGGCAGCTAAAGGAAAACAATGGCTGAAAATACCTAGAACTTGTCTGTTCTTAAAAGAGTCTTGCTCAAGGAAGCGGTATAGAGGAAAAAGCCATTTGGACCACGGCGGTATCGTGAGGGGATGTTTGCCCGAAGAGGTTAAAAACACGAGACGATGAGAAGTCGCTCACAAAGCCCCCTGGGGAAGAGCTGCTAAACTGTCACTGACAGCATGAGACGAGGTGATCAAAGACTTTCCGAAGGAAGAGCCCAGAGATTGTCACGCAGGAGACGGTGAGAGAGTGTGAGAAAAACAGAAAGGAGAGGAAGGAGGGAAACAAAGCTTCTGTTCTCTCTTCAGTCTCCCAGTGGTGCGAGCAGCCCCAGTTTAACTCACCTACATGGAGAGAACAGGGGGAGGGAGATACTGCGACACGGAGGGAGAGAGAGAAGTAGGGGAGGGGGAAAGTTTGCAGGTGTGACAGCAAGGGAAAGGAGGCGGCGTAGGAAGGGGAGGAGGATGTGTGGCTGGGGAGCATCAGGCTATCTGGGTGAGAGAGAGAGAGAGGGATGAGCAGTGAACAGGCAACGGCACGACAGAGAAAACGGAAGGCTGGGGGTTGAGGGAAAGGAAAGCACAATAGAGAAAAAAAAGTGAGCGAGGGAGAGTGACAGGGACAGAGAGAGCGGAGGAGGTGGGGAGGGGGGCTTGGCGTGGTATACGGAGCAAGCGAGGGAAGAGGAGGGAGATTTTGAATCTGTGAAGAGCGACAGATAGACGGGAGAGTGAGCTGGAGAGGGGACACGTACTCGGATAGAGAGGAGGAAAGGAGAGCGAGGATAAACGGATATTTCAAGTTTTTGCACGAATACGATGATGGGACTGTACTATCCTTCCGTGTTGTCGGTGAGTTCCTATCTTGAAATCCCCTCTGCAAGGCTTATTCTACTGTTTCGGTTGCTGTTTTATAAAGGAACAACAATTAAATTACATAAACTAGGTTTGTCTGTTCTTTAGCTGCAGCGATTCTTAATTCAGCGCAAATGCCAAGCGTTGTGTTTGACCCTTTTTACTTGAGCGGTGTGCTAGTGAGGCCATTTCATGCATGGCTTTCCACCCAATCATCAGTCAGAAGCGTCGGCAAATAGGAAATCAACACTGGAATACTGCGCTGCACTAGGAGAGGGACAGAGATGGGAGCCTTTGAAGATAGAATCTGTATTATAATATGCTGTGTGAGCTTTGCTGTACCGTATTGTCATGGCATCTGTTCTCTTGCCCTGGGCCTCTAGTGCTCACAGATACGTTCGCTGACCACATTTGTACTCTGGCTTCTCAATTCATGCGTCGTAGCATTTATGTTTATATGCAGGACATATGGACGGGAATATTTGTTCCTGCAAATCTGGAGAACAGGGAAAGGGATGTGTGCGTGTGTGAGAATGAGGATATAGGATTTGTTTAGGATGACCGTGTAAGTACAGGCCTCTAGCCTGCACTGTCCTCGGGATCTGAGTAAGCCTCAAGACATGTTTGCGTATGAGAGGAGAGAGGGAATAGGAGGGAGGAGAGGGAATAGGGGGGAGGAGAGCAAATGGGGGTAAAGAAATTCTGCAGCTGTCTGTATACGTATCCCTCTATGCTCTGAGCGAAAGGGACAGGTGCCCCAAGAACAGTTGTCTCTCACTCTCGCTCTGTCTCACTCTCTGCCGGTCTCTCTTTCTGTCTGTCTCTCTCTGTTTTGCTTTCTCTTTCTTCTCAACCAATACCCCCCCACTCTCTTATCTCTCTGAGAGACGCTCTCTCACTCACACACGCTTTGTTTGAAGGTCGAGACTCCCGTGTGTGTGTGTGTCAGACTAACGCCATATCATTATATTTGAGGGATGACTCCGTGGTCCCACCATGTGTTCCACCAGTGTCTGACTGACTACCCTGGTTAGTGCTCTGCCTGCATACATGCATTGGCCTGTACTCTTCTTTCAGCAGTACCTTTGAATCCTGCTCCCTTTACTATTTGACCTCTTTTCCCTGTGCCTCTCCCTGGGGTCCTAGCAGCTGTTATCTCAATGTTTTCCTTTAAGAGCCCCAGAAAGAGGGGGATGGGACGGATAGAGGGGAAACAGGAGAATGTACATTGAAATGAAAGGTGACAGACAGCCCACCTTTTGTCTTTGCAGGAAGGCCCATAAAAGTCATAGTTGTTCCTAAAGGATAGATTATACACAGATGGACTGCTAGAGAAATGGATAAGGGAGGTAGATGGGTGTAGATATATATAATCTAGACAGTGAGATGGATAGCTCACTGGATAAAGCTAGTTTGTTGCGTGACGTAATAGAATGCTGAATCGCTGACAATGCAGTGGATCCAAAGTTGCAATTCACTTGAAAGGGGGGATTTTTTTGTTTGTTTGTGGAGAAGCACTGGCACAGTAAATTATAGCTTCTGTTTTAAGGTGTGCTTTTACTACAGAGCTCTTTGTGCTAATAGGGATAGCCTAGCACTGAGAGAAAGAGAGAGGGTTGGAGAAATAGAGAAGTATTTGCAGAGCCCCACCCAAGCGTGTGCCCTAAGGCACGGGAGAGACACCTACTTGCCCCCCCCCCCCCCACACACACACACACAAACTATGGAGGTCAAAAGCTCTTGACATTCTTCAAAGGCCTACACTACCAGTGATTTATGATTCTGCCCCCTTTCTTCAAAATGGGCTATTAGTGTTGTTGCTATGACGACCATTCATTGATCGAGGTAGGCGTGAAGTGTCACTAGGAAGTGTAACAACTTTTTACAGGCCCACACGGGCATGAAGCATACACAATGTCCTGAGCCGTGCTTCAAATGTAATAATAATGGGTCCAGTTAACACTGCAAAACCGTTCTACTATTGGGACTGTGGAAGTCGTCTTTGCCGAGGTCCATTTTGAATGTTCATTTGTGTCCACTCTATGGCAGCGCTAAACTGATATGCTTTTGAAAACTAATGATGCACTTTCCAAAGGAGGGCTGGATGTGGAATCCCAACCAGCCTTGCTCCAACCGCTCAGTGCACGGTGTGATTGACAGTACAACGGTCATCTAGGAACTAGCTTATGTACACACATGAACACGTTGGCCATGGGAAAGCCAGAGTCAGATTGGTATTGAGCTCTCCGTGTCCTCTGAACAAGACGAACTAGTTCCATGGTCACTGACAATGTGTTAGAAGAGGAGGAACGACATATGTAGTGTCAATAGACTCCTGTTTTGTGTGTTCACCTGTGTGTGTGTTTGTTTGTCTGGGGCTGCGTGCGTCGTTGCATGGTTGACAAGCGGTACGGTAAAGCAATATTGACCGACAGATATTGTCAACCATGTCTGTCTTGAATGTGTACCTTTCATAAAGAGTTGCACCGGAGCCTAACAGACCATTAATACCAGAAACAATACAGGAGAGATGACAGAGAACGTGGTGTGCACGTGATAATCTGGAGCATGCATAAGACCCTACAAGGAAATGGATGTGGGGGCGGAGTGAGAGGGGCTTCATGACAAGCAGACATGTTACCCTATAAGGAGATGTGGAGTGGGAGGAGTTTACGGGGCGAGCTAATGTTCTGTTGCTATGAGGCTGCCTGGCAGCGAGGTTGACTGGGGGGGGGGTGGATGCAAGGGTCCCGTCTGGATTTAATGAAGCGTTAAAAAAAAGAAGGGTGGAGTTGAGGGGGAGGACAGGGAGAACAGCAGCAGCAGCAGGAGGAGAGCGAGTGGGAGGGAGGAGAGTGATGGGGAGAGGGGGCGGCATAGGAGGATGGAATTATTTAGGAAGGAAGGAAAGGGTTTCTTCTACAGTTCCTTATGTTAGGAATGTATAGATAGCTGGTAAACGTGCCAATAATTTAATAAATAGTATTTTGAATTGTGTACTGTTAAGCTCCGTGTCTAATGTACTGACAACAGAACTGCACCTTTCAATTCATGCATCATCTACAGTTCAGTAGTATCCAATGAATGCCACCTTCCCCCATTCTTCATACACTCCAGTGCTTTAGAATTAGACTGTAGACTTATGCCATACACCCATTAGACAAAGAGGTCCCTGAAAAGTCATTATTCATGTCGAAAGGCCTAGATCTGCCCTGGTTAGCCGCGGTTATCTACACACGCGCACACAGTGACACTGCTGCAGTCAGACAATGCAGAGGAGTGCATTTTCTAACATGCCAGGCTCCTCAAACACACTAGCTAGCCGGCGCTAACTGACCCGAAAGTAAGTCAGCTGCAGCTACTGCCTCTGAATCACAGGCTCCGCTGAACTGACGGCATAAGCTTACACAACCAGGGACACACACTCGCGTTTACAAGTGTGTGCTGACAAGATGCGTGACACATATCTGTCTACAGGACACCCCACATCAGAGTGACAATATCTCTCCTTCTCCCTGTCCTGCTCTTTCTCCATCCATCCCTCTCTCAGCCATCCCTCTCTCAGCCATCCCTCTCTTTGTTACACAATCTATGTATGTATTCAGCAGATGCTCTTACCCAGCGACAATGACAAAGCAACTTAGTCTAAATCACATAACAAGGCGATCCTGACAGACCAGGAGACCATTCCAGTTGATGCCCACAGGACTCTGGTCAAAATAAGTGCACTATACAGGGAACAGGGCTCCATTTGGGAGATACCCATGGTGTGCAGCATCAGGGCTGTGGATGGCATGTGTGGAAAATAGAACATGAATATTCTCTTTGAAAGGTCACGCAGTCGTTCAGCTAAAATGGAAGGCTCAAGGTTGCTCCATTTTTCTGTGTTTCGGTTTGGCAGAATTGAAAAACAAAGCAAGGGAATAGAATGGGATATTATTTGCCAATATTTTAGCTTCAAGGCTTTTCCCAAGTCTACATAGAACAACCCACGGTTAGATACATGTACAGTGGGAGAGGGGCTTGGGGGTTGCCCTGTTTTCTTTCTTTCTTTTTTCTGTTCTGTAAGAATCAAAATGACCCAGGCTTGCCCAGCGTCCCCAGCTTGTCACAGGTGCAAGGCAGCGAAAGGTCAGGAGCTTAAACAGATGGCACACACACACACACACACACTCTGTCCTAACACTCCCTCAGGGACTCTGGATGTATTGTACCACACAGCAGGGAAATGCTTCACCCGATCACACACACACACAGACAGATGTTGTGTTTTAGATAACACAGCATTATTGCTATATCAACTGATGCTTGTCATTATCTATAGGCAACGTCACATGAATTGTCAGCTAGCTAGCAACAATGACAAGACGCTGACATTCTGATTTGTTTTCTTGTTATTGATTTGACATTGAAGTCATTCAGCAGACGCTCTTATCGAGAGCGACTTACAGTAGTGGGCGCATACATTTTCGTACTGGTCCCCCGTGGGAATCGAACCCACAACCCTGCGCCACATGGGACTACGGCTGTGATATCATGTCTCGTTTTGACTCATTTCATGTGAATGCTAATATGGCAAAACATTTGCTAGCTAGCTAACCTACAACTAACAATGTATTTGAGAGACAAGAGCTCATTGTACAGATGTATTTATTTTCAATAAACATTTGGAGACTATACAGTGGGGAGAACAAGTATTTGATACACTGCCGATTTTTGCAGGTTTTCCTACTTACAAAGCATGTGGAGGTCTGTAATTTTTATCATAGGTACACTTCAACTGAGAGACGGAATCTAAAAAAAAATATCCAGAAATCACATTGTATGATTTTTAAGTAATTCATTTGCATTTTAGTGCATGACATAAGTATTTGATACATCGGAAAAGCAGAACTTAATATTTGGTACAGAAACCTTTGTTTGCAATTACAGAGATCATACGTTTCCTGTAGTTCTTGACCAGGTTTGCACACACTGCAGCAGGGATTTTGGCCCACTCCTCCATACAGACCTTCTCCAGATCCTTCAGGTTTCGGGGCTGTCGCTGGGCAATACAGACTTTCAGCTCCCTCCAAAGATTTTCTATTGGGTTCAGGTCTGGAGACTGGGTAGGCCACTCCATGACCTTGAGATGCTTCTTACGGAGCCACTCCTTAGTTGCCCTGGCGGTGTGTTTCGGGTCGTTGTCATGCTGGAAGACCCAGCCACGACCCATCTTCAATGCTCTTACTGAGGGAAGGAGGTTGTTGGCCAAGATCTCGCGATACATGGCCCCATCCATCCTCCCCTCAATACGGTGCAGTCATCCTGTCCCCTTTGCAAAAAAGCATCCCCAAAGAATGATGTTTCCACCTCCATGCTTCACGGTTGGGATGGTGTACTCCGGGGTTGTACTCATCCTTCTTCTTCCTCCAAACACGGCGAGTGGAGTTTAGACCAAAAGGCTCTATTTTTGTCTCATCAGACCACATGACCTTCTCCCGTTCCTCCTCTGGATCATCCAGATGGTCATTGGCAAACTTCAGACGGGCCTGGACATGCGCTGGCTTGAGCAGGGGGACCTTGCGTGCGCTGCATGATTTTAATCCATGACGGCGTAGTGTGTTACTAATGGTTTTCTTTGAGACTGTGGTCCCAGCTCTCTTCAGGTCATTGACCAGGTCCTGCCATGTAGTTCTGGGCTGATCCCTCACATTCCTCATGATCATTGATGCCCCACGAGGTGAGATCTTGCATGGAGCCCCAGACCGAGGGTGATTGACCGTCATCTTGAACTTCTTCCATTTTCTAATATTTGCGCCAGCAGTTGTTGCCTTCTCACCAAGCTGCTTGCCTATTGTCCTGTAACCCATCCCAGCCTTGTGCAGGTCTACAATTTTTCCCCTGATGTCCTTACACAGCTCTCTGGTCTTGGCCATTGTGGAGAGGTTGTAGTCTGTTTGATTGAGTGTGTGGACAGGTGTCTTTTATACAGGTAACGAGTTCAAACAGGTGCAGTTAATACAGGTAATCATACAATGTGATTTTCTGGATTTTTGTTTTAGATTTCGTCTCTCACAGTTGAAGTGTACCTATGATAAAAATTACAGACCTCTACAAGCTTTGTAAGTAGGAAAACCTGCAAAATCGGCAGTGTATCAAATACTTGTTCTCCCCACTGTATATAGTTATATGTTGTCAACAATCTAAGCCAAACCCGTTTATAGCAGTCTGATATGGTAAATGAATGAAACACGTTGAATCCAGTATTTCATGCAACAGTAGCAGGACTTTTCTGTCAGTCTTCACCTCTCCTGTCCTTTCCCTCTCCATATCCCATCCCCCTTTCCTCTCCTCTTGTCTCTCCGTCATCTCTTTCAGCACTCTCACCATTTCCATTTAGGGTAGCGATGCCCCTCTGCCAGTAAGCAAGGAATGCACTGTAGTGTGTGTGTGTGTGTTTATGAGAGTATTTCGGGTAGTTGTGGGCATTAGATTATAGCACAGCCGTTATCCAACAGTCAGCCTTTGAATGTTTAGGCTTGTGGGCGTTTGCGTGTCATAGTTAGTGTGTTGAGGTGTGTATGTGTCTATCTGTTTGTGTCTGTGTGTGGGTGTCGGCATCTATTGTGCTGCTTCTCTGTGTGGAAGCTGCTGACCCCCTCAATAATAGATGGGCCTGTAGTGAATATTTAATGGACAACAGCACACACACACACCGGGGGGATGGAAATATAATATCCGTGCCTGTAAGCCTTTTAAACTGAACCTCTTGGGAAAGTGGTCTTACCCCTAGTGATGTTCTCTCAGGCTCTCTCTCCGGCTCTGTCGGTAAAGGAATACGGTGGAGTATAGCCAGCCAGTTACTTAAGACCACTCACCTCTCTCTTCCTTTTCTCTCTCTCTCTCTCTCTCCCACCCTCAGGGCTCTCAGGATGCAGCAGGTGGTCAAGAGGGTCTCGTCCCCCCATCCTTCTCCGCCTTCCCCCCTCCTCCCCCTCCACCCCCCCAGAACGGCTTGGCCCTGGAGTACGGGGCCAGTCTGTACGCCGCAGGGGCCATCCAGGGGTCGGTGGAGGCCGGACAGGCAGGCCTTAACACCCCGACAAGTGTCCCAAACAGCTTAACCACCCACGTGAGTTTGGTTTTTATTTTGCACAAACTTTACCAGCGAGTTCGTTTCACGCTGTGAATGAGCGAGTAAGTGTCTATTAAATCCCTACTTTCTCGCTGTCTCTTTCTTTCTCTGTCTGTCTGCCTCTCTCACTCTTTCTTCCTATTTCTTTCACTCTTTCTTTCTCACAGCAGTCAGATGTGTCGTCACAGATTGATACCCAGTTGGTGGGTACAGGAGGTGTTGGCGGGGGGTCCGTAGGGGACGACTCAGAGAAGGGGACCCCGAAACGCCTCCACGTCTCCAACATTCCCTTCCGCTTCAGAGACCCTGACCTCCGGCAGATGTTTGGGGTACGAGAACAGGAATATTGTCCTTTTTCCCCATCCACAACCCTGACATTCTAGATTAGTTAGTGATTTAAAGGAGCAATCTGTGATTGCTACATCCATTTTAGGACTTTTAAATTAGTGTTTTAGTAAAGCTTCCTTAACACGGAGCAGGAAAAAGAGCAGAGAATTAAGAGGCACTAAGAGGAATAGAACTGATCATTAAAAAGTTCTGCATGATTTCTGCTAGTTTATATGTCCGGTAGAATACTGCCACCTTGTGTTAAATTTTTGTATTTCATTTTCAATGCAGTAGTTTGCAGTGCCATGCTTATTGATGCTGCCCCCCCCCCCCTTTTTTTTCTACAGCAATTTGGAAAGATCCTCGACGTAGAGATCATATTCAACGAGAGAGGATCGAAGGTATGACATGTACACATCAAACTACCAAACCTGTTCATTTTAAGTTACATTACATAATACTCTGCACAGAATGGACATAGCTTACGCACATTTCTTCATATCCCTTATCCTTCTCTTATATTCCAACCCTCTTGTTTCCATTCCATCCCCTTCTGTTTCCATCCTCAACCCCATTTCCTCTCTAGGGTTTTGGCTTTGTGACGTTTGAGACGAGCGCAGACGCTGAGAAGGCCAGAGCTGCTCTCCACGGAACTCTGGTGGAAGGACGCAAGGTTGAGGTAATTTACCCTCCAAGAACGGTGGCCATTTTGTTTTTCGTCTTTGTGAAATTATGTCCGGTTGGCTTAGTATGCTCCTCCATCTCCAGTTGAACTGTCTCAAATGGTTTCGGGGAGTCTGTTTGTGTTTAGTGTTATAATAACCCCCTTTCCAGCATGGTGCGGTGGTGCCTCACAGAAAGATTGATGCGCACGATGTCTTGGTTTTACATCACTTCCTGTTTCGCGCACTGTCCATTTGCACGTTTTGATCTTCAGCTTTATGGGTTTGCCTGGATTGCAAAGCATGCTGGGTGGTTTGGCAACAAAATGGTCTGGGAACAGTGTTTTCCCGTGACACCTTTACACACTGTGCCTCTGGATGCTGCTTATGACACGGCATGCGAGAGGGCGTGTCTTGTTTTCTCTGCTGCACCCCTTCTTTATATCCATCATCACCATCACTTCCACGATCAGAATCCGGGCTTTATTGGTGTTCACTATTTTAGAGGGGACGTTCTCCCTCTCCTCTCTTCCTTTATTTTCTTCTTCTGACAAACAACCAACCGTGCTTGCTTGTGTTTGTGAGAGATTCTCTTGCATGGGCTACCAATCGTGTTTCAGAAGACCGGTCAGGTGATGTGACATAAAAGATTGCCTCCTTTTCTTTCCCCTACATTCCGATACCTGTGTGCTTGATTGTGAGTCAGTGCACAGTATTGAAGTAGTCTGATTGCCTTGCTGTATGTTGACATTGCTGCATGCATTAGGTTGTTGGTAGGTATTGGTATGAGACTGCCCTGAGGGAGTGTGGTGGTGACGTGTTTGATCTGCTGCTTATAGATTCACTGGTGATTTTTGGGGGTCTATATGTCACTCATTAAATAAAGGCAACCCACACCCCACCCTCACTTGCATCCCCCTTTTCCAAGAGTAATACCTGGTGTAATGGGGACAGGTTCTGCTGCAATGCCTCTGTTTTTCTTTGTCAGCATGACTTGGAGGATCTCGGAAGGACAACACCTCATGCTCTGCCATTGCTTTGGCTCTTGGTTTTTAGATCCATGCTTTATTTTGAGCTCTTCTGCATGCTCTCAACCGTTATGCACTCCTCTGCTGTGTGGATGTGGGCCTAAAACGTGCGGGTGAGAGAGAGAAATACGGGGGAAGAGGGGGAGAGAGAGCGATGGAGAGAGTGACGAGTGACGATGATACGGCTGTCTTCCTCTCCTTTCCCCCCTGTTCTGTTCTGCTCCATCTCTTTCTCTATCTTCATGCCGGTCGGTCTGTCTATCCTTGTTTGTCTCTCTCCCCTTATATCAACCTGTGTTTGTTTGTGACCCTCAACACCTGTCCATATTAGGCTTGGGCGATATCCAGATTTTCATACCGTCCTACCTGCCATCCCAGGATTTACGGTATTACCGGCATAGCCCACAAGGGGCACTAAAACCCCCCCCCCCCAAAAAGCCCGTTGGGCATCTTATTACTAGAATGCTAACAACAAACTATTTGCAAAGACCGGGAAATCCTGCTCATAAAGTTATACAATCATAGCTAGTAGCTACCGAATGTCATTTTCGTTGCGTCTGGACTTGTACAAGCGAAGGTGAACGAGAGAAATTGTGCAAAAGTTGTGATGCATGCTTCTCTGAAAGAAGATCCAGCATGTGTACATTCAGCAGAGGTGAGAAGAACGGAGGAGGAAAAAACCTGCTAGTAAGGAAGCACAGGGGGAAAATGGCAGATAACTAACCAAGAACCCTTTGACTTCTCACACATGACAGAAAGCCGTGATAAGATATCTGATGGCAAACATTTCGTAGTGAATTGTATGAGTGTAACTTCATCGCCTCGTGCGGCGCACAACAGTGACTGGCCGATAGATTTACAACGCTGTGGTCTCACCAGCTCCCGCTGTCTCCTGTTGTGCCATTTGCCAGAGGTGGGACCAAGTCATTGTTTTACAAGTCACAAGTAAGTCTCAGCGCCCAACTCCCAAGTCGAGACAGGCAAGTCCGAGTCAAGTCTCAAGTCAAGACAATCAAGTCTCAAGTCTTTAACTTTGAGTTTCGAGTCCTAAACAAGTCCTAATGTGCTCTTCACCAAATGTAATACCATTTCATATTTTTAACAAGAGTAATAGTTAGTATATTACATTTACGCAAATCATGAATGCTTTTAAAAATAACTATATTTATTACTTTCCAAATAAATGTTATATTTCCACGGAAATACATGGGTAGCCCCCCCCCCCCCCCAATAGTGATCGACTATCGAGGATCGCTATCGGGCACTGTAGGCTTGTACACAATCGCCCAACCTTGTTTTAGGAACATCAGGCAGTTGTAGCTCAATCTTGGGTGCAGTGATCACATTCCTGAACTGACTGTGTGTGTGGAGGCTCATTGATTTAACATTACGTTGCCTACATGATACACTAGTAAAGTAATACAAATATATAGCTGTCAGCTATATTAGCCACGACTTACCGTTCTTTGTGCAGCTTCAAATGTCGAACAACGTTGGAAGTTGTTGGGCCTCACTAATTTTCTTCCCGCATGTTTTGCAAGTTGCAATCCATTTTTTGTTGATACAGCGTCGTCTTTATAACTGAAAATAATAATTTTGGGTATCATCTTTCCAAGGGCTCCATCTGAATTCACCCGGTCGACATTCCTCTGCACTGCCACGCACAACTTTTTCTCAGCTGGCACAATTTGATTGGCTGCTGTCCGATTCAAACTGTAATCCGTTAAATGAAGAGTTTTTAAAAGAAAATCATAATTTTTTATATTTGGGCATCAAGTCAGGTCGAGTCATAAGGCTCAAGTCCAAGTCAAGACACGTGTCATTTGTGTTGAAGTCAAAGTCGAGTTGCAAGTCATCTCATTTGTGACTCGAGTCCAAGTCATGTGACTCGAATCCAAGTCATGTGACTCAAGTCCACACCTCTGCAAACAAACACTTGACTGGCTCAACTGTTCTGGGAACAGCGGTAAACTTCAGAACGTAAAATAATGTGACCGGTGAAATGAAGAGCGCAATCTGCTTTATCGCCGAATGTATTGCACAAGTTGACTGCAGGTATTAACTTAAAAAGTTACTACAAATATTCAAATTTATTGAGAAACTTCAAATAAATAATTGAGAGTATTTGGCTTTTTCCAAATACCCTAGTATACGGTATAAATGCTATACTGCCCAAGCCTAGTCGATATACCCCTCTCCATCTGTCCATTCTCCTTTTTAAGTCTACTCCAATAGAGTATTTTGTTATGTGTTGTTTTTTTTTACCAAAAAAAGTTATATTATCTATTACTTCTTTCAACATTAATGAATTACGTTACTTATTACTCCCTGGGGAAAGTAATTAGTTACACTACTCTTTATTACTTTTGTGTTACACCCCAAAATGTTGCGCTTCCTCACTCAATGTAAACAATGCCAACGTTACCCTATGTAGGCCTATGCACCAACACAATTAGCCTAATAATGACAGACACAATGTCTACTGAGGATAGGGGCAGCATTTCCTCTACTACATACCCAGCTACATGCTGGTTCTGCTCCCCCTGGGTCCCAGCCTGTCCTCCTGAACCATTAGAATCAAACCTTGGTTGTTTGGATGAGGTAGGCCCACAGTCATCTTCAGCAGCAGGGTCAGGTGTTTCTCACCTGGGCAGAGTTGACATTTTACTGTGTTATTCTTGTCATCTTGTCCTACCAAATTAAAGTAATGGGAGTACTTCCACACTGGGAAAGTAAGTGTGTAAGACGCTTCTGCCATTTCCCCATCTTCCTCACTTAAGCAGTTAGTAGTAGTGTGTGCATAAACAGGAACCTGGTGAGAGGACATATTTTAAATGTTATATATATATATTGCGCCAACAGAGGGAATAATAATCTCACACATTAACTTGGATCAATAAGTGGAATAGGAAGGGAATGATAACTGTAATATTATTACTACAATTTGAACAGTAACTCCGACATATTACTCGTTACCACAAAAAGTATTATTATTACTGTAGCAAGTTACTTTATAAGGCGTTACCCCCAACACTGGTTGTGTTGAATAGTTCAGTGACTTCTCCCTGACCCATAGGCTTCTAGATTGATCCCTCAACTGTCCCCCTCTGTCTCCCATATGTGTATGACTGTATCTGCTCATATGTATTGGGTATTTGTAGTTACATCAATAGAGGTCAGCTTTGTGTCAAAAGGTGACCAATCACCTGTGACATCACTTCATGACATCACTTCCTCTGTGTACCTCAGGGTGGGGGTGGTTGCTTTTCATCACCTCATTGGTTGTTTTTGTTTTGGTTAATTTCTTATTATATTTTCTCTATTTCCCCCTGATGATTTCTGTGTTGTTGTCAGTCTCCACGGTAACCGCTCGCGTGTCCTCACACCGTTTCCCCAGCAATGGTAAGTTGTGTACACATGGCATCATTTTTGAATGACACCCCCACCCCCCATCTGCCAAATAAAGATAAAGTGCACCCTATACACACACAAAAATACAATAAAAGTGTCCTTGACCCGGCAGGGTTTGATCGAAAGGATCTGATTGGCTAATCCTGTGATTGATTGTGGAGCTGGCGAATAAAATGCTGATTAGAAAAACCAATGGCATTTGGATCGCATGGCCTTCCAGACTCTTTCTGTAACATTTAAGATAAGCTGATATAAAACGCATCTGCAAGCGCAACTGACTACCACTTTATGCAATTAATTCCATTCACCACTCTTAACTGCATTCAAACATTAATTATAGAGCTATTGACTTCCTGCATGGTTGACTATCTCTTGTCGTCTGTATCATATAGTGCCACTGTCATCTCTATGTTATGTATAAGCTACCTTTCTTTAGTGAATACCAAACGGTAGATTGCTTTGATTCAACAGCATTTTGTTTGGTACACTAGTAGTGGGTTTGTTTGGTACACTAGTAGTGGGTTTGTTTGGTACACTAGTAGTGGGTTGGCATGATAAAGCATGAACGCGTTGGGGTAGAAGTCAGTCTTGGTAACGAGACAGTAGGTTTTGTGCGCTGGCTGCAGTTGTCGATGTAGAAGGGCAACGTAGTCTATTCTTCACATTAAAACGAAGGTTAAATGACACTTTGTACAAGCTAAGGATATGCAACTGATATCGAATATATAAAATACTTCAAACTAGTTACCAATGGAGACCACCACGAGAGAGAAGATCATCTTGAAATCACCATCAGTATCACATCTGACTCTCAATAGGATAGTATATTTAATTGGATTATGTGCCCAGACTCTTATTATGTCCACGAGGAGTTTCGTTTTAATGTTGAGCAATGGTTTGGTTTTTGATGGTGTGTTATATTAGTGTCTGCTTCTAGTTAT
Source organism: Oncorhynchus kisutch (assembly GCF_002021735.2). Lineage (NCBI taxonomy): Eukaryota > Metazoa > Chordata > Actinopteri > Salmoniformes > Salmonidae > Oncorhynchus > Oncorhynchus kisutch. Next base: position 50,151,563 of record NC_034193.2, on the reverse strand, counting down.
TTGTAGTGCGACACTGAATTGCAATGCCTGACAGTGTTTCACAGTCATGGTTTGATTTGGTTTTTTGAGGAATGACATTTGCACCCCCCATCCTCTATCTCTTTATTCTGTCCTCTCTCCGTCTCTGTCTCATCCCTCTCTGTCTCATCCCTCTCTGTCTCATCCCTCTCTGTCTCATCCCTCTCTGTCTCATCCCTCTCTGTCCCAGCTCATGTATTGGATCATATATGTAGGCAAACGGTTAGATGTTTTATCTTTTGTTTTGATTAGTTTGTTCCGCATCTTGGTATTTTGTTTAGTTTTTTTGTTCATGAGAGAATTTTTTTTTGTGCATTTCTTTCTCTCTCACTCTCTCTTTACCTCCCATCATTTATGTGTTCCCATGTCTTTTAATGTGGACTGGCTATTCTTCCTGCATCCCGCTCTCTCTTCTCCCCCCTTCTCTCTCTGTATGATGTGTGTGACTTGATTGGGAGGGCTGCCAGAATGTTTTGATTGGTCTATATATACTGCATCTGATGCTTGCTGATTGGCTGGTTTGGCTCACCTTCTGGTCATGTGATGCGCTCTTGATTGACTGGCTGCGTGTAATCTGTGTGACCTGTTCAAGTGATGAAACGTTTTGCATCGTGTTCAACAGAAGCTTACTTCACCCTCTTTTCTCTCTTTTAAAGGTAGCAATGCCTGGAATGGTCTTGGATTTCTTTTGAATGCCTTAATCTGAAATGTGTTTTATTTTTGTTCAGTCTGTGTGTGTCAATGGTTAAATTATTGTGAATACTCACAAATTCCTAGTTTTTTATCCTTCAAAAAGAATGCATATATCAATCAATTACCATTATCACTTTACATCAGCAAAATGAACCTCTTATCCAAGCGTAGACACTACTGTCACTTTTTCCAATTCATACGACAGTAGCAGATAAATGTTGACAAGTACAAACACAGTTTTTTACTAATCTCAATTTATTTGCGTTAGTTACATATGTATTAATAATCTGAGTTAGTAAAGTTATAGCCATTTCTAAGTGTATTGACGCACTCATATTTAAAATATCTAGGGTCTATTTGTTCTGGTAGTACTGAAGGTTATGTTGGTGCCTGTACTGTGTGGTTTGGGCATAGAAATACAATGAATAGAACGGGTGTCCCCATTCAAGTCAGTGATGGCATAATGGGTGGTTTGTCGGCCATTGCACGTATACCCATAATACCAAAGCAGTAAGTAAAAGCAGGAAGTGTACCCATCAATCTGTGCTGTGATTAAAAAAAAACTGACATTTACAAAAAATACAGTACATTCCGTTGCATGAGCCACATCACTATTTATTTGAATGAACAGTCTACACTATCATGGAAATGATTACTTCACACTACCAGGCAGATATTGTGAGTGTACCCTTGAGTTTAACGGTCAGTTTTCCAGGGTTAGAGGTTCCATGCATGTTCTATTCATTCTATTTCTATGGGTTTGGGTATACAGGAGGAGCCTGTGTTGTTTGTGCATGGAGCAGGCAAGGGTGTTTGTCCCTCAGGTCCGGTGTGACCCCTCGTCGTGTTTTCTTGACCTCTGACCTCTCTCTGACACCCAGGTCAACAATGCCACAGCCAGGGTGATGACCAATAAGAAAATGGTCACCCCATATTCTAATGGAGGAGAGGGGCTCGCCGCTCTACCTTATGGTAAAGATAATATTGCTGGTTATAACTGCTGAATATGAACAACAAATTAGTAGCAATGCAGTTGCATGTGATTACATAAGTGTAATTGCATAGTATGTTTAACTTGTTGAGATATAGATGTTGAGTGTTACTCATATTTCTTATCCTCTTTTTCCTCAAATGTACATTAGGGCTATTAAATGCCAACTCCCCTACAGCCGGGTGGAAGTTGAGTCCAATGGTTGGAGCCATGTACAGCCCAGAGCTCTATACAGGTGAGATGCTAACATTGTTAGACTAATTTCATCAACACAGCTGATGTTAGGAGATGCTAACATTGTTAGCTTAAGTCTTCATTTCATCAGTATAGGTGTGATGCTAACATTGTTAGCTTAAGTCTTCATTTCATCAGTACAGGTGTGATGCTAACATTGTTAGCTTAAGTCTTCATTTCATCAGTATAGGTGAGATGCTAACATTGTTAGCTTACAGTGTCTAAGGAAAGTATTCAGACCTCTTGACTTTTTCCACATTTTGTTACGTTGTAGCCTTATTCTAAAATATATATATTTTGTTAAATTAGCCAGCAATCTACACACAATACCCCATAATAACAAAGGCAAACAGGTTGTTAGAAATTTCTGCAAATGTATTAAAAATAAAACAAGTATTCAGACCCTTTGCTATGAGACTCAAAATTGAGCTGCGGTGCATGCTGTTTCCATTGATCATCTTAGATGTTTCTACAACATGATTGGAGTCCACCTGTGGCAATTTCAATTGATTGGACATGATTTGGAAAGGCACATACCTGTCTGTATATGGTCCCACAGTTGACCGTGCATGTCAGAGCAAAAACCAAACCATGAGGTCGACGCAATTGTCCGTAGAGCTCCGAGACAGGATTGTGTCGAGGCACAGATCTGGGGAAGGGTACGAAAAAATGTCTGCAGCATTGAATGTCTCCAAGAACACAGTCGCCTCCATCATTCTTAACCGGAAGAAGTTTGAACCACCGGGCTGGCCGCCCGGCCAAACTGAGAAATCGGGGGAGAAAGGCCTTGGTCAGGGAGGTTACCAAGAACCCGATGGTCACTCTGACATAGCTCCAGAGTTCCTCTGTGGAGATGGGAGAACCTTCCAGAAGGACAACCATCTCTGCAGCACTTTACCAATCAGGCCTTTATGGTAGAGTGGCCAGACAGAAGCCACTCCTCAGTAAAAGGCACATGGCAGCTCGCTTGGAGTTTGCCAAAAGGTACATAAAGACTCTCAGACCCTGAGAAACAAGATTCTATGGTCTGATGAAACCAAGATCGAACTCTTTAGCCTGAATGCCAAACATTATGTCCAGAGGAAACCTGGCACCATCCTTACAGTGAAGCATGGTGGTGGCATCATGCTGTGGGGATGTTTTTCAGCAGCAGGGACTGGCAGACTAGATTGGATCGAGGGAAAGATGCAGATGTAACGTAACAAAATGTTGAAAACGTCAAGGGGTCTGAATACTTTCCGAAGGCACTGTATGTCCTCATTTCATCAGTGTAGGTGAGATGCTAACATTGTTAGCTTAAGTCCTCATTTCATCAATATAGGTGAGATGCTATCATTGTTAGCTTAAGTCCTCATTTCATCAGAATAGGAGATAGTGAGATGTTGATATGACTAGCTTTAGCCCATATGTATTCCTTTATATTAGGACCCTTCGCCCCACAATGGACCTCCATCATAATTAAAATAGCCTGTTTCCCCTTTCTGTAGACTGTTTGTTATTTTCTGTAGACTGTTTGTTATTTTCTGTAGACTGTTTGTTTGTTATTTTCTGTAGACTGTTATTTTCTGTAGACTGTTTGTTATTTTCTGTAGACTGTTTGTTATTTTCTGTAGACTGTTCTTTTGTGTAGACTAACTCTTTGTTCTTTTTTGCCTCTCTCTGATTTCTCTGGCCTGTCTCTCTCAGTCCCTGGCTTCCCGTACCCTGCGGCGGCTGCCACAGCGGCAGCGACCTTTAGGGGCGCCCACCTCCGGGGTCGTGGCCGGCCGGTCTACAGTGCTGTCAGGGCAGCCCTACCCCAGCAAGCTATACCTACATACCCAGGGTAAGTGTTACTCAATAAAACACACACTTTTACTGCATGGTGTGATATAACAAATACACTTAATTGCGTTCGTTTGGTGCTGCACTGAAATATCATTTCTTTGTCTGAACATGAGAATATTGCGGTCTACTGCGCAGTGGCCACAATCACTCCAATATGACTTGTAAAGGGCTACGTTTGGCCAAACAAGAGAAGTGGTATTTTATCTCGCATGTTGCACGTGTGTATATATTAATCACCCACCCCTTTTCTCTCCTCTCTTTTACACCCTCTTCTTTATTCTGTTCCTCCTCACAACTTGTATTTCCTTCCACTCCTCAATCACCATCCATCACTTCTCTTCTATCCATCGCTCTCTTTCTGGTCTTTCCTCTCCTCCCCTCTCTCTCTCAGTGTGATGTATCAGGAAGGGTTTTACGGTGCCGCAGACCTCTATGTAAGTATACCTCTCTCCTTCGCTCTTTCTCTCTCATTCTCTCCTTTCCCCTCCCTCCGTCGGAGTGTGTGAGCGTGTGTGCATGGACCAAACCCACAGAACTGTGTATATGTGGGTGATGTAGTAAACTTTACAATTTAACACACGTTTTCTTTTTTCTTTTAAAAAATGTTTTTACCCCCCTTTTCTCCCCAATTTCGTAGTATCCTATTGTTAGTAGTTACTGTCTTGTCTCATCGCTACAACTGCCGTACGGGCTCGGGAGAGACGAAGGTCGAAAGCCACGCGTCCTCCGAAACACAACACAACTGCTTCTTAACACAGCGCGCATTCAACCCGGAAGCAAGCCCCACCAATGTGTCGGAGGAAACACCGTGCACCTGGCGACCTGGTTAGCGTGCATTGCGCCCGGTCCGCCACAGGAGTCGCTAGTGCGCGATGAGACAAGGATATCCCTACTGGCCAAACCCTCCCTAACCCGGACGACGCTAGGCCAATTGTGCGTCGCCCCACGGACCTCCCGGTCGCGGCCGGCTGCGACAGAGCCTGGGCGCGAACCAGAGTCTCTGGTGGCACAGCTAGACCACTGCGCCACCCGGGAGGCCCCCTTAACACACATTTTTCTAAATCGTTTTATTCATTTAATTATTTTAATTAGGCAGATCAATAATAGCTGTTACACACACTTTGTTCTTGATGAATCATATTGCTATATGAAGTGGTGCATGCCATGTGCAATGTCCAATCTTCCAGGATCTATACTACACGCCCTCATAGTTCTGTACATTCATGAATAGACTGCTCTATGCATCGTTTGCCTGCGTGTGGAGTGTGATTGTGTGTGTGTGTGGTACCAGGTTGACCATAGCTGTTCTCTGTTCTCTCTGTAGAATAGTGTTTCAGGACATTAGTGGCAGATTGCCCCAGGTAGGGTCCCATCATCACGTCACTGTGTGATCAGCCAGTGTGCATCCATCCTATTACTATGCGTTCCACTGACTGACTGACTGCTACTGGTGTTTTATTGACCATCCCAGATTGAAATGCCTCTTTATTTCTGTTTCTATTACTAACTCACTGGATTCTGACATGGGTGGAGTTGCAGAACGGGGGAGAAAGGGAATCGTTATAACAAGGATGACAATATTACCTTCTAAAGGAATTAGACATAACATGATGGACATTTTAAAGTTTTGTTCAGTTTAAAAAATTAAATAAAAATAGTACAATAAATCATACACACAGATGAAAACAACATAGGATTTTGCCACGATTCTTATGCAGTCTTTATAACGGCCACCCTTAGATATGAAGTATAGCCAAAATGAGAGGTACACTTTGCCAGTAATGGCTGACATGGTTTCTGAAAGTTGAGGCTGAGTAGCTTAAAGACAGCTCACAGAGGATCTCCAGGATCTGAGGATCAACACAGGTCCACAGACTCTCAGGGACATGGATCTTCATCTTAATGAGTCGTTCTGACCCCTTCCTGGTATCTCCCTATATCTGTTCCACCTGTGGCATGCTAACTGAATCAATGTTGGCATGCAGACACACTTATACCCCTCTTCCCCATTCTCCTCTTCTCTTCTCCTCTCCCTGTATCCTCCTCTTCCTATCTCCCCCCCCCCACCCCAGCAGATGTGTGTGTTACTGAATACAGGGACTTGGTCCTGAACTGATCTGTAGGTTAGAATGCAGTGGTGTGTTGCCAAGGAAGACAGTCTCCTCTTGTTTTGAGTTTGGGGTGCATGCTGTCCGGCGTCAGTGGTTGGTTGTGACCATGCGAGTGTGTATGTGTCCCCTCGCCCTTAATTGTATTGGCTGGCCATCTTCTGTGTGTCCTTCATTCGTTTTTCCCTATTAAAGGAATAATGATCCTTGATCCTGATCACCTGTTTATTCACTTCTCTTTCTTTAACACTGTGTTTTTGATGGGAAGGAGGAGATTTCCCACCTGAGGTTATGCACACTTTCTCCTGTCTTTGTCTCTCCCTCCACCTCCAACAAGACATCAATTATCAGATGAATTGAATGAAGAAAAGCTGCGGCACACTTGATGCAAGGCCTATATCATTGCCACAAACCGAGGCCCTAGTGTTTTTTTTGTTGGTCATGGAGGGAGACCGACACGGGGAAAAGGCCTCTGCTACATTCTCTGAATGTCATGTTGCACCAGATGACCTGTTGTTGCTGCTTGTGTTAGTCTCCTTTTTCTGCTGTTATAAAGGAACATAGCTTCACTCTCATTCATTCCTGGGGTATTGTGTGAGGGAGTCGATAACAATTTACTAACAGCCGTGTTCTCGCTGTCTGTCTGTCTGTCCCTTCCTTCTTTAGGGTGGCTATGCTGCGTATCGCTACGCTCAGCCGACTGCGGTAGCTGGTCCTGCAGGAGCAGCGGCTGCCGCAGCAGCTGCCTACAGTGATGGGTGAGTGATAGACACAATATATTACACAAAATAAAGCAGTAGCACACCGTACTATGACTATATATAGGTAACATATATTATATATCAACATATTCAAATTAAAAGCAGTGGGCCTACTTCACTTTCTATTCTGGAACATGTTTGGTTGCACAGCGGTGGGTTTGTAATGTACTAATCTCTGGTGTCCAGCTACGGACGGGTGTATACGACAGACCCTTACCACGCTGCACTAAACCCTGCCACAGCTGCAGCCTACGGTGTAGGAGCTATGGTAAGAACGCTTGCCTATCTACATTACTATCCACAACAAAGAAAAGAGCATAGAATTATATTTTCCATTCTAGTAATTCTACTTCTATGGTAAAGCTCTAGCCAATCACTAACCCACTAACTGCCATCTTACCTCCTCTCCTCTGTCTCTACCAGGCCACACTGTACAGGGGAGGCTACAGTAGATTTGCGCCCTACTAAAGAAGAACCACATTTCCCAGGAGCTCTCTCATCCTGTTTTGAACAATCTATAAAAGAGCTCCCTCTGCTGTCCAGGATGGAGATTGCAACACGTTGACGCAAGTTTGTAGCCTACCATGGAAACATTTATATTTCAAAATCTCCTGCTGTCCACTCTTTTTTCGCTTCAAACAAAAATAGGAATGGCGTTTTAAAGACTGGTAGAAAGCCTTGACAAAGAAAAGAAAATATAAAAAAAATGTGTATTTGAACCAAATGGCCGCTTGTTTCCATTGCACGGCTGTATTATAGTCCCCCTGTTTCTCCCTCTCGACACTCTCAGCAGCACAAGACACAGAATGGTCGCCCCCAGCTAGCGTACCTCCAGAGCCTATCATGTAACTGGTGTCCTGACCGTTAACTGAACACTGAGACAAACCCCCTACCACACGTATAACAGCCAAGGTGTAATGTGGCATGTACTATACACAACTCATACATCAAGAATGGAGGCGGAGCCTAGTTATGGAAGACAGAACTGTGACTGCCAGTGTCTGCAGGTCTGTGGAGCCTGAATGAGCGAGAAACCACAGCAACCAAGCACCAAAAGCATTTTGGAACAGAAAGACAATTTGCAATCAAAATGGAGGATGTGACTCCATGTTTCCTCTTGTGGGGTGAAGGAGTATGAGAGAGGAAATGACATCATTGCAGAGAGAGAGAGAGAGAGAGAGAGAGAGAGTGGATGGACTGTTTTTTTTAACACTATTAGAAATGACTCACTTCAAACTGAGCAGTAAAAGGATTATCATAGCTGTTCCTTACCTCAAAGTTTTCTTAGTCTGTGAAAATGGGGAACCTTTAAAAATTTAATTGTTACAATTATGCAAATAAATTAGTTAGAGAGAAAAAAAGTTACCAAATTATTATTATTATTATTATTGCTGATTTATAGCGTTGTCTTTATTGCGTTATTATTGTTAGTTTCAGTGGTTCTCTGAGCACACCTCCACACACATTTTCCACTTCCCTAGAAACGAGGTCCAGGGGCTAGGACTACAGTGTAGATAATATCTATGTCATTCACTACAATGGGCAACACTACACGTCCCCTCTACATAACACAATATTATACCAAACTAAACTTCCAGTGCACAACATCATATTCTCACAAATCTTCACGCTATACACAAATCACTCAGAACTATATATTTCATCACTACACTACTATAGAGGTACAGGCTGGCTTTTTATTGCATTGTGAATGTTAGGCTGAGACATATATCACTGATATCATTGAAACAACCAGAACCTAGTGTCCTAGAATAAACTTAATCAGTTATATTTCTTTGAATAGTTATGATAGGGATGTATTATTTGGCTATATGATTGATTTCCGTAACTTGTTCTGTCTTTTAGAAGAGCAGGTAAACATCAAGTACAGTCTTCCTGAGAATAGCTACGTTGGTAATAGATAGTGAGATTCTGTCAACAGGCGTTGAAAGAGGGACACCATCAATATGAAAAATATTTAATGCAAAATACCATACTATTGTGCATATTTCTATATCCTTATACTCTATTTCCAAATGTGGTTGTTTTTGCCTTTTTTTTGTTCCAAAGATTTGTAGAAAAGCACACTTTTAGTCATGTGTATGATAAATATATTATTGTTCTTGTGGTTATTATTATAAGTGCGGTCTTTTTATTTGTTGCATTAGCTCGTTATGTTTTTTCTATTGGTAAATGTTGTTGTTCCTCCTAAAGTAAGGTGACATTTTCATTTCAAGATTAGTTGAAATCTGATATTTTTCTCCCTCTTGTGTTGTTTTCTAGGGCAGAGGGGAATGGGCTCTTTGGTAGTTCAAAGAGGGAGGGTACCATAGAGGTATGCCACTATGACATCAGCCTATCTAGTGTTCTATATCTATGGCGTGAACAAAACAGGAAAGCATGTAAAAACTACCAAACTAATTTTCTCAATGGAAGAAACAGGACTTTTTGGTCCAGACTGAAATAGGGTGATGGGGGGTTGGCAAGCATTGGATTGAGTATTTTTCCTCCCCAAAAATAGGTAAGGCTGAAATGTTTGGGCCTCACAATTTATTCCAAGTCCAAAGTTTACAGTAGACAAGAATACGCTGGAATGAATGGTGGCCTGACAAGCACTTCTTGTGAAGTAATCTAGTCACTCTAGTCACTCTGTGACAAAGACTCCTAACATTTCAGTGCTGAAATGAATCGGTTGAGGTTTAAAACGGATGTGAAGAGTGTAGCGCTCGTGTGCTGTCTAGGTTAAAGGGCATGCAGTTTTGAATGATCCAAGTATACAAAAGGTTGTAAGTGTTATCGTTTGGTTTGTACAATGGTAAATGTTTCAAAGAAAATGTTATGTGGGGCATGAACTAATTACTATGAAACAATATTTCAAAATGCTGCAGTCATTGTTTATTTTGAAATGTTTGCTCTATTTTTCATTTTATCTTCGGTTTTCTGGCTGTGCGTACCACTCTTCTCAGTGTGAACTTAATCTAAGACTTCAACAGGGGTCAAACTCTTCTCTGGTCATTTGACTTTATTATCATGTATTGCAAAAGTGGACTGAAATATGAATAACTGAAAAGATACCGCCAAAGATAGTTATTTATGCCCTATTTCTTTGGTTACCAAATTGAGAAACGCAGAGCAAAGTGGATAAATGATTGACAACCTTTTTAACCAATCAACATGGGCAACTAGCATGATGTTGTTCTCCAGGAAGTAGAGTTTGAGACCCCTGACCTAAATGTTTTGCATGATTTTTCTGTCTTTTGAGAACAGACTCCAACAGCATTCGGTTGCAGTAGTCATCTTTTACCACTAAACTCCATTGAGAATGCTAGGCAGCTAGCCCTTTTTTATGCTTAGGATGCTAGTGTAGCAAAGAAGAGCACAGTGCTGTTTGTCAAAGACTCAGGCCCAGTGATGGGCAAAACAAAATGGCCACCACAACGAGGCAAGAACACAATGGCAACGTTCTAATTTCCATACCAGCATATTACTTTGAATTCATACCATGATACAGTGCTTCATACTAAGTAGTATATTTGTGTGGATATTGGAACAGAGCCATGGAGTAGGCTCCTTGTATTATATTATACAGTGAGGTGGTTCTTCTTAATCACTGTAGGTTTCAAATGGAAGTGACTGTCCTTTTTTGAATCTCTTCCCCTCTGTCATGTTTATCCCTTGGCTGCCATTATGCTATTTTGCTAGTGAATGTCCATATAAAATCTTTTATATAAAATATTTTGTTGTGGTTTGTGACTTTCATGTTGTTATTTTGGTGTCCAATTTCAAATCAAATGAAATGTTATGTCACATGCGCCGAATACAACAGGCGTAGACCTTACAGTGAAATACTTACAAGCCCTTAACCAACAATGCAGTTTTAAGAACAATAAGTGTTAAGTAAAAAATAAAAGTAACAAAAAATTCAAGAGAAGCAGTAAAATAACAGAGGCTATATACAGGGGTTAGGGGTACAGAGTCAATGTGCAGGGGCACCAGTTAATTGAGGTAATATATACATGTAGGTGGAGTTAAAGTGACTATGCATAGATAATAAACAGTAGCAGCAGCGTAAAGGGGATGACGACAATGCAAATAGGCTGGGTAGCCATTTGATTAGCTGTTCGGGAGTCTTATGGCTTGGGGGTAGAAGCTGTTAAGAAGCCTCTTGGACCTAGACATGGCGCTCCGGTACCGCTTGCTGTGCGGTAGCAGAGAAAACAGTCTATGACTAGGGTGGCTGGAGTCTTAACAATTTTTTTGGGCCTTCCTCTGACACCACCTGGTATAGAGGTCTTTGATGGCAGGAAGCTTGGCCCCAGTGATGTACTGGGCCGTACGCACTACCCTCTAGTGCCTTGCGGTCGGAGGCCGAGCAGTTGCCATACCAGGCAATGATGCAACCAGTCAGGATTCTGTCGACGTTGCAGCTGTAGAACCTTTTGAGGATCTGAGGACCCATGCCTTTCAGTCTCCTGAGGGGGAGTCTGCTTTGTCGTGCACTCTTCACGACTGTCTTGGTGTGTATGGACCATGATAGTTTGTTGGGGATGTGGACACCAAGGAACTTGAAGATCTCAACCTATTCCACTACAGCCCCGTCGATGAGAATTGGGGAATGCTGGTACTCCTTTTCCTGTAGTCCACAATCATCTTCTTTGCCTTGATCACGTTGAGGGAGAGGTTGTTATCCTGGCACCACACGGCCAGGTCTCTGACCTCCCTATAGGCTGTCTCATCATTGTCGGTGATCAGGCCTACCACTGTTGTGTCATTAGCAAACTTAATGATGATGTTGGAGTTGTGCCTGGCCGTGCAGTCATGAGTGAATAGGGAGTACAGGAGGGGACAGAGCAATTTCTTATGTTGTCCTGTGTTTTAATAATGTGTGTTTGAGTCGCTGGTGGTTGTATTTTGTGTTATTGAGGATCCAAGATAAATGTACATTTTAATTGATTGCTTCTGATGAAGTATTGCCAAAGTACCAGGAGAAGTAGCTGTTTTTCAATTGGTTATTCTTCATATAATTCAAGAGGGTTCATATGTGACACATTGCAAGAGTGATCGGCTCTCAAATGAACAGTCAAATTACAGACATTTGAAATTCACTGTAAAAAAAGATGGATTGATTTTTATTTTGTACATAAATATATATTTCTGTATATAAAACGTGCTTTCAAGGAGAGCGGGTGCAGGTTGAGAAAATAGTCAGGCGGGAGGAAACCAACTATGGTTGAGATATGAACAACGCTTAATCAAACCCTCTTTAATAACATTGTAAATGTAGTCCAGCTTCTCTCTCAGGAAGTGCACCAGTGAAACTGTAGTAGTAGTGTCGAAGTAAGCTTCATTGACATGACCATTTATTTACCTACCAGACCACAGAAAGCGAATGCACATCACTATTATACATTACATGTCTTATTCATATAACTTGAGTGCCATTTGACTTCAGTTGTTAGGACATTGCTTAGCTGGTCGTTTACGTGAGATTTCTACAGGAGGACAGTGGCAGGATGAGGTTTTGGTCGTTTACGTGAGATTTCTACAGGAGGACAGTGGCAGGATGAGGTTTGGTCGTATGTGTCTTCAGTTTAAAGCTGGTATGTGCATATTTCCCAAGTATCACTGTGTGTTTGTGTGACATCACCATTTCTTTCAGGGTCGATAGTGCACCCGAGTACGCCCGGCTCTCAGGGTCGGTAGTGCACCCGAGTACGCCCGGCTCTCAGGGTCGGTAGTGCACCCGAGTACGCCCGGCACTTAAACACCGAGCTGATGTCAAAGTGGAAGCGCCTTGTACAAGATGGCATAACAAAACAACAAGAATCAGTTCAAAGTACTGGACTCCCTGACCTCAGGGTCCAGAAAGGAGGAGAGGGAAGGAAAGAGAAGTGGAGGGGGTGGTCGAGGGGAGGGAAGGAGGGGTAGGGCGTCTAAACAATTCCATATTTCGCCAGGTCACTGAGTTCCATGTCGCCGAAAGCTTCCCATGGGCAGACCACTGTGATGTCTGTGCCGAGACCCTCCATGCCGGGGATGTCGTCACCGAATCTGGTGGGAGAGGAGAGAGAAGGAGAAGTTCCATGAGCTAAAGGGATAGAGACACAGCAGACGAGGGTTGTGGTGGTAAAGTTGAGTTCGAGAGAAAGATGTATTGAAGTGTGTTGGTACGGTATAAAAGGAGTTGCATTTGATATGTAAGGATGGATGCGCAATTAGTTTTCCTTGTTGTAGTAGTTATATTTGTGTGTTCTAAGGGAGTTTCCAACTCACCCCTTCTGGCCAGGCTTGGGGGCCTTGCTCTTGAAGGTACGGGTAGTCCTCTGCTTGAATTTAGGGGGGGCCTTCTTTTCAGCGGCAGTTGCAACGTCTGCCATTTCTGTTGGTTACTGAGAGCGAGAGGGAGGAAAGAGGGTCAATAAGGTAGCCTGGAAATACGTAACTGAATAACAGTAGTAAATCCCATGAAGATATCAGTCAGGAGTAGATTATCGGTTTCTTTAACTCCATCGGTCTTATCCTCAATCTGTCTTAATCCAAACCCCTTTCCCTAATACCTAATTATTACCAACCCCTCCCTCTCTCTATCCCGTCGCACCCCAAGAGTGATACTCCCTCTAAAATACACCTGAGCGGTCTATGTTGATCCAATCATACCAGATTAGATTTGGCACCAACCTATACTGTACTAACCAAGGCGAAAATAGTACCAAAGTTACTCGTTAGCGTTACAATCTGTAGTTCAGATGAGGTCACTTCAACCAGAACATTGTGTAACTAGAAGGTTCTTTGAGACCTTTGAAACCAGTAGTAGCCTATCCCAGTCTTCCATTTCAACTGCACTCTACACAATGTATATTTCTACAGATGCTTTTGAGAGTTCGTTGTCCATGCAACCAATACTCTGCACCCAAACACTTTTTATTCCACCACTCTTGACATGCATCCTGTACAGGTGAATGACATTCTGTTTTCAAGTCAACAGCCAATCAACAGCTCTCCTACATCACATTCCACAGCTGCTCTACTGATCTGCATGTGTTCATTCTATAGTTTCCTGGTATTGCCAATTTGTCTGCTGGTCTCCTCCTAGTGTCCTGGTATTGCCAATTTGTCTGCTGGTCTCCTAGTGTCCTGGTATTGCCTATTTGTCTGCTGACCTCCTAGTGTCCTGGTATTGCCTATAGGTCCACTGGTCTCCTCGTAGTGTTCTGGTATTGTCGATTGGTCTACTGGTCTCCTCCTAGTGTCCTCCAGTACAATTCAATTCCCTGTCTATCAGAGTGTTGAATGAAAAGCTCCAGCCTCTCTATTAGACTACAACCACTCAAAAATTCCATTGTCTGTTATCCTGCTCTGCTCTCATCCTCAAGAGTCAGTTGTGTGAGCTGTCTCAAGTCTACAGCACACAAGTCTACCACAGGAGGCTGCTGAGGGGAGGACGGCTCATAATAATGGCTGGAATGGAGTGACGGGAATGGGAACCATGTGTTTGATGAGTTTGATATTCCATTTATTCCGTTCCAACTATGAGCCCGTCCTTCCCAATTAAGGTGACACCAACCTCCTGTGAAGTCCACAAAAGTCCTTCTCCAAGGCCAGCACTAAAGCAAGTGCATTGAACACTAACCAGTCAATGACCATCAGCAATAGAGCACAATCTCAACAAGATAACTCCATGGAAACAGTACAATATTTCCAGCGAATTCTCTACACTCTAAAATGTTTTCTGCAAATGTCTAAGGCATTGACGCCAAATGACCCTTACAGGGCATACAATAAAGGTAACTAATGCTCAGAGCTGAGCGTAACAGGACGCTGCAGTTTCATCCTACCTGTCTTTGCAGTCTGTAGTGAACAGTTCTCCGGAGTTGGGTTGATCCTACTGAGATCCTGCTGTATCTCTCTTCCTCCTCTCCGACTGTCCTCCCCTTTTATACACCTCTGACCTAATCCCCTCTGACCTTTGTGCTGTCACTCGCCGTGTGACCGTGTGTACTGTGGTATCCTACTGGGTGTTTACTGGCCACCAGCCCGTCCCATGCTGCTAGCTGGCCTGACATAACATCCAGAGCATATAGCGAGTCCCAAATGGCACCCTATTCCCTACATTGTGCACTACTTTTGACCAGATCCCTATGGGTAATGAAAAGGGTGCCATTTTGGATGCAGTGTATATATATATATATATATATATATATATATATATATATATATATATATATCCACTGTGGGCTACGTGCCTGCAGAGTTAAGGCCCTGTAATAGGCTTACACATGGCACCGGCCACTTTGAGTATGTACAGCAGTGTATAACGTCTTGGCATGTTTAGGCTGTTGTGTAATTGAATGGATGAACACACATTGGTAACCCTGATGTAAAGTAAGCTTCAGGTTGGTATTTATAGGGAGAGAGGGACTGTTTTAGTCGGGTTGAGAGGGTAGTGTATCAGTGGCCTGTAGTTGTTGCAAGGGCTAATTGTGTTAACTGCAGAGATACTAAGAGAAGAGCTTTTGTAGTCTTATTAAGGCCCAGTTTAACTAAGTGTTTGCAACAAAAACCGAAGCTAAAACAAACGTTATGTAGGATTTACACTTGGGCTCTATTCAATCTGTCTCACTGAAGTGATAGAAATGTAAAAGTCATTTCCGATTGAGCTGACATATTCAGATTTGACTGTGAATGCAGTCCCCGCTAATTTCATTCACGCTGTAATGCTGCACTGCCATGATACGGATTGAATAGAGCCTTTCATGTTTTATAATTTATTCCAACTTAATTTGACCTTTTTGTTTATTCCTCAATGTTGAATTTCCCTTTTGAAAAAACTGGTTCAAACGCTAAGGGAATGTGGGTGTAAATGTTTAAAATGATGGGCAAATCATACTAAGGATCTGGGTTTGCGTGAGCTTTACTATGAATTGACCCATGAATTGAACCTAACCCAGCTGTCCAGTGAACATAGTCCTTGTTGTATTATGTGTTTAGGATGGAGTTTAGGAGTGACATTCTACTTCTGCCATACTTGTAATAAAGGAACCATTAGAGAGCTATTCCACTTATGCTGAGCCCCTCCCCATAATGTCCTTCATTAGCAAAAGACAAACGTAGGCCTAGACGAGGACTTGGAGGAGAATGTTTGTGTGGGACATTTCATCAAGCTTATACAACTCTCCGCTTTTTGGTGATTCGTTTTCAAATTCAAACATTTTTTCATGGGAAACCTACGTTGAAATTCAGAGGTTTTTGTTCAATGTTCCCACCATCTTCAGCTGAACTAATGGTTTCAGAGGGTGTCTTCTGAAGTTAAACAAAGAAATCATCCAATGTTTTATACACAGTGCATTCAGAAAGTATTCAGACCCCTTCACTTTTTCCACATTTTGTTACTTTACAGCCTTATTCTAAAATTGATTAAATAATTTTTCCTCATCAATCTACACACAGTACCCCATAATGACGAAAACAGGTTTTTACCATATTTACATAAGTATTCAGACCCTTTGCTATGAAACTAGAAATTGAGCTCAGGTGCATCCTGTTTCCATTAATCATCCTTGAGATGTTTATACAACTTGATCAACCTGTGATAAATTAAATTGATTGGACATGATTTGGAAAGGCACACACCTGTCCCACAGTTGACATGCATGTCAGAGCAAAAACCAAGCCATTAGGTCGAAGGAATTATCTGTTGAGCTCCGAGGCAGGATTGATCTGGGGAAGGGTACCAAAACATGTCTGCCGCATTGAAGGTCCCCAAGAACAAAGTGGCTTCCATCATTCTTAAATGGAAGAAGTTTGGAACCACCAAGACTCTTTCTAGCGCTGGCCACCCGGCCAAACTGAGAAATCGGGGGAGAAAGGCCTTGGTCAGGGAGGTGACCAAGAACCCGATGGTCACTCTGACAAAGCTCCAGAGTTTCTCTGTGGAGATGGAAGAACCTTCCAGAAGGACAACCATCTCTGCAGTACTCCACAAATCAGGCCTTTATGGTAGTGGCCAGATGGAAGCCACTCCTCATTAAAATGCACATGGCAGTCCGCTTGGATTTTGCCAAAAGGTCCCTAAAGGACTCTCAGGCCATGAGAAACAAGATTCTCTGGTCTGATGAAACCAAGACTGAACCCTTTGGCCTGAATGCCAAGCATCACACCTGGAGGAAAGCTGGCACCATCCCTACCATGAAGCATGGTGGTGGAAGCATCATGCTGTGGGGATGTTTTTCAGCAGCAGGGACTGGGAGACTAGTCAGGATCAAGGGAAAGATGAATGGAGCAAAGTACAGAGAGATTCTTGATGAAAACCTGATCCAGAGCGCTCGGGACCTCCGACTGGGCCGAAGGTTCACGTTCCAACAGGACAACGACCCTAAGAACATAGCCAAGACAACACAGGAGTAGCTTCAGGACAAGTCTATTAATGTCCTTGAGTGGCCCAGCCTGAGCCTGTACTTGAACCCAATGAAACATCTCTGGAGAGACCTGAAAATAGCTGTGCAGCGACACTCCCCGTCCAACCTGACAGAGCTTACATATGTGCCAAGCTTGTAGCATCATACCCAAGAAGACTTGAGGCTGTAATTGCTGCTGAAGGTGCTTCAACAAAGTCCTGAGTAAAGAGTCTGAATACTTATGAAATGTGATATTTCAGTAAACAATATACATATAAATGAGCAAAAATGTCTAAAAACCTGTTTTTGTTTGTTAATATGGGGTGTTGTGTGTAGATTGATTATTTTTTATTTTAGAATAAGGCTGTAATGTAACAAAATATGGAAAAAGTCAAGGGGTCTGAATACTTTCCGAATGCACTGAATATGTGTTAGACAACCAACTTTGTGTTGGGTCAGTTTGTTTATGGTCTTTACTTGTTCTTGCCATCGTTGTTGTAATGCAATGTAACAAAACAGCAACCTGCCCATAGCAACTCAATGTAATTTATTCATTGAAGGGTGTCTTCAAATGTCTTACATAATATTGTCTGCACAATCTCCATATAGACTGGCGCCTTTGTTGTGGAAATCAATGACTCCCTGGTTCTCGGGACTAGTTTTACAGATGAAGGATCGTAATTAGAACTTTCCTGCAATGTAGGGAATAAATACAAAAAAATCCACTTTGACATTTCAGACTTTTTTCCCTTTTGAAAATTCCATCAACCCGTACAAAAATGTCCATAAATTATAATCCACATAATAATTCACATTTCCTGTTGCTGCAGGATTGTTTTCCTGCTGTAGCGAACTGGCTCATATTAAGGTCCTACATCTGAACACGAGGGAAGACAGAGAGCTGGTTTCAAGCGCAGGGCGCAGCAGGTGTTTATCGCAAAGGACCACAGGAGGAGGCAGGTAGCTGGGTCCAGGGGCAGGCAGAAGGTCATACACAGGGGGTCCAAAAGGGCAACAGTACAGGCAGGGAAAGGCTAGTAACGTAGTCCGGGAGATCAGGAAGGGAATAGGAAAAAGGTGTCGTTAGTAAGGCAGGCAAAAACTATCATACACTGGGGGAGTAACTCACAGGAAACAGCGCTCCAAAAGACATGTCACAAAACCAACAATACCTCACAGTGATGGGGTGCAAAGAACTGAACTACATAGTGTGTGATAATGACATACAGGTGTGTGAACAGGTGATTAGAATTCAGGTGATTGGGATCTAGAGAGTGAGCTGCGTTCAGGGGATCTAGGTGTTTGAGAGTGTGAGCCGGAAAGTGGTCTGGAAAGTGAGCTGTGTTCAGGGGATCTACGTGTTTGAGGGTGTGAGTTGGAAGCAGACTTTACAACTTCAAGTTTTAATGTTACATGCACAAGTACATTGAAATGTCTTTCTTGCAAACTCGAAGCCCAACAATGCAATAATCAATAACAATGTATTACAAAAAAATAATAGTAATAAGAATAAGAAATACGAAAAACACTAAGTAAGCATTCCATCACTCTTCTTCTTGGTCAAATAGCCCTTACACAGCCTAGAGGTGTGTTGGGCCATTGTCCTGTTGAAAAACAAATGATAGTTCCACTAAGCCCAAACCAGATGGGATGGCGTATCGCTGCCGAATGCGGTGGTAGCCATGCTGGTTAAGTGTGCCTTGAATTCTAAATAAATCACAGACAGTGTCACCAGCGAAGCACCCCCCCACACCATAACACCTCCTCCTCCATGCTTCACGGTGGAAACCACACATGCGGAAATCATCCATTCACCTACTCTGCGTCTCACAAAGACACGGCGGTTGGAACCAAAAATCACACATTTGGACTCATCAGACCAAAGGACAGATTTCCACAGGTCTAATGTCCATTGCTTGTGTTTTTTGGCCCAAGCAAGTCTCTTCTTATTATTGATGTCCTTTAGTAGTGGTTTCTTTGCAGCAATTCGACCATGAAGGCCTGATTCACACAGTCTCCTCTGAACAGTTGATGTTGAAATGTGTCTGTTACTTGAACTCTGTGAAGCATTTATTTGGGCTGCAATTTCTGATAATAAGTTTCTAATGAACTTATTCTCTGCAGCAGAGGTAACTCTGGGTCTTCCTTTCCCGTGGCGGTCCTCATGAGAGCCAGTTTCATCATTGCTCTTGATTGTTTTTGCGACTGCACTTGAAGAAACTTCAGAAACTTCAGTTCTTGAAATGTTCCACATTGACTGACCTTCATATCTTAAAGTAATGATGGATTGTCTTTCTCTTCGCTTATTTGAGCTGTTCATAATATGGACTTCTGTATTCCACCCCTACCTTATCACAACACAACTGATTGGCTCAAACGCATTAAGAAGGAAATAAATTCCACATATTAACTTTTAACAAGGCACACCTGTTAATTGAAATGTATTCCATGTGACTACCTCATGAAGCTAGTTGAGAGAATGCCAAGAGTGTGCAAAGCTGCCATCAAGGCAAAGGGTGGCCACTTTGAAGAAACTCAAATATAAAATAAATATAACACTTGTTTGGTTACTACATGATTGCATATTTGCTATTTCATAGTTTTGAAGTCTTCACTGTTATTCTACAATGTAGAAAATAGTACAAATAAAGAAAAACCCTGGAGTGAGTAGGTGTGTCCAAACTTTTGACTGGTACTGTATATACAGCAAATATTTAGAACTCAATTCCAATACCATATTTACATATGCAGGGATACTGGAGTGATGGAGGTAGATATGTATAGGGGTAAGGTGACTAGGCAACAGGATATGAGATCAACAGAGTAGCAGCAGCTTGTATGTGAGTGGGTGTGTAGAGTCAGTATAAATGTATGTGCATATTATGTGTGAGTGAGCAAATTATGGAGTGAGCGTTTGTGTGTGTGTGTGTGTGTGTGTTGGAGTGACAGTGTGTGTGCGTGTGTAGGGCCCTGAGAGTGTGCATAGAGACAGTGCAAATACTGAAATAAAAGGTCAATAAAGACACACGGTCAGCTCTGTAAAGGTAAACATTTGTATCACATGGGCGTGGAGTGAGTCTGCCAACACCAATGGTGTTCAGTACAGAAGTCCTCCAGCACCAGTGGGTTAAATGTTATATAACTTCTGTTTAGGCAGAACATTTAGACAGATGTAACTCTTTCCCTAACGTAGCCTTATTCCCTGCTCCTCCCTCTTTCGTAATCCTGAGCCAAGATTGGCTGCCTCCATTTGATATCCCCCTTTCCCTTGTCTTTCTTCTGGTAGGCTCTGCTTGAGTCCCAAATGGCACCCTATTCCCTACGTAGTGCCTTCCTATTGAATAGAACCCGGTGGTCTGAAAGTAAGTAATGCACTCTGTGGGGAATAGGGTAGCATTTGGGACGTAAATTTGTCTTCGCCTGTTAATAACTCAGAAGACGGTGAGGCTTTGTAATCTACAGATTAGCTTTTACCTCAAACAAACTGTGATGACTTCAGAGACAACACCAGGGAACCGCAGTAATGACAGTAAATTGAGTTTAAAAAGCTATTTATACAAGTTACTGAGTGTAAAATTAACCTTCATCACGAATGAATTTACATCATCAATGGATAAGATCCAAGGAATGTTTTTGTTGTTGTATTGTACAGTCATTGTAACTTCTAATAATAATAATAACAGTAATAATAATAATGATTGATTGCATTTATGTAGCGCCTTGGATCCACCTACAGTAGGTGCTCACTGCTCAAAGCGCTGTACATAGCAAGGGGGAAAACTCACCTCTTTCACCACCAATGTGTAGCACCCACTTGGGTGATGGACGGCAACTATTTTGTGCCAGAACGCTTAACACACATCACCTATCATGGTGGAGAGGTGAGGAGTAATATATGCCAATTGGGAATAAGGGGGATGATTAGGTGGTCATGATTGAAAGCTGCCAGGTTGGGAATTTGGCCAGGGTACCGCACCAGGGTTAACACCCGTACTCTTACGATAAGTGCCATGGTATTTTTTAATGGCAACAGACAGTCAGGACACCCATTTAATGTCCCATCCGAAAGACGGCACCCTACTCAGGACAATGTCCCCTTCACAGCCCTGGGGCATTGGAATCTCCTAAGACCAGAGGGAAGAGGTCCCCTACTGGCCCTCCAACACCACTTCCATCGGCATCTGGTCTCCCATCTAGGGACTGACTGTCACGTCCTGACCTTAGTTTATTTTTTATGGCTCTATTTTAGTTTGGTCAGGGCGTGAGTTGGGGTGGACATTCTATGTTTTGTTCTGTGTGTTATATTTCTAGGTGTTTGGCCTGGTATGGTTCCCAATCAGAGGCAGCTGTCAATCGTTGTCTCTGATTGAGAATCATACTTAGGCAGCCTGTTTTCCCACTATGGGTTGTGGGTAGTTGTTTTCTGTTTTGTGTATTGCACCTTGCAGAACTGTTAGTTTGTCGTTTTGTCGGTTTTTTTGTTCAAGTATTCGTATTGATTAAAAGGTATTATGAACGCTCTCTCTACGTGGTGTTTTGGGAAACGTATGTTACATCTTCGGCCATTGCAGGAAAGAGGTAGGTAAGGCTAAGTTCCAACGCTATCGGGAAATCGGGCCCTGAACTGACCCTGCTGAGCTTCAGAGGCAAGCCAGCAGTGGGACGCATGGTATTGTACTTATTGTACATGCTTGTACTTCACACATAGGGCTAATAAATGATTGTTTGTTAAATTTGTATCCCCATGGCATAGTGTTAAAGGCAGACGTGTCACAGCTAACTTCCTGCAATTCTACACATTTTGCCATGAGGGAGAGATGAAAATGTTGCATTCTTAAAGTAAATGAAAGCTAAAATATAGGTGTGTCGACTGTGATAAAGGCACTGGATTATGAACTGTCTTGTTTGCAGTGGCATGGTGCTTACTGCCATAGAAGCACAGTGATATATGCTTCAATGCGTTCATATTCGTGGCTTATTGGGGGTGTGGCTTTAAGTTAGTTATTTTTGGCCACCCATCCCATGAGCGTGAATGCCATTCCAGTTAATCTGAATGTCATTCCAGTGCACTGCTTGCTTTGAATTCTATCTTCCATGTTAAGGTAAAAATACAAATAATGTCCCGTTGGAACTGACAAGTAGAGAGCTTAAAAAATATAAATACGCGGATGTGCCATCACCATCCTCTCATGTTATACCTGGCTGTTGTCAGGTGTGTTTACCCATCACCATCCTCTCATGTTATACCTGGCTGTTGTCAGGTGTGTTTACCCATCACCATCCTCTCATGTTATACCTGGCTGTTGTCAGGTGTGTTTACCCATCACCATCCTCTCATGTTATACCTGGCTGTTGTCAGGTGTGTTTACCCATCACCATCCTCTCATGTTATACCTGGCTGTTGTCAGGTGTGTTTACCCATCACCATCCTCTCATGTTATACCTGGCTGTTGTCAGGTGTGTTTACCCATCACCATCCTCTCATGTTATACCTGGCTGTTGTCAGGTGTGTTTACCCATCACCATCCTCTCATGTTATACCTGGCTGTTGTCAGGTGTGTTTACCCATCACCATCCTCTCATGTTATACCTGGCTGTTGTCAGGTGTGTTTACCCATCACCATCCTCTCATGTTATACCTGGCTGTTGTCAGGTGTGTTTACCCATCACCATCCTCTCATGTTATACCTGGCTGTTGTCAGGTGTGTTTACCCATCACCATCCTCTCATGTTATACCTGGCTGTTGTCAGGTGTGTTTACCCATCACCATCCTCTCATGTTATACCTGGCTGTTGTCAGGTGTGTTTACCCATCACCATCCTCTCATGTTATACCTGGCTGTTGTCAGGTGTGTTTACCCATCACCATCCTCTCATGTTATACCTGGCTGTTGTCAGGTGTGTTTACCCATCACCATCCTCTCATGTTATACCTGGCTGTTGTCAGGTGTGTTTACCCATCACCATCCTCTCATGTTATACCTGGCTGTTGTCAGGTGTGTTTACCCATCACCATCCTCTCATGTTATACCTGGCTGTTGTCAGGTGTGTTTACCCATCACCATCCTCTCATGTTATACCTGGCTGTTGTCAGGTGTGTTTACCCATCACCATCCTCTCATGTTATACCTGGCTGTTGTCAGGTGTGTTTACCCATCACCATCCTCTCATGTTATACCTGGCTGTTGTCAGGTGTGTTCACCCATCACCATCCTCTCATGTTATACCTGGCTGTTCTCAGGTGTGTTTACCCATCATCACCTTCTGGATTCATCTCTGCCTGTTGAGATGCTTAACCTACCTTGGGACTGAACACCCGAGCCTGTGTGTATTATTAACTATCTCAGAGTATCAGTGATAAGGCCATATTAATGCTCTCACGTGTGCCTCTTTCATCACCCACCCATCTATCTGTCCAGTCATCATCTTTCTCAGATTACAGGTGTTTATAAATTCAAACTCAGTCACCATGAATCAGCTTTCACTTTTCTCATCCTTCTCTCTTTCTCTCTCAGACAAGAAAATCAGAAGATGCACGAATTTGAACATTCATTTGTCTCTGTCTTCCCTCCACTCCAACTCTCTCGTTTTCCTCCTCTCATTCCAAATGTTTCTGGCAGTATTTCAGTGTTAAGATTTTACAACATGTTTTAAAACACCCCGGCCAGTTTACAGCAAAGGCCTTACATGTAATTAGTCTCTTTAACAAAGCATTTGTTTCCAAAAGCTAGAGATTACTCTGGGACTGTAGTGGAAGGAAACCTTTTGATTCACTAGACTGTGAAATAACATCAGAGGCGAAAGGAGTAGTGAAAAAGTGGGAATAAGAGAGGAGGAGATCAGCCAAGTGGAGTAGAGTTTCTCAGAAACATTGAACAATGAGTGTGTTAACTCTGAACAAAACGCTGATGAATTGAAGTTTGAGGTCAACACAGTTGTGGGAAGGATATCATGCAGCTATGGATACATAGATTCCTTTTAAATTTGAAATGTATCCGTTATTTTACCAGGTAAGTTGACTGAGAACACGTTCTCATTTACAGCAACGACCTCGGGAATAGTTAGAGGGGAGAGGAAGGGGATGAATGAGCCAATTGTAAACATAGATACATTTAGATACTGTGCATACATATGAGATCATGCAGCTATGGATACATAGATAGATATAGATGCTGTACATACATTTGAGATCATACAGGGACATGTATGCCAAAGAGAGTGGAGACCGTCTGAGGACATGAGTGACGCTGTGACACAACATACGTTTTGAGGCTCTCATGAGTTTAGCACTTAATAAGAAGCCTTATTGGCTTAATTAAGTGCTAAACTCATGAGAGCCTCAAAACATATGTTGTGTCACAGCATCACTGTTAATAATCTACACGTACAGGCCAACATACAGTAGATTCACATGTATTTACTTTTTAATTTAACTAGGCAAGTCAGGCAAGAACAAATTCTTATTTACAATGACGGCCTACACCGGCCAAACCCTAACGACGGTGGGCCAACTGTACACCGCCCTATGGGACTCCCAATCACAGCCGGTTGTGATACAGCCTGGAATCGAACCAGGGTCTGTAGTGATGCCTCTAGCACTGAGATGCAGTGCCTTAGACCGCTGCGCCACTCGGGATCCCCATGCGTACATTGCAGACATTGAGGTGGTTAGAAAGAGACAAAAGGTAAATGTAAACTTAGAACACTGCAATCTATGCTCTCATGAGGTTTTTATTGGTGACGTTTCAGCCCTTATTCACCAGGTTAGTTATTATCTGATATTAAACACTTGTTCAGAAACATGGGATATGTGTATGTAACTTTCTCCTATATTGATTGGGGAGAGGATGGGGGAAAAAAGGGCCTGCTTGAGACCTGATATGAAATGTAACTAGAACATGTTGAGGGATCTTTTGCTATACATTTCCAAGTTCACATTGTCAAAGAGAGCTAAACCAACATTGACACATCACGATACTTGACGTCATCAACCTTCATCATTCAGTTGACATTGCAAGGTATTGCACAACCAACCGATTATACCTACATGTTTACTATACTGGAGTGTAGATACAGGAAGTTACAGTATGTAAGAGGGACATGAAGCACTTGGAATGTGGCAAGCAACACGCTACAGTTGTGGATAATATGAAATGAACTCCCATTTTTATTTTCAGGAACAACAATGATACCTTACCATAGAGACTTGATGTTGAGTTTGTTTTCTTTTTGCTAAACACTTTTATGGTTACTACATGATTCCATAAGTGTTATTTCATAGTTTGATGCTAGTATTCTACAATGTACAAAATAGTTTAAAAAAATTAAAAAGCCCTTGAATGAGTAGGTGTATCTAAACTGTTGACTGGTACTTTATATATTTGTTTTTCCACATTTTTTATTTAGAGTACATGTTAATTATACAGTTAAATTGTTTTACAATATTATAAACAAGTAAAAATATGATAAAATCATATCTAGTTGTGAGAACTCTACAGGATCACTTAGGTTATTGCTGAATGGGATGTCCCACAACTCATCACTAAAGGAGGATTGGTCCTTGCTATCCAGGATCTTCGGTATATTTCCCTACCCCACTGAAGTTGACATAAAACATGGTTAAGGTTAGGGTTGCGGTTAAGGTTAGGGTTTAGGGTAGGGAAGTCCCAGGGACCCTGGGTTACGCTAACCCAGGAGGATTCCCTTTAGATTGAGGACAGTCCACACCTGGCAAATTGCCCTCGCTATGACAAGCCTTAAGCTGGTTACAAGCTGTTTATGAAACATCTAGCAGGAATATGACACAGGTGACTCTGGTATTAGAGGGCAATCTTTTCAAATGTGGGAACTGCTTTCATTTGAATGGAATAATCTCCTCAAAAAACGTAACGTTGGTCTTTTTTTCATTAGTCCCAAAAGGCTTTGAATGTCAGCGATCAAGTATTCAAGGACTTTCAAAAAGATAATTGTAACTCGCCACATCATCATGAGGATGTGTTATGCAAGTTAGTTCAACAGTGGACTAATGTAAAAAAATAGCAAAGATAATTTTTGAACGGAGTATCCCTTTAAGCCGCTCATTGGTTCATTTTAAATGGCACGTAGTGTACTGTACTTTGGGTAGTTTGTGTACTCAGACTCTATAATATAGAAAATCTATACACCTTAAACAAATACTCAATTTTTTTCTCTTGGAATCTTCAAATTGCTTTTAATTGAAACTTAAATATATATATATATTTTTAATCACACTACATATTCAACAATCTAAAATACTTCTCCTGCTTCATTAATACGTCTTCCAAAGATGTCTCTGATTAACATGTTACATAAAGGTTTGGTTTGTTGCCATTGGATACTAAAATAGCTAGTTGGCTAATTCTCTAGGGTCAGTCAGACCAAACAGCTGCCTGTTACGTGCCACCAATATGGCCAGACCAGTGCCACCGGTAGGTATACACACCCTGCTGATTCAGAGTGCAATGTGGCCAAGTCACCACAGGAGGGAGGGCCACATCCAACCCTGCATTAGATTGAACGGCACGCATGCATACAAATCGAATTCCTATAAAGTGGCATTGCTCTGTCAGAAAAGTAATGCTGTCTTTTAGGTGAACAGCAGGACATTACAGAATGAGTAGGGAAAAAGGGATAAAGAAAATATATGCCCACTTCAAGTTGACTAGATCATTTAGATACTACAGATATTTAGATACTACAGATATTTATGTACCGTACAATCTGGATTATACTAGAGATATACATCCTTGTTGAGTGAGGAGTCTGTATAGGCTGAAAATATGTGACAGATTTGACTGCTTGGGATTTTTTCATATTGAGATTCTGAAGTAAAAAAACAAACATTTTGCATGTGTATCCTCAGGTTAGGAGGTACATTCTTAGTAATGGGAACCAATTTGTGGGTCCAATACTTTGCATTGAGTGTGGGATATAAGCTCTACAAATTAAATATTGTTATTTTGTTGCTAATGTGAATATACTGCTGTCGTTTTGCATGTTTATCCATTTAATGTTTCAGAACAAGTTATCCCACCCACCCACCCAGCCACACTCATGAACTGACACGGTGACACGTAGTCCAACCCTCGCTGAACTTAAC
Source organism: Oncorhynchus kisutch (assembly GCF_002021735.2). NCBI lineage: Eukaryota > Metazoa > Chordata > Actinopteri > Salmoniformes > Salmonidae > Oncorhynchus > Oncorhynchus kisutch. Next base: position 50,124,417 of record NC_034193.2, on the reverse strand, counting down.
CTATCAATAACACCTGTCAGCTTCTCATACAGGCACCAATCAGCAGCACGAGGAAACGGCCATGTGGCAGACCCTGAGGTACAGAGGGACAGAAGGAGGGACACGACACACAGACTCCAGCCTAAAACTCAACCGCCCGGCATAGAATCAAAAACGGACAAACTTCTTTGAGGCCCTTCGTTGTCTACAGCCTGCCGATAAAGTTATGGCACCGCTGCTCTCTCTGATTCTCTCCCTCCTGGCCGCCTCAGTCATAGCTGAAGGTGAGAATCTCTTTGCCTTTGGTCACGTACATGTTTTTAGATTTCCTAGACGTCTATCTTTTTAGTCTTTATTTCCTGTTTCCTTCCTGAATGGTGTGATGTTCTCTTCCATCTTTTTGACCTCTATGTTCTAATATGCACACCAGTATACCCCTTAGAATATTTATGCCCAATACATTGCTTCATTCTAAATGTATGCTGAAATTGACATTGGGATTGAGCCTATGACTGGCTTTCTGAGAGCCATTCCACAGATTGATGCATTTTTCCTCTTCGTGTTTCTAAAGAGATGGAACTAGTGTAAGTAGTTGGGTTAGGGCTTGTCCAACGAATTCCATCAAGCCCCCCCCCACCTCTCTCTCTCTCCCTACAGACAGCGCCCTCCCATCCCTGAATGATGTCACTGCAGCCGAGGCCTTCATCGAAGCCTCCGAGGTGGTCGTCATCGGGTTCTTTGAGGTCAGACGGGAAACAAGTGTGGGAAGGGCAGGATGGGAGGGGAGGGAGGGAAATGTAACGTGTACAGTAACCTACTGTAGGCCTGAGTAAGGTTGACACATCACGATGGTACAAAACCACAGCAGATTTTTATCATCGTTGGCTAGATGCTACACCACTAACGTGCGGCCGGATGCGGCCAGCCAGATATAACGGAGGTCAAATTAAACCATAACTCAGATTTGAGACGAGAAAAAAACAAAACATACATTCCTGTTGACTGTTCGTAGCCACAGTCCCAGCTGCTGTCAGCCTGTGGCTGGCCACACACTTGGCACAGGAAGTGACTAGCTTGCGTTGCCTTGAGGATAGTAGGCGGCCGTCCCAGAGTGCCCCTTCACCTCAGACTGGAACAGCCCTTTGGCTAAACTCAGTGTGCGGGGGACGATGGCAGGCCGCAGGACAAGGAAATGAGGACGCATCTGAGGAATTGGCACAGAGGAGGTTGCTGTAAACAAGTGTAAACAGAGCGTGGGTTAAGGGTGGAGAGAAAGAGAGAGAGAGAGAGAGAAAAAATATGGTGGACTGCCATGTACCTACTGGGGACCAAAATATTATTTCAATGGGCTAATTGGCAATTTGAATCTCAAAAACAGACTTCTATAGTATATCACTGTAGTGAGTGTTATCAGACTCTAACATTCTCTCTCCCTCTCTGCCTGCCCCCTCTCACTGCCCCCCCTTCTCTCTCTCGCAATCTCTTTCCCTCTCTTTCTCAGACTCCCTCAGATGAGACTTTTGGCTACAAGGAGTTTGTGGAGGCAGCTAAGACTGTGAAGCATATCCCTGTGGCTCTGTGCAGCGATAAGGAGGCATGGGCCAAACTCGGCATCGTGTCTGACACTGTCTCCATCTTCAGAAAAGTAAACTACTACACCACACCGTTCACTTTGTCCATAAGAAATCACCTGCTTGACTCCCGTTACAACTACTTTGACAACAAATTTACAAGAAAATATCAACTGAGAATGTTGATTTATGTGTGTGTGTGTTCAGGCAGATAACCACCAAGACAACCTTCAGCTCTCTGAGACCAAGAAAGTGGAGGCGGACGGCCTTGCTCGCTTTATCACCATGAACGAGCTTCGCTACATCACCGAGTACAACCAAGTGGTAGTCACTGACCACAGCACTGTTCATCTACACCTTACACACTACTCTATACAACAGCACCTATTAACAGTTATACCAGCCTTGTTATGATTACATCTTGCCAGCACATCTTTGTATTATTAGCCTGTCATGTTCAGTCATATAACCAGACTACACCTACAGACAGTTAATGACTCTCTCCTCTCCTCTCAGACAGCAGTGGGTCTGTTCCAGTCTGAGGTGAAGGGGCACCTCCTGCTCTTCATCAACAGGGGGAGTAGTGACTATGAAGTGCTCAAGGACCGACTAGGAGCTCTGGCCCCAGAATTTGTTGGGAAGGTGAGAGCAGGCAAGCAGCAACTGGACCTGAAAAGAGCGACTTAACAAAACCTCTGTTATATCGGCCATTTGATTCAAATCTTGAGATAATGTCCCTAATCCCCTATTTGGAATTGGTTCTTTTGATTCAACTATTTAATTTAATCTTGAATTTAATTTGCAAATTGGATCAATGGAGTCAGATGTTTTGAGTCCTGTATATGATGTACTGTATATTATATATATATAGTGCACTACTTTTGATATTGGTCTCGTTCAATAAAATCACAGATTTTAGTTTTAGTTTCTGTTGCCAAACGTATTTGCTACAGTGTGCTCTACTGAATATTACCATGATTTTTTGTCACAGTTCCTGTTTGTGCTGGTACACGGGGTGAAGTCCAATGAGAAATCTCTGGGCTACTTTGGCCTGACGTCACGTGACCTTCCCCGCGTGGGCATTTACGACCGCGACTCAGATATGAAGTGGCTCATGCCCGAGGGAGAGATCTCCACCGAACGTGTGCGGAAGTTCTGCCAGTCACTCATACTAGGCAATCTCAAGGTCAGAGGTCAAAACAAATAACAAAATAGTATTGGTTCTCTTTCAAATGCCTTTGAGGGTTGATTGAGCCTACCTGGAGTGCCAGATGGACAGGGATTGCACTTCTTGGACTATTCTATTGGTTCCATTGTGCCAGGCAAGCTCAATTAAGAGCAGGTAAATACGTATTTGAAAGAAAACAAATACTATTTGAACCCATATCTATGGTGCAGTATACGTTTCAGTGGCTTTGATAATATGTAGAAAGCAGCAATAAATTATACTGAGTGGCCTCCATTTAATGTATGTATACTGCTTCTCAAAAACTTTTTCTATCATTTTAGGAGGTGAAGCAGGCAGGAGAACCTGTTCCTAAAACTGAGTTGTAAAATAAACAAATAAATGAATGTAAATAATTAGCTTTGTGACAATTATTGTGTCTGTTTTGGAGTCAGTATTGTTTTCTGCCTGAATCTTATGTAGGCTGTGTGTGTGCTCTGGTGGGCATGGTGTGTCTTTATGTGAGGGAAAGTCTGCCATCTGCGATTTGACCACAGCTCAGTGGCTACTCACTACTGAGATTTTAGCCTAGTTTGTCAGCGTTGGCACTGATCTGATGTTTACAATCACAACTGACTGACCTCAGAAGACTGGCAGGGCATGGAGGGTCTAACAGAGAAAGAAGAATTGAAATCTGTCTTCTGAAAAAATAACTGTTGAAGATTCCAACTCCAATCACAAAGAAACAATACGATGCAAAATATTACAATACATTTGTGTATTTTCATGCAAATGCTACATTTTAAGTGCAGACCTATGTTCATATACATGTACAGGATATTTGAGTGTCTGGTATATAAAAATTTTTTTTTTTTAAATATGCAGCCCAAAACAACTTATTTCTGTATTTGAATGGTTATTTGTAAAAACCAAATAGTCTGCCAAATTGTATTATTTGTATTATTTGACAGTATTTTCACATTCTTATGTAAATTCATGAGAGTGTATTTGAGTTTTTCAAATCCTTTAAAGTATATTTCCAAATATATATATATATATATATACATTAAGCTACTTATCTTTTCAAATAAAATATCAGAATTCTTTGAATGAGCAATTAATTGAAATATTTTAAATACAGTGGCAAGAAAGTGTGTGAAGCGTTTGGAATTACCTGGATTTCTGCATAAATTGGTCATACAATTTGATCTGATCTTAATCTAAGTCACAACAACAGACAAACACAGTCTGTTTAAACAAATAACACAAACAATGATACGTTTTCATGTCTTTATTGAACTCACTGTGTTAACATTCACAGTATAGGGTGGGGAAAGTATGTGAAATGTTGGATTTAATAACTGGTTGACCCTCCTTTGGCAGCAATAACCTCAACCAAATGTTTTCTGTAGACCTGCACAATGGTCAGGAGGAATTTTGGACTATTCATCTTTACAAAAATGTTTCAGTTCAGCAATATTCTTAGAATGTCTGGTATGAACCGCTCTTGAGGTCATGCCACAGCATCGCAATCAGGTTTAGGTCAGGACTCCAGAAGGCGTATTTTCTTCTGTTCAAGCCATTCCGTTGTTGATTTACTTGTGTTTTGGGTCACTGTCCTGTTGCGTCGCCCAACCTCTGAGCTTCAATTGGCGGACAGATGGCCTTTATTCTCCTGCAAAATGTCTTGATAAACTTGGGAATTCATTTTTCCGTCAATGATAGCAAGTTGTCCAGGCCCTGAGGCAGCAAAGCAGCCCCAAACCATGATGCTCCCTCCACCATACTTTACAGTTGGGATGAGGTTTTGATGTTGGTGTGCTGTGCTTTTTTTTCTCCACACATAGTGTTATGTGTTCCTTACAAACAAATCAACTTCAGTTTGACTTCTGACTCCAATTAGCTTTTGGAAAAGTCAATAGCCTAGGGGTTCCCATACTTTTTCCAACCTACACTGTGAATGTTTAAATTATGTATTTAATATAGACAAGAAAAAAATACAATTTGTGTGTTATTATTTTAAGCACACCCTGTTTGTTTATTGTTGTGACTAAGATGAAGATCAGATAACATTTTATGACTAATTTATGCAGAAATCCAGGTAATTACACAGGTTCACATACTTTTTCTTGCCACTGTAGTATTTGAACCCAGATCTGATTACGTTACATACAGTTGAAGTCGGAAGTTTACATACACCTTAGCCAAATACATTTAAACTCAGTTTTCCATAATTCCTGACATTTAATCCTAGTGAAAAATCCCTGTTTAGATCAGTTAGGATCACCACTTTATTTTAAGAATGTGAAATGTCAGAATAATAGTAGAGAAAAGGATTTATTTCAGCTTTTATTTCTTTCATCTGATTCCTAGGGGTTCAGAATTTTACATACACTCAATTCGTATTTGGTAGCATTGCCTTTAAATTGTTCAACTCGGGTCAAATGTTTCAGGTAGCCTTCCACAAGCTTCCCACAATGAGTTGGGTGAATTTTGGCCCATTCCTTCTGACAGAGCTGGTGTAACTGAGTCAGGTTTGTAGGGCCTTCTTGCTCGCACGTGCTTTTTCAGTTCTGCCCACAAATGTTCTATAGGATTGAGGTCAGGGCTTTGTGATGGCCACTCCAATCCCTTGACTTTGTTGTCCTCAAGCCATTTTGCCACAACTTTGGAAGTATGCTTGGGGTCATTGTCCATTTGGAAGACCCATTTGCGACAAAGCTTTAACTTCCTGACTGATGTCTTGAGATGTTGCTTCAATATATCCACATAATCTTCCGTCTTCATGATGCCATCTATTTTGTGAAGTGCACCAGTCCCTCCTGCAGCAAAGCACCCCCACAACATGATGCTGCCACCCCCGTGCTTTATGGTTGGGATGGTTTTCTCCGGCTTGCAAGCCTCTCTTTTTCCTCTGAACATGACGATGGACATTATGGCCAAACAGTTATATTTTTGTTTCATCAGACCAGAGGACATTTCTCCAAAAAGTACGATCTTTGTCACCATGTGCAGTTGCAAACCGTAGTCAGTTTTTTTTATGGCGGTTTTGGAGCAGTGGCTTATTCCTTGCTGAGCGGCCTTTCAGGTTATGTCGATATAGGACTCGTTTTACTGTGGATATAGATACTTTGGTACCTGTTTCCTCCAGCATCTTCACAACTTTGCTGTTGTTCTGGGATTTATTTTCGCACCAAAGCACGTTCATCTCTAGGAGACAGAACGCGTTTCCTTCCTGAACAGTATGACGGCTGTGTAGTCCCATGGTATGTATTCTTGCGTACATGAAATGCTCCCAAGGACGGTTATGTAAGCATTGGTGCACCAAGCATATATCCAACACTAGTGAAGGATTCTGCAAGGTAATGGTTCACTTTAACCTGCTCTGAACTTTGCTCTCTGAATTTGAAGGACTTTGTACTAATCATATATCTATCAACAGGAAAATATAATGGATTCATCCTCTAGAAGCTCTAATGGTGAGTATTGTTTTTTACATTGGTTACTTAACATTCTGTGTTGCTGACACTGTTTGCATTTCTTTCTGCTTTTTAGACCAGGAAGTTGCTGGTGCTCTTGCTACTCTAGTGTGATGGAATCAATAAACAACTTACTTTAAAAAATGCCTTGTCTCTTTGAAATGTTTCATGTCCATTGCTTGCTAATTGAGAACAGGTGGTGTGCAGTCAGTAGTAAAAATGACTACTGTTCAGTTAATTCTTTGGTTTTCTTATCTTTTACCTTTGCTACTGATTCAAAATAAAAGCTTGGGTCTACATAAGAGCATTTGTGATGGGGTGAGTTGTCAGACATTCCTCATATATTCATACTTTAGATGTAGGCATGCATTGTATACAGTGAGACTGTCAGACAAATCCCTGATTGAAGAGCTCTGGGGAAGTGTACAAAAAAATGTCTGAAGCATTGATGGTCCCTAAGAACAGTGGCTTCCATCGTTTATAAATGGAAGAGCTTTGGAACCACCAAGACTCCCTAGAGCTGGCCGCCGGGCCAAACTGAGCAATCGGGAGAAGGGCCTTGGTCAGAGGTTATCAAGAACCCGATTGTCACTCTGACAGAGCTCGAGAGTTCCATCTCTGCAGCACTCCACCAATCAGGGCTTTATGGTAGTGTGGAGAGGTGGAAGCCTCTCCTCAGTAAAAAGCACATCACAGCCGGCTTGGAGTCTGCCTAAAGACTCTAAAACCATGAACAAGATTCTCTGGTCTGATTAAACCAAGAATGAACTCTTTGGCTTGAATGGCAAGCGTCACGTCTGGAGGAAACCTGGCACCATTGAGTGGCCCAGCCATAGCCCGGACTTAAACCCGATCAAACATCTCTGGAGAGAACTGAAAATAGCTGTCCAGCAAAGCTCCACATCCAACCTGACAGAGCTTGAGAGGATCTGCAGAGAGGCATGGTAGAAACTTTCAATTCTAAATCATAACGCAAATGAAACCTACAGTTCAGTTTATATAGCCATGGGGGAATGGAAACAGTTGTATGCATTTGGTTGTGAAGACTTTAGATTACATGTAAAAATAAAAGACAAAAGGAATACTAAAATAGCCAATGTATCGTGAAGTTGTATACATCACCCGAGGGGGGTCGAAATTGTTGTTCAAATGTTGCATATACATTTTTTAGTATCTAGATATTGTGTTATGTTAGAATGTCTAAACAACTATTGTATTAATTTGTCAGAAATATATAAATATAATGACAAAGTTTTACCTGCACCTGTATGCAGATGATACTGTTGTGTACTCAATTGCCCCGCCCTGCTGATCAGGCTCTATCTGATCTACATTAGGCTTTCATTATTTTGCAGAACACCTTTTGACTTTAAATTATTATTGAATTCATGGAAAACTAAGTATGTTTTCTAGAGTACACAAAAATGATTTTAATGATTGAAGTGTACGTACCTGGTACTGTGTATCAATATATACCTTAAGTTGTCTTTTTGAAAAACATGAATTAAGATGCTGAAAATAAAAGGGGCTTCTTCTATAGAAATAGGTCTGGCCTCTCGCTTAAAATAGTACAAAACAGATAATTCAATCAATGTTCTTACTGATCCTAGACTATTGCAAAATCATCTATATGAATGCAGCTGCCACTTCATTAAAGCCTAGAGCACTTTGTTTTATTATGGGTACAGGTTCAGTACACATCCCTGCATTCTCTATCATAAAGTAGGCTGACCCTCTGAGGTCACGTAGGTCAATTCGTTGCTCTCTTTGCCTTTCTAAAGCTCTTTTACATACTGTAAACTCCCTCTGTAGCTAACATCTACAATAACCATTAGATGTACGAGTCAGGGTTATCATACACAGTCTCATGGATTGCTAACTCTGGAAATTCCTTTGGTCTGTACAGAGTTCAGTAAATCAGCTCTTTGCCCCTTACTTGTGGAATAATCTCCAAGCTTCTCTAAACATGGATGTTTTGGTGTCTCTAGGTTCATTCAGACAAATCAAATGTATTTATATAGCCCTTTGTACATCATGTCAGGTAGTCCTGAGGCATGGTCCTAGGGCTCAGGTCCTCCGAGAGAGAGAAAGAAAGAGAGAATTAGAGAGAGCACACTTAAATTCACACAGGACACCGAATAGGACAGGAGAAGTACTCCAGATATAACAAACTGACCCTAGCCCCCCGACATATAAACTACTGCAGCATAAATACAGGAGGCTGAGACAGGAGGGGTCAGGAGACACTGTGGCCCCATCCGAGGACACCCCCCGGACAGGGCCAAACAGGAAGGATATAACCCCACCCACTTTGCCAAAGCACAGCCCCCACACCACTAGAGGGATATCTTCAACCACCAATTTACCATCCTGAGACAAGGCTGAGTATAGCCCACAAAGATCTCCGCCACGGCACAACCCAAGGGGGGGGGGGCAACCCAGACAGGATGATCACATCAGTGACTCAACCCACTCAGGTGACGCACCCCTCCCAGGGACGGTATGAGAGAGCTCCAGTAAGCCAGTGACTCAGCCCCTGTAATAGGGTTAGAGGCAGAGAATCCCAGTGGAAAGAGGGGAACCGGCCAGGCAGAGACAGCAAGGGCGGTTCGTTGCTCCAGAGCCTTTCCGTTCACCTTCCCACTCCTGGGCCAGACTACATTCAATCATATGACCCACTGAAGAGGTTGAGACCGAGTTTGCGTCTCTGACATGGGTAGGCAGACCGTTCCATAAAAATGGAGCTCTATAGGAGAAAGCCCTGCCTCCAGCTGTTTGCTTAGAAATTCTAGGGACAATTAGGAGGCCTGCGTCTTGTGACCGTAGCGTACGTGTAGGTATGTACAGCAGGACCAAATCAGAGAGATAGGTAGGAGCAAGCCCATGTAATGCTTTGTAGGTTAGCAGTAAAACCTTGAAATCAGCCCTTGCTTTGACAGGAAGCCAGTGTAGGGAGGCTAGCACTGGAGTAATATGATCAAATTTTTGGGTTCTTGTCAGGATTCTAGCAGCCGTATTTAGCACTAACTGAAGTTTATTTAGTGCTTTATCCGGGTATCCGGGGAGTAGAGCATTGCAGTAGTCTAACCTAGAAGTGACAAAAGCATGGATTAATTTTTCTGCATAATTTTTGGACAGAAAGTTTCTGATTTTTTGCAATGTTACGTAGATGGAAAAAAGCTGTCCTTGAAATGGTCTTGATATGTTCTTCAAAAGAGAGATCAGGGTCCAGAGTAACGCCGAGGTCCTTCACAGTTATATTTGAGATGACTGTACAACCATTAAGATTAATTGTCAGATTCAACAGAAGATCTCTTTGTTTCTTGGGACCTAGAACAAGCATCTCTGTTTTGTCCAAGTTTAAAAGTAGAATGTTTGCAGCCATCCACTTCCTTATGTCTGAAACACATGCTTCTAGCGAGGGCAATTTTGGGGCTTCACCATGTTTCATTGAAATGTACAGCTGTGTGTCATCCGCATAGCAGTGAAAGTTAATGACTTAAGGATAGGGGGCGGTATATCCCCTTTGGATGAATTGCGTGCCCATAGTAAACTGCATAAAAATCTGTCCTAAATTGCTAATATATGCATATTATTATTATTATTGGATAGAAAACACTGAAGCTTCTAAAACCGTTTGAATTATGTCTGTGAGTATAACAGAACTCACAGGGCAGGCAATCTTCCAAACTAGTTTTGGAATCCTGAAAGTTAGGGCAACTTTGACGTCATCGCCCCCTCCCTTCCCAACCAGTTATGGATCTGGAAACACTTCCTACGTCTTACACTAGATGTCCTCATTCAGTAGAGCATTTAATGGTGCATATGCTGTGAACTTTGACCCAATGGGGTGAAAAACTGTAGGTGTCGCAAGGATTTTCATGTGCGTGAAGGCACGCTTTGGACAGAGAGCTTCCTTTGTTCCAGTCAGCCCCAGATGAACTAGGATTGTCCGGTTGGAATGCCATTCGTTTTGTACGTTTATAACATCCTGAAGCTTGATTCTGCACTTAGTTTGACCAGTTTCGTCGACCTGTAATATGTAATTTGGAAGTTTTGATGCGCAATTATTCTGGACCAGAAGTCATTTTTTGGGCATTTGAGCTGAAAGTGGTAGCATATGCTACTACATGGACACTAGAATGGAACATTATGAAATAAAACAATGTATTGGGTAAGTATGACTCCTTCCACTACATTCTGATCGAAGACCATCAAAGGTAAGGGCATATTTATGTTGTAATTTTGTATTTCTGTTGACTCCAACATAGCGGAGAAATATTGTTACGTCTGAGTGCCGTCTCAGATTATTGCATAGTAAACTAATTCCGTAATGTTAAAAAAAATGTGACACAGCGGTTGCTTTAAGAACAAGTGTATCTTTCTAACTATATGTATATATGTATATATATATATACATATATATGTATATATGTATCTTTAGTCAAAGTTTATGATGAGTATTTCTGTTATCTGGCGTTATCTGGCGTAGCTTTCTATAATTTCTCTGGACATTTTGGAGAATTTTCTGAACATGGCGTCAATCTAAACCGAGATTTATGGATATAAAATGCATATTATCGAACAAAACATAAATGTACTGTGTAACATGTCATATTACTGTCATCTGATGAAGACTTTCAAAAGGTTAGTGAATGATTTTTCTTTTAATCCTGCTTTTGTCATTGTATCTTTTGTTGGACAAAATGGCTACGTTTTTTCTTTGTTTTGGTGGTGGTCTAACATATATATATGCTGTGTTTTTGCCGTAAAACATTTAAAAAATCTGAGACGCTGGGTAGATGAACAAGGTGTTTATCTTTAATTTGAGGTATTGGACTTGTTAATGTGTGGAGGTTAAATATTTATACGAATATTTTTGCATTCCCTGCGCCACCGTTTGAGTTGAACGGGGGGGGGGGGTGTAGTTCCCGCTTGGGAACCATTAGGCACAACATTATGTTTTCGAATGATATCCCCAAGAGGTAAAATATATAGCGAAAACAATAGTGGTCCTAAAATGGAACCTTGAGGAACACCGAAATGTACAGTTGATTTGTCAGAGGACAAACCATTCACAGAGACAAACTGATATCTTTCCGACAGATAAGATCTAAACCAGGCCATAACTTGTCCGTGTAGACCAATTTGGGTTTCCAATCTCTCCAAAAGAATGTGGTGATCGATGGTATCAAAAGCAGCACTAAGGTCTAGGAGCACGAGGACAGATGCAGAGCCTCGGTCTGATGCCATTAAAAGGTCATTTACCACCTTCACAAGTGCAGTCTCAGTGCTATGATAGGGTCTAAAACCAGACTGAAGCATTTCGTATACATTGTTTGTCGTGAGTTGCTGCGCAACAGCCTATTCTAAACTTTTTGAGAGGAATGGAAGATTCGATATAGGCCGATAGTTTTTTAATATTTTCTGGGTCAAGGTTTGGCTTTTTCAAGAGAGGCTTTATTACTGCCACTTTTAGTGAGTATGGTACACATCCGGTGGATAGAGAGCCATTTATTATGTTCAACATAGGAGGGCCAAGCACAGGAAGCAGCTCTTTCAGTAGTTTAGTTGGAATAGGGTCCAGTATGCAGCTTGAAGGTTTAGAGGCCATGATTATTTTCATCATTGTGTCAAGAGATATAGTACTAAAACACTTGAGCGTCTCTCTTGATCCTAGGTCCTGGCAGAGTTGTGCAGACTCAGGACAACTGAGCTTTGAAGGAATACGCAGATTTAAAGAGGAGTCCGTAATTTGCTTTCTTTTTAGTTAGCTTTGTGACAGTATCAAAAAGGAATTTCGGATTGTTCTTATTTTCCTCAATTAAGTTAGAAAAATAGGATGATCGAGCAGCAGTAAGGGCTCTTCGGTACTGCACGGTACTGTCTTTCCAAGCTAGTCGGAAGACTTCCAGTTTGGTGTGGCGCCATTTCCGTTCCAATTTTCTGGAAGCTTGCCTCAAAGCTCGGGTATTTTCTGTGTACCAGGGAGCTAGTTTCTTATGAGAAATGTTTTTAGTTTTTAGGGGTGCAACTGCATCTAGGGTATTGCGCAAGGTTAAATTGAGTTCCTCAGTTAGGTGGTTAACTGATTTTTGTCCTCTGGCGTCCTTGGGTAGACAGAGGGAATCTGGAAGGACATCAAGGAATCTTTGTGTTGTCTGTGAATTTATAGCACGACTTTTGATGCTCCTTGGTTGGGGTCTGAGCAGATTATTTGTTGCAATTGCAAACGTAATAAAATGGTGGTCCGATAGTCCAGGATTATGAGGAAAAACATTAAGATCCACAACATTTATTCCATGGGACAAAACTAGGTCCAGAGTATGACTGTGACAGTGAGTGGGTCCAGAGACATGTTTTTGCATGTTTTTGGACAAAACCCACTGAGTCGATGATGGCTCCGAAAGCCTTTTCGAGTGAGTCTGGACTTTTCCATGTGAATATTAAAGTCACCAAAGATTAGAATATTATTTGCTATGACTACAAGGTCCGATAGGAATTCAGGGAACTCAATGAGGAACGCTGTATATGGCCCAGGAGGCCTGTAAACAGTAGCTATAAAAAGTGATTGAGTAGGCTGCATAGATTTCATGACTAGAAGCTCAAAAGACACTTCCGCCTTTGCGGGATGCACGGGGGATATGGTCACTAGTGTAGCCAGGAGGTGAGGCCTCATTTAACACAGTAAATTCATCAGGCTTAAGCCATGTTTCAGTCAGGCCAATCACATCAAGATTATGATCAGTGATTAGTTCATTGACTATAATTGCCTTTGAAGTAAGGGATCTAACATTAAGTAGCCCTATTTTGAGATGTGAGGTATCATGATCTCTTTCAATAATGACAGGAATGGAGAAGGTCTTTATCCTAGTGAGATTGCTAAGGCGAACACCGCCATGTTTAGTTTTTCCCAACCTAGGTCGAGGCACAGACACGGTCTCAATGGTGATAGCTGAGCTGACTACACTGACTGTGCTAGTGGCAGACTCCACTATGCTGGCAGGCTGGCTAACAGCCTGCTGCCTGGCCTGCACCCTATTTCATTGTGGAGCTAGAGGAGTTAGAGCCCTGTCTATGTTGGTAGATAAGATGAGAGCACCCCTCCAGCTAGGATGGAGTCCGTCACTCCTCAGCAGGTCAGGCTTGGTCCTGTTTGTGGGTGAGTCCCAGAAAGAGGGCCAATTATCTACAAATTCTATCTTTTGGGAGGGGCAGAGAAAAGTTTTCAACCAGCGATTGAGTTGTGAGACTCTGCTGTAGAGCTCATCACTCCCCCTAACTGTGAGGGGGCCAGAGACAATTACTCGATGCCGACACATCTTTCTAGCTGATTTACACACCGAAGCTATGTTGCGCTTGGTGATCTCTGACTGTTTCATCCTAACATCGTTGGTGCCGACGTGGATAACAATATCTCTATACTTTCTACACTCTCCAGTTTTAGCTTTAGCCAGCACCATCTTCAGATTAGCCTTAACGTCGGAAGCCCTGCCCCTTGGTAAACAGTGTATGATCGCTGGATGATTCGTTTTAAGTCTAATACTGCGGGTAATGGAGTCGCCAATGACTAGAGTTTTCAATTTGTCAGAGCTAATGGTGGGAAGCTTCGGAGTCTCAGACCCCGTAGCGGGAGGAGTAGAGACACGAGAAGGCTCGGCCTCTGACTCCGACTTGCTGCTTAATGGGGAAAACCGGTTGAAAGTCTCTGTCGTCTGAATGAGCGACACCAGCTGAGCATTCCTACAGCATTTCCTTCCAGAAACCGTGAGAAAGTTGTCCGGCTGCGAGGACTGTGTTCATCCTTTCCTACACTGCAATTACCCTTGCCTAACGATTGCATCTGAAGCTGGGCTTGTAGCACAGCTATCCTCGCCGTAAGGCGATCGTTCTCCTGTATATTATGAGTACAGCGACTGCAATTAGAAGGCATCATGTTAATGTTACTACTTAGCTTCGGCTGTTGGAGGTCCTGACGAACCATGTCCAGATAAAGCTTCCGGAGTGAAAAAGTTGAGGGAAAAAACAAAAATATAAACCGTAATTAAAAAGTAAAAACCATAAAGTTGTCAGGTAGCAAAATAGGTTGGCAACAAAACGCACAGCAACACATAAACAAGTCTGCAAGTTGTGCCTGGAAATGACCCCCCTAAACCTGAATCTGAAATGACCTTTATGATCTTTCTTATCACTATTACTTTCGGGTTCTAATTCCCCTCTTTCAAAATCCCCAAGGTGAACAAATCTTTAACATTCATGATCCTTCACTATATTTATCCCTGAACCTCCCACAAGAACTACTGTCTATAGCTATTCTCAATGACCTTACTGCCAATATGAAAGTTTTATACATCGCTAAATACATTGTTGGAGACAGTTGTCATGTCTTTCGTTATGCAAACATTTGTTTATTAGATTATATTTCTCATTAAGAATAATGTTGTTTTAATTATATATGGCTCACGCTTTGCTTTGGTCATTGTTCTCTTATGGGTCAATGATTTTAATTACAATATAGAAATGATGTTCTAGGCTCAATTACTTAAAAGTGCATGTGGTCCCACCCCTCCCATGTGTTCCCAGGTGCATATTTGGGAGCCCATATTCATTCAGGATGTAAGGCTTACTAGTTATGACAAATGTTAGGAAAACTTGGTTGTTGTAACAAAACAGCAACGTTTTATACTTTGACCACATCTTTTCACATACGTTTTATTTGGGTCTTTTTAATTTACTACGTTGATTGGCTCCAGCCCTTGGAGGCTCGGTGCATTTACAAAGACAAATAACACAATTCAACAATTGATGGATGGTGACAATAATAATGACATTGCCAGTAGTCATGTTAAGGTTTTCAACGTTCTATTGGTGGAGTTTATGGATTTGCATGTGGCTGTGCATTATATGGTGCCTGCATAGGAAAGAGGATCTGATCAAGCCTATTGGTATTCTTGATCAATTCTTGATCCAAAAAGACACACAAGTGTTATGGGGTTAATTCCACATCTGCTTGCATTGCTTGGTAGTGTATTGTCATGGTATGAGACAACATAAATAATACAATTTCAGTAAAGTAAAAATAAATGATATTATCCTAAATTGAGAGATGAATAAAGAATGTGTTATCACATTAACATCATCAACAATCTTTCAGAATGTACCTGTCTTCAGTATAGAATGACATGTATACAGATTATATTACAACTCTTTGTGTTTTGTCTTAATGACTGTTCTTTAGTAAATAGGAAACTCAACAGTGTGTTAGTCCGAGAAACATTAACTAGATAGTTGTTTATGTTTGTGAAACCTTGAAATGAACACAATGAGAAGTGATTTTGTAACAACAGTTTTGAATGGTAATTGTATCAAATATATATCATTGCATGTTTTAATTAGCGCTCATATAAACCTTTTTCATCATCACTGCCTTGTAAACCCATTCTTGTAAGTTGGAGCTACTGTACATGATTGTCTGGGGCTGCTGTACAGATTTGAGCACTTGCCAAGATGTTGACATTTCTGGGTATGTCTCACCTGTAAATAATAATAATAAATATTATGATGATAATTGTAATGTTGTTAAATTATTTGTTATAATATCACAAATCTGTCAATCAATCATATGTATTTCTTAAAAGCCCTTTTTTGCATCAGCGAGTAGTCACAAAGCACTTTAGAGATACCCAGTCTAAAAATCTAAGACCCGTCAATGCATATGTCAAAGCACAGTTTTACATTATAAAGGAAACATTTTATAAACAATGGCAACACTGCCATGGTGATCTGAGCCTTGCTGTTGGAAAATGACGTTAGTATCCGACTTTTGGTTGTCGCAGATGCACCTCTACTGACTTTACTTCTTGACTTTGGTCTACAGTCAGTTGCTTTAGTCTTACCGCTCAAACGAGCCCTACTGTATGTTTGCCTCTGAAAAATTAAAGACTCAGATCATCAAAAGCATAACATGAGTGTTTAATTGGTGTCTGTCTGAAATCAGAATTTGTCTAAGATGTTGGCACTTGAGTTTGAGTTTATTTTTATTTTTACAGGGACAGTGCACATTAATCAACATTTCAGTAAAAGTGCCGGTTTTGTCTCCCTCACTAGTTTCATTAGGTAATGGGTCTGTCTCCCTCACTAGTTCATAAGGTAATGGGTCTGTCTCCCTCACTAGTTTCTCTAGGTAATGGGTCGTCTCCCTCACTAGTTTCATTAGGTAATATCTGTCTCCCTCACTAGTTTCATTAGGTAATGGATCTGTCTCCCTCACTAGTTTCATTAGGTAATATCTGTCTCCCTCACTAGTTCATTAGGTAATGGATCTGTCTCCCTCACTAGTTTCATTAGGTAAATATCTGTCTCCCTCACTAGTTTCATTAGGTAATGGATTCTGTCTCCCTCACTAGTTTCATTAGGTAATGGATCTGTCTCCTCACTAGTTCATTAGGTAATATATCTGTCTCCCTCACTAGTTTCATTAGGTAATGGGTCTGTCTCCCTCACTAGTTTCATTAGGTAATATATCTGTCTCCCTCACTAGTTTCATTAGGTAATATATCTGTCTCCCTCACTAGTTTCATTAGGTAATGGGTCTGTCTCCCTCACTAGTTTCATTAGGTAATGGGTCTGTCTCCCTCACTAGTTTCAGTAGGTAATGGGTCTGTCTCATTCACTAGTTTCTCTAGGTAATGGGTCCGTCTCCCTCACTAGTTTCATTAGGTAATCTGTCTCCTCACTAGTTTAATTAGGTAATGGATCTGTCTCCTCACTAGTTTCATTAGGTAATATATCTGTCTCCCTCACTAGTTTCATTAGGTAATGGATCTGTCTCCCTCACTAGTTTCATTAGGTAATATATCTGTCTCCCTCACTAGTTTCATTAGGTAATGGGTCTGTCTCCCTCACTAGTTTCATTAGGTAATGGGTCTGTCTCCCTCACTAGTTTCAGTAGGTAATGGGTCTGTCTCCCTCACTAGTTTCAGTAGGTAATGGGTCTGTCTCCCTTATTCACTAGTTCAGTAGGTAATAATATCTGTCTCCCTCACTAGTTTCATAGGTAATGGGTCTGTCTCCCTCACTAGTTTCATTAGGTAATGGGTCTGTCTCCCTCACTAGTTTCATTAGGTAATGGATCTGTCTCCCTCACTAGTTTCATTAGGTAATGGATCTGTCTCCCTCACTAGTTTCATTAGGTATATATCTGTCTCCCTCACTAGTTTCATTAGGTAATATATCTGTCTCCCTCACTAGTTTCATTAGGTAATATATCTGTCTCCCTCACTAGTTTCATTAGGTAATATATCTGTCTCCCTCACTAGTTTCATTAGGTAATGGGTCTGTCTCCCTCACTAGTTTCAGTAGGTAATGGGTCTGTCTCCCTCACTAGTTTCATTAGGTAATGGGTCTGTCTCCCTCACTAGTTTCATAGGTAATGGGTCTGTCTCCCTCACTAGTTCATTAGGTAATGGGTCTGTCTCCCTCACTAGTTTCATAGGTAATAGATCTGTCTCCCTCACTAGTTTCATTAGGTAATATATCTGTCTCCCTCACTAGTTTCATTAGGTAATGGGTCTGTCTCCCTCACTAGTTTCATTAGGTAATGGGCTGTCTCCTCACTAGTTTCATTAGGTAATGGATCTGTCTCCCTCACTAGTTTCATTAGGTAATATATCTGTCTCCTCACTAGTTTCATTAGGTAATGGGTCTGTCTCCCTCACTAGTTTCATTAGGTAATGGGTCTGTCTCCCTCACTAGTTTCAGTAGGTAATGGGTCTGTCTCCCTCACTAGTTTCAGTAGGTAATGGGTCTGTCTCCCTCACTAGTTTCATTAGGTAATGGGTCTGTCTCCCTCACTAGTTTCAGTAGGTAATAGATCTGTCTCTTATTCACTAGTTTCATTAGGTAATATATCTGTCTCCCTCACTAGTTTCATTAGGTAATGGGTCTGTCTCCCTCACTAGTTTCATTAGGTAATGGGTCTGTCTCCCTCACTAGTTTCATTAGGTAATGGATCTGTCTCCCTCACTAGTTTCATTAGGTAATATATCTGTCTCCCTCACTAGTTCATTAGGTAATGGTCTGTCTCCCTCACTAGTTTCATTAGGTAATGGGTCTGTCTCCCTCACTAGTTTCATTAGGTAAGGGATGTCTCCCTCACTAGTTTCATTAGGTAATATCTGTCTCCCTCACTAGTTTCATTAGGTAATATATCTGTCTCCCTCACTAGTTTCATTAGGTAATGGGTCTGTCTCCCTCACTAGTTTCATTAGGTAATGGATCTGTCTCCCTCACTAGTTCATTAGGTAATATATCTGTCTCCCTCACTAGTTTCATAGGTAATGGGTCTGTCTCCCTCACTAGTTTCATTAGGTAATGGGTCTGTCTCCTCACTAGTTTCATAGGTAATGGATCTGTCTCCCTCACTAGTTTCATTAGGTAATATCTGTCTCCCTCACTAGTTTCATAGGTAAATATCTGTCTCCCTCACTAGTTTCATTAGGTAATGGGTCTGTCTCCCTCACTAGTTTCATTAGGTAATATATCTGTCTCCCTCACTAGTTTCATTAGGTAATATATCTGTCTCCCTCACTAGTTTCATTAGGTAATGGGTCTGTCTCCCTCACTAGTTTCATTAGGTAGGTAATGGGTCTGTCTCCCTCACTAGTTTCAGTAGGTAATGGGTCTGTCTCCCTCACTAGTTTCTTAGGTAATGGGTCTGTCTCCCTCACTAGTTTCATTAGGTAATGGGTCTGTCTCCCTCACTAGTTCATTAGGTAATATATCTGTCTCCCTCACTAGTTTCATTAGGTAATATATCTGTCTCCCTCACTAGTTTCATTAGGTAATATATCTGTCTCCTCACTAGTTTCATTAGGTAATGGGTCTGTCTCCCTCACTAGTTTCATTAGGTAATGGGTCTGTCTCCCTCACTAGTTTCATTAGGTAATGGGTCTGTCTCCCTCACTAGTTCATTAGGTAATGGATCTGTCTCCCTCACTAGTTTCATTAGGTAATATATCTGTCTCCCTCACTAGTTTCATTAGGTAATGGGTCTGTCTCCCTCACTAGTTTCATTAGGTAATGGGTCTGTCTCCTCACTAGTTTCATTAGGTAAGGGATCTGTCTCCCTCACTAGTTTCATTAGGTAATGGATCTGTCTCCCTCACTAGTTTCATTAGGTAATATATCTGTCTCCCTCACTAGTTTCATTAGGTAATGGGTCTGTCTCCCTCACTAGTTTCATTAGGTAATATATCTGTCTCCCTCACTAGTTTCATTAGGTAATATCTGTCTCCCTCACTAGTTCATTAGGTAATGGGTCTGTCTCCCTCACTAGTTTCATTAGGTAATGATCTGTCTCCCTCACTAGTTTCAGTAGGTAATGGGTCTGTCTCCCTCACTAGTTTCTTAGGTAATGGGTCTGTCTCCCTCACTAGTTTCATTAGGTAATGGGTCTGTCTCCCTCACTAGTTTCATTAGGTAATGGATCTGTCTCCCTCACTAGTTTCATTAGGTAATATATCTGTCTCCCTCACTAGTTTCATTAGGTAATGGGTCTGTCTCCCTCACTAGTTTCATTAGGTAATGGGTTGTCTCCCTCACTAGTTTCATTAGGTAATGGATCTGTCTCCCTCACTAGTTTCATTAGGTAATGGATCTGTCTCCCTCACTAGTTTCATTAGGTAATGGGTCTGTCTCCCTCACTAGGTTCATTAGGTAATGGGTCTGTCTCCCTCACTAGTTTCATTAGGTAATGGGATCTGTCTCCCTCACTAGTTTCATTAGGTAATATCTGTCTCCCTCACTAGTTTCATTAGGTAATAGGTCTGTCTCCCTCACTAGTTTCATTAGGTAATGGGTCTGTCTCCCTCACTAGTTTCATTAGGTAATGGGTCTGTCTCCCCACTAGTTTCATTAGGTAATGGATCTGTCTCCTCACTAGTTTCATTAGGTAATGGGTCTGTCTCCCTCACTAGTTCATTAGGTAATAGATCTGTCTCCCTCACTAGTTTCATTAGGTAATTATCTGTCTCCCTCACTAGTTTCATTAGGTAATGGGTCTGTCTCCCTCACTAGTTTCATTAGGTAATGGGTCTGTCTCCCTCACTAGTTTCATTAGGTAATGGGTCTGTCTCCCTCACTAGTTCATTAGGTAATATATCTGTCTCCCTCACTAGTTTCATTAGGTAATGGGTCTGTCTCCCTCACTAGTTTCATTAGGTAATGGGTCTGTCTCCCTCACTAGTTTCATTAGGTAATGGATCTGTCTCCCTCACTAGTTCATTAGGTAATATATCTGTCTCCCTCACTAGTTTCATTAGGTAATGGGTCTGTCTCCCTCACTAGTTTCATTAGGTAATGGATCTGTCTCCCTCACTAGTTCATTAGGTAATATCTGTCTCCCTCACTAGTTTCATTAGGTAATGGGTCTGTCTCCTCACTAGTTCATTAGGTAATGGGTCTGTCTCCCTCACTAGTTTCATTAGGTAATGGGTCTGTCTCCCTCACTAGTTTCATTAGGTAATGGGTCTGTCTCCCTCACTAGTTTCATTAGGTAATGGGTCTGTCTCCCTCACTAGTTTCATTAGGTAATGTCTGTCTCCCTCACTAGTTTCATTAGGTAAGGGATCTGTCTCCCCACTAGTTTCATTAGGTAATATATCTGTCTCCCTCACTAGTTTCATTAGGTAATATATCTGTCTCCCTCACTAGTTTCATTAGGTAATGGGTCTGTCCCTCACTAGTTTCATTAGGTAATATATCTGTCTCCCTCACTAGTTTCATTAGGTAATATATCTGTCTCCCTCACTAGTTTCATTAGGTAATATATCTGTCTCCCTCACTAGTTCATTAGGTAATATCTGTCTCCCTCACTAGTTTCATTAGGTAATGGGTCTGTCTCCCTCACTAGTTTCATTAGGTAATGGGTCTGTCTCCCTCACTAGTTTCATTGGTAATGGGTCTGTCTCCCTCACTAGTTCATTAGGTAATGGGTCTGTCTCCCTCACTAGTTTCATTAGGTAATGGTCTGTCTCCCTCACTAGTTTCATTAGGTAATGGATCTGTCTCCCTCACTAGTTTCATTAGGTAATATATCTGTCTCCCTCACTAGTTTCATTAGGTAATATATCTGTCTCCCTCACTAGTTTCATTAGGTAATGGGTCTGTCTCCCTCACTAGTTTCATTAGGTAATGGGTCTGTCTCCCTCACTAGTTTCATTAGGTAATGGGTCTGTCTCCCTCACTAGTTTCATTAGGTAATGGGTCTGTCCCCTCACTAGTTTCAGTAGGTAATAGATCTGTCTCCCTCACTAGTTTCATTAGGTAATATATCTGTCTCCCTCACTAGTTTCATTAGGTAATGGGTCTGTCTCCCTCACTAGTTTCATTAGGTAATGGGTCTGTCTCCCTCACTAGTTCATTAGGTAATGGATCTGTCTCCCTCACTAGTTTCATTAGGTAATATATCTGTCTCCCTCACTAGTTTCATTAGGTAATGGGTCTGTCTCCCTCACTAGTTTCATTAGGTAATGGGTCTGTCTCCCTCACTAGTTTCATTAGGTAATGGATCTGTCTCCCTCACTAGTTTCATTAGGTAATATATCTGTCTCCCTCACTAGTTTCATTAGGTAATGGGTCTGTCTCCCTCACTAGTTTCATTAGGTAATGGATCTGTCTCCCTCACTAGTTTCATTAGGTAATATATGTGTCCCCTCACTAGTTTCATTAGGTAATGGATCTGTCTCCCTCACTAGTTTCATTAGGTAGGTAATGGGTCTGTCTCCCTCACTAGTTTCATTAGGTAATAGATCTGTCTCCCTCACTAGTTTCATTAGGTAATATATCTGTCTCCCTCACTAGTTTCATTAGGTAATGGGTCTGTCTCCCTCACTAGTTTCATTAGGTAATGGGTCTGTCTCCCTCACTAGTTTCATTAGGTAATGGATCTGTCTCCCTCACTAGTTCATTAGGTAATATATCTGTCTCCCTCACTAGTTTCATTAGGTAATATATCTGTCTCCCTCACTAGTTTCATTAGGTAATGGGTCTGTCTCCCTCACTAGTTTCATTAGGTAATAATATCTGTCTCCCTCACTAGTTTCATTAGGTAATATATCTGTCTCCCTCACTAGTTTCATTAGGTAATGGGTCTGTCTCCCTCACTAGTTTCATTAGGTAATGGGTCTGTCTCCCTCACTAGTTTCAGTAGGTAATGGGTCTGTCTCATTCACTAGTTTCATTAGGTAATGGGTCTGTCTCCCTCACTAGTTTCATTAGGTAATGGGTCTGTCTCCCTCATAGTTTCATTAGGTAATATATCTGTCTCCCTCACTAGTTTCATTAGGTAATATCTGTCTCCCTCACTAGTTTCATTAGGTAATGGGTCTGTCTCCCTCACTAGGTTCATTTTTTTTAGTTTCATTAGGTATGGGTCTGTCTCCTCACTAGTTTCATTAGGTAATAGATCTGTCTCCTCACTAGTTTCATTAGGTAATATATCTGTCTCCCTCACTAGTTTCATTAGGTAATGGGTCTGTCTCCTCACTAGTTTCATTAGGTAATGGGTCTGATCCCTCACTAGTTTCATTAGGTAATGGATCTGTCTCCCTCACTAGTTTCATTAGGTAATATATCTGTCTCCTTCACTAGTTTCATAGGTAATATATCTGTCTCCCTCACTAGTTTCATTAGGTAATGGGTCTGTCTCCCTCACTAGTTTCATTAGGTAATATATCTGTCTCCCTCACTAGTTTCATTAGGTAATAATCTGTCTCCCTCACTAGTTTCATTAGGTAATGGTCTGTCTCCCTCACTAGTTTCATTAGGTAATGGGTCTGTCTCCCTCACTAGTTTCAGTAGGTAATGGGTCTGTCTCATTCACTAGTTTCTTAGGTAATGGGTCTGTCTCCCTCACTAGTTTCATTAGGTAATATCTGTCTCCCTCACTAGTTTCATTAGGTATAGGGATCGTCTCCCTCACTAGTTTCATTAGGTAAGGATCTGTCTCCCTCACTAGTTTCATTAGGTAATGGGTCTGTCTCCCTCACTAGTTTCATTAGGTAATATATCTGTCTCCCTCACTAGTTTCATTAGGTAATGGGTCTGTCTCCCTCACTAGTTTCATTAGGTAATGGGTCTGTCTCCCTCACTAGTTTCATTAGGTAATGGGTCTGTCTCCCTCACTAGTTTCATTAGGTAATGGATCTGTCTCCCTCACTAGTTTCATTAGGTAATATATCTGTCTCCCTCACTAGTTTCATTAGGTAATAAGGCTGTCTCTCCCTCACTAGTTCATTAGGTAATGGGTCTGTCTCCCTCACTAGTTTCATTAGGTAATGGGTCTGTCTCCCTCACTAGTTTCAGTAGGTAATGGGTCTGTCTCCCTCACTAGTTTCATTAGGTAATGGGTCTGTCTCCCTCACTAGTTTCATTAGGTAATAGATCTGTCTCCTTATTCACTAGTTTCATTAGGTAATATATCTGTCTCCCTCACTAGTTTCATTAGGTAATGGGTCTGTCTCCCTCACTAGTTTCATTAGGTAATGGGCTGACTCCCTCACTAGTTTCATTAGGTAATGGATCTGTCTCCCTCACTAGTTTCATTAGGTAATGGATCTGTCTCCCTCACTAGTTTCATTAGGTAATGGGTCTGTCTCCCTCACTAGTTTCATTAGGTAATGGGTCTGTCTCCCTCACTAGTTTCATTAGGTAATGGATCTGTCTCCCTCACTAGTTTCATTAGGTAATTATCTGTCTCCCTCACTAGTTTCATTAGGTAATATATCTGTCTCCTCACTAGTTTCATTAGGTAATGGGTCTGTCTCCTCACTAGTTTCATTAGGTAATGGGTCTGTCTCCCTCACTAGTTTCATTAGGTAATGGGTCTGTCTCCCTCACTAGTTTCATTAGGTAAGGGATCTGTCTCCCTCACTAGTTTCATTAGGTAATGGGTCTGTCTCCCTCACTAGTTTCATTAGGTAATAGTCTGTCTCCTCACTAGTTTCATTAGGTAATGGATCTGTCTCCCTCACTAGTTTCATTAGGTAATGGGTCTGTCTCCCTCACTAGTTTCATTGGTAATGGATCTGTCTCCCTCACTAGTTTCATTAGGTAATGGATCTGTCTCCCTCACTAGTTTCATTAGGTAATATATCTGTCTCCCTCACTAGTTTCATAGGTAATATATCTGTCTCCCTCACTAGTTTCATTAGGTAATGGGTCTGTCTCCCTCACTAGTTTCATTAGGTAATATATCTGTCTCCCTCACTAGTTTCATTAGGTAATATATCTGTCTCCCTCACTAGTTTCATTAGGTAATGGGTCTGTCTCCCTCACTAGTTTCATTAGGTAATGGGTCTGTCTCCCTCACTAGTTTCAGTAGGTAATGGGTCTGTCTCCCTCACTAGTTTCTCTAGGTAATGGGTAAGGGTCTGTCTCCTCACTAGTTTCATTAGGTAAATCTGTCTCCCTCACTAGTTTCATTAGGTAATGGATCTGTCTCCCTCACTAGTTTCATTAGGTAATATATCTGTCTCCCTCACTAGTTTCATTAGGTAATGGATCTGTCTCCCTCACTAGTTTCATTAGGTAATATATCTGTCTCCCTCACTAGTTTCATTAGGTAATGGGTCTGTCTCCCTCACTAGTTTCATTAGGTAATGGGTCTGTCTCCCTCACTAGTTTCATTAGGTAATGGGTCTGTCTCCACTAGTTTCATTAGGTAATGGGTCTGTCTCCCTCACTAGTTTCATTAGGTAATGGGTCTGTCTCCTCACTAGTTTCAGTAGGTAATGGATCTGTCTCCCTCACTAGTTTCATTAGGTATATATCTGTCTCCCTCACTAGTTTCATTAGGTAATGGGTCTGTCTCCCTCACTAGTTTCATTAGGTAATGGTCTGTCTCCCTCACTAGTTTCATTAGGTAATGGATCTGTCTCCCTCACTAGTTTCATTAGGTAATGGATCTGTCTCCCTCACTAGTTTCATTAGGTAATATATCTGTCTCCCTCACTAGTTTCATTAGGAATATATCTGTCTCCCTCACTAGTTTCATTAGGTAAATATCTGTCTCCCTCACTAGTTTCATTAGGTAATATATCTGTCTCCCTCACTAGTTTCATTAGGTAATGGGTCTGTCTCCCTCACTAGTTTCATTAGGTAATATATCGTCTCCCTCACTAGTTTCATTAGGTAATATATCTGTCTCCCTCACTAGTTTCATTAGGTAATGGGTCTGTCTCCCTCACTAGTTTCATTAGGTAATATATCTGTCTCCCTCACTAGTTCATTAGGTAATGGATCTGTCTCCCTCACTAGTTCATTAGGTAATGGGTCTGTCTCCCTATTCACTAGTTTCATTAGGGTAAGGATCTGTCTCCCTCACTAGTTTCATTAGGTAGGTAAGGGTCTGTCTCCCTCACTAGTTTCATTAGGTAATGGATCTGTCTCCCTCACTAGTTTCATTAGGTAATGGGTCTGTCTCCTCACTAGTTTCATTAGGTAATGGGTCTGTCTCCCTCACTAGTTTCATTAGGTAATGGGTCTGTCTCCCTCACTAGTTTCATTAGGTAATAATGGGTCTGTCTCCCTCACTAGTTTCATTAGGTAATGGGTCTGTCTCCCTCACTAGTTTCATAGGTATATATCTGTCTCCCTCACTAGTTTCATAGGTAATAATCTCTGTCTCCCTCACTAGTTTCATTAGGTAATGGGTCTGTCTCCTCACTAGTTTCATTAGGTAATATATCTGTCTCCCTCACTAGTTTCATTAGGTAATGGGTCTGTCTCCCTCACTAGTTTCATTAGGTAATGGATCTTCTCCCTCACTAGTTTCATTAGGTAATATATCTGTCTCCCTCACTAGTTTCATTAGGTAATGGGTCTGTCTCCCTCACTAGTTTCAGTAGGTAATATATCTGTCTCCCTCACTAGTTTCATTAGGTAATGGGTCTGTCTCCCTCACTAGTTTCAGTAGGTAATGGGTCTGCTCCCTTATTCACTAGTTTCATTAGGTAATGGGTCTGTCTCCCTCACTAGTTTCATTAGGTAATGGGTCTGTCTCCCTCACTAGTTTCATTAGGTAATGGGTCTGTCTCCCTCACTAGTTTCAGTAGGTAATAGATCTGTCTCCCTCACTAGTTTCATTAGGTAATATATCTGTCTCCCTCACTAGTTTCATTAGGTAATGGGTCTGTCTCCTTATTCACTAGTTTCATTAGGTAATGGGTCTGTCTCCCTCACTAGTTTCATTAGGTAATGGATCTGTCTCCCTCACTAGTTTCATTAGGTAATTATCTGTCTCCCTCACTAGTTTCATTAGGTAATGGGTCTGTCTCCCTCACTAGTTTCATTAGGTAATGGGTCTGTCTCCCTCACTAGTTTCATTAGGTAATGGGTCTGTCTCCCTCACTAGTTTCATTAGGTAATGGGTCTGTCTCCCTCACTAGTTTCATTAGGTAATATATCTGTCTCCTCACTAGTTTCATTAGGTAATGGGTCTGTCTCCTCACTAGTTTCATTAGGTAATGGATCTGTCTCCCTCACTAGTTTCATAGGTAATATATCTGTCTCCCTCACTAGTTTCATTAGGTAATGGGTCTGTCTCCCTCACTAGTTTCATAGGTAATGGATCTGTCTCCCTCACTAGTTTCATAGGTAATAATCTGTCTCCCTCACTAGTTTCATTAGGTAATATATCTGTCTCCCAACTAGTTTCATTAGGTAATGGGTCTGTCTCCTCACTAGTTTCAGTAGGTAATGGGTCTGTCTCCCTCACTAGTTCATTAGGTAATATATCTGTCTCCCTCACTAGTTTCATTAGGTAATGGGTCTGTCTCCCTCACTAGTTTCATTAGGTAAGGGTCTGTCTCCCTCACTAGTTTCATTAGGTAATGGATCTGTCTCCCTCACTAGTTCATTAGGTAAGGGTCTGTCTCCCTCACTAGTTTCATAGGTAATGGCTGTCTCCCTCACTAGTTTCATTAGGTAATGGATCTGTCTCCCTCACTAGTTTCATTAGGTAATATATGTCTCCCTCACTAGTTTCATTAGGTAATGGGTCTGTCTCCCTCACTAGTTTCATTAGGTAATGGGTCTGTCTCCCTCACTAGTTTCATTAGGTAATGGTCTGTCTCCCTCACTAGTTTCATTAGGTAATATATCTGTCTCCCTCACTAGTTTCATTAGGTAATATCTGTCTCCCTCACTAGTTTCATTAGGTAATGGGTCTGTCTCCCTCACTAGTTTCATTAGGTAATAGATCTGTCTCCCTCACTAGTTTCATTAGGTAATATTCTGTCTCCCTCACTAGTTTCATTAGGTAATGGGTCTGTCTCCCTCACTAGTTCATTAGGTAATGGGTCTGTCTCCCTCACTAGTTTCATTAGGTAATGGTCTGTCTCCCTCACTAGTTTCATTAGGTAATGTATCTGTCTCCTCACTAGTTTCATTAGGTAATGGTCTGTCTCCCTCACTAGTTCATTAGGTAATAGATCTGTCTCCCTATTCACTAGTTTCATTAGGTAATATATCTGTCTCCCTCACTAGTTTCATTAGGTAATGGGTCTGTCTCCCATATTCACTAGTTTCATTAGGTAATGGATCTGTCTCCCTCACTAGTTTCATTAGGTAATATATCTGTCTCCCTCACTAGTTTCATTAGTTAAGGGGTCTGTCCCTCACTAGTTTCAGTAGGTAATGGGTCTGTCTCCCTCACTAGTTTCTAGGTAATGGGTCTGTCTCCCTCACTAGTTTCATTAGGTAATGGGTCTGTCTCCCTCACTAGTTTCATTAGGTAATGGATCTGTCTCCCTCACTAGTTTCTTAGGTAATGATCTGTCTCCCTCACTAGTTTCATTAGGTAATATATCTGTCTCCCTCACTAGTTTCATTAGGTAAATATCTGTCTCCCTCACTAGTTTCAGTAGGTAATATAGTGTCTCCCTCACTAGTTTCATTAGGTAATGGGTCTGTCTCCCTCACTAGTTCATTAGGTAATGGGTCTGTCTCCCTCACTAGTTTCAGTAGGATGGGTCTGTCTCCCTCACTAGTTTCATAGGTAATGGGTCTGTCTCCCTCATAGTTTCAGTAGGTAATGGGTCTGTCTCCCTCACTAGTTTCATTAGGTAATGGTCTGTCTCCCTCACTAGTTTCATTAGGTAATAGATCTGTCTCCTCAATAGTTTCATTAGGTAATATATCTGTCTCCCTCACTAGTTTCATTAGGTAATGGGTCTGTCTCCCTCACTAGTTTCATTAGGTAATGGGTCTGTCTCCCTCACTAGTTTCATTAGGTAATGGATCTGTCTCCCTCACTAGTTTCATTAGGTAATATATCTGTCTCCCTCACTAGTTTCATTAGGTACAACATTTCAGTAAAAGTGCCGGTTTTAGCCAGCCGGCTAATTTCAACCGCCAGTCCCTGGGCAGGTTATTAAAAACAATTACAATATAGACAATAGCCAACATAGAACACGCAAGCAAGACATAGCATACAGACAGAGCATCATAGGACAAGCAAGACGTAGCATACAGACAGAGCAACATAAAACAAAAAGCAGCAAGACAAAATTCATATAAAGCAACAAAGTGTTTCCACACCTCACAAGCTACAGACAACATGGAGAGCGGCAACACACAGCTAGGGACCATGTTCACAAATCTGATTGACCTTAGCCATGTCTTCAAGCATTTTGTGAAAGTGTGATATGTGGTGCAGTTATGTGTGTCTGATGGCAGTGTATTCCAGACATGGGAAGCTCTCACAGAGAATGCAGATTTACTAAAGGTGCTTTTCCTTAGGGGAACTATACAGTCACCTCTCATGGCAGACCTTGTGGATCTGCTGCCATATGTCTGGGTTTTCTGTTAACAAAAATATTGAGTGGAGGGGGCAGCCAGGCCATTGAGGATCTTGAATACAAGACATGCGTCGGTGTATTGCACAAGATTTTCCCAACTCAAGAGCTCACGCTTTCTAAGGATGTGACAATGATGATGGCTATTGGGCTTCCTATCAAGCACTTTGAGAGCCTGTTTGTAGACAGACTGAATAGGTTTTAATGTTGTACAGCAAGCTTGGGCCCAACTAGTCAAGCAGTACTGTTAAGTGGGGGAGTATCATAGATTTGAAGTACAGTTTTGCTACCTCTGTAGTCAAACAATTTCGTATAAATCGGAAATTAGCTAGGTTGAATTTGGTTATTTGAATTACCTTTTTCACATGCTTTTTAAAAGAGAGGTTGGAATCAAGTATGATGCCAAGGTACTTAAAATCGGATACCACCTGGAGCTTCTCCCCTGACACATAGACATCTGGCTCAGTAGCATCTGTTGCCCTCTTTGTGAAGAACATGCAAACAGTTTTTTCACATTGAGATGCAAACACGAGTCACTGAGCCACTTTGTAACCTGGACCATTACAGTAGTGAGTTCTTGTGCAGCTTGTTGTTTGCTCTTTGCATGCACATATATCACTGTATCATCTGCATACATTTGAACTTCAGACCCAGTACAGACAGAAGGCAGATCATTAATGTACAGGCTGAACAGGCAATGAAACTGTTATCCATCGAATGTTGCTATGCTGAATGAAACACGCGGTTGAAAAGAAGGCATGTGTAAAATAAGGGTGCCTAACTGCTCATTCAGCCTCTAATCTTCAAATGAACCAAGTGAATGTTGTACAAGCAATCATTTAAACCGATCAATGAAGTGCCAAGACAAAATGTGTTTCCTACTTTAGAGCAGGGGTGTCAAACTCATTCCATGGAGGGCCTAGTGTCTGTAGGTTTTTGTTTTTTCCTTTCATTTAAGACCAAGACAACTACTGTAGGTGAGGGGAGTAATTAGTGGCCTTAATTCAGCCATCAAGTACAAGGAAGGAGTGAAAATCCGCAAACACTCGGCCCTCCGTGTAATGAGTTTGACACGTGCTTTAGAGTAAGGGCTGTCAAACCTGTCAGGATCTCAATTAGAGAATCAACCAGACCTGAGTAAATATCTGCATTCCAAATCAACCCCTAGCTCCTACACCTACCACTTAGTCACTTATGGGCATTTGAAATGATCAGATAGGGTAAAGCAATATGTTAATTGCTTCACCTTGCCTTCTGATAGGCTGGATGCAATTGTGGCCATATTGCTTATCCCTATTAAATCCTTGTGTTTAGACCAAGGTGTAGGATTTAGGGGTCAATTTGGAAATAGAAATTGAATGTAGTTCAGTGGCTGACAGGTGTCCTTAATTAGCCAACGACATTAGAAGGGTCTGGGATTCCTTTAAAAGGAGCAACCAAACATCTGGCAAATATAGTAAAAGGGATATTCTGGTAGGACATATGCCTACCATTAGTTCTGAATACTGGTGAGGTTTTGAGGGCAAAATGGCCGTGATGATTGGAATCGCTTTCAGGTATGTTTTTAAGTATTGATTAAGTTTGTTTCCCTTGTCCTTCAGGTGTTACAGGTAGCAATGTTTATGACATACATTATTTTTCCTTAAGCATTTCTTGGCTTTGTTGCCTGCTAATTGGAGGGATAACGTGTTCTACATCAGAAGGTGAGTTCATTTCAAATAACAGCTACGCAGTTGCTTAACTTTCAAATGCTGGCATTTTACAGATTATATTTTTAACCTAGGTGATTGGTCTCCTGCACTGGATTCTAATGCAGCATGGCTCTATGCAGGATCACTTCGGTCTCTAGGATATGGCAATTATAAATCTCAAATGCAAGCGCAACAGAAACATCCGGCCGCCATCCTGCGGAAGGAACTGGCCCCCATGTCCCAGCAACCTCAGCAAGTGTGGTATCCAGTTCAATTGCCCCTGCATCAGAAGCAACTGGCCGCAGAAACTCAGCAGCAGAGGCAACCGACAACTGTGCCCCAGCAAGTGTGGCATCAAGCTCACATGCTGACACAACCACCGACCGCCGTGCCCCAGCAAGTGTGGCATCAAGCTCACATGCTGACGCATAAGCAACCGACCGCCGTGCCCAAGCAAGTGTGGCATCAAGCTCACATGCTGACGCATAAGCAACCGACCGCCGTGCCCCAGCAAGTGTGGCATCCTGCTCAAAAGCCCCTGCAGCAGAAGCAACTGGCCGCAGAAGCTCTGCAGCAGAGGCAACCGACCGCCGTGCCCCAGCAAGTGTGGCATCAAGCTCACATGCTGACGCATAAGCAACCGACCACTGTGCCCCAGCAAGTGTGGCATCCTCCTCAAATGCTCCTGCAGCAGAAGCAACCGACCGCCGTGCCCCAGCAAGTATGGCATCCTTCTCAAATGCCCCTGCAAACAACCGCTGTGGCCCCAGCAAGTGTGGCATCCTCCTCAAATGCCCCTGCAGCATAATCAACCGACCGCTGTGCCCCAGCAAGTGTGGCATCCTGCTCAAAAGCCCCTGCAGCAGAAGCAACCGACCGCCGTGCCCCAGCAAGTATGGCATCCTTCTCAAATGCCACTGCAAACAACCGCTGTGCCCCAGCAAGTGTGGCATCCAGCTCAAATGCAGCAGAAGCAACCGATCGGCGTGCCCCAGCAAGTGTGGCTTCCTCCTCAAATGCCCTTGCAGCAGAAGCAACCGAGCGCCGTGCCCCAGCAAGTGTGGCATCCTCCTCAAATGCCCCTGCAGCAGAAGCAACCGACCGCCGTGCCCCAGCAAGTGTGGCTTCCTCCTCAAATGCCCTTGCAGCAGAAGCAACCGAGCGCCGTGCCCCAGCAAGTGTGGCTTCCTCCTCAATTGCCCCTGCAGCAGAAGCAGCCGACCGCCGTGCCCCAGCAAGTGTGGCTTCCTCCTCAATTGCCCCTGCAGCAGAAGCAACCGACCGCCGTGCCCCAGCAAGTGTGGCATCCAGCTCAAATGCAGCAGAAGCAACAGACCAACGTGCCCCAGCAAGTGTGGCATCCAGCTCAAATGCAGCAGAAGCAACCGACTGCCTTGCGCCAGCAAGTGTGGCATCCTCCTCAAATGGCCCTGCAGCAGAAGCAACTGACCACCGTGCCCCAGCAAGTGTGGCATCCAGCTCAAATGCAGCAGAAGCAACCGACTGCCGTGCCCCAGCAAGTGTGGCATCCTCCTCAAATGCCCCTGCAGCATAATCAACCGACCGCCGTGCCCCAGCAAGTGTGGCTTCCTCCTCAAATGCCCCTGCAGCAGAAGCAACCGACCGCCGTGCCCCAGCAAGTGTGGCATCCAGCTCAAATGCAGCAGAAGCAACCGACTGCCGTGCCCCAGCAAGTGTGGCATCCTTCTCAAATGCCCCTGCAGCAGAAGCAACTGACCACCGTGCCCCAGCAAGTGTGGCATCCAGCTCAAATGCAGCAGAAGCAACCGACCGTCGTGCCCCAGCAAGTGTGGCATCCTCGTCAAATGCCCCTGAGGCAGAAGCAAACGACCGACGTGCCCCAGCAAGTGTGGCATCCTGCTCAGTTTCCCCAGCAGAAGCAACTGGCCCCTATGCCTCTACTGCAGAAGGAACCAACCACCATAACCCAGCAGGTGTGGCATCCAGCTCAAATGTCCAAGAATCGAACAGCCACTGAACCTCAGCAGAAGCCACCATCCACCACGCCAGCTCAAATTCCCCTGCAGCAGAAGCAACCGGCCACTGAACCTCAACAGAAGGAGCTGACCGCCATGCCACAGAAGCTACAGGCCTCCATTCTCCAGCAGCCTCCGCTCGTGTGGCATCCATCTCAATTTCCCCAGCAGAAGGAACTGGCAGTCGAGCCCCAGCAGCAGAAGGAACTGGCAGTCGAGCCCCAGCAGCAGAAGGAACTGGCAGTCGAGCCCCAGCAGCAGAAGGAACTGGCAGTCGAGCCCCAGCAGCAGAAGGAACTGGCAGTCGAGCCCCAGCAGCAGAAGGAACTGGCAGTCGAGCCCCAGCAGCAGAAGGAACTGGCAGTCGAGCCTCAGCAAGTGAGGTATCCAGCTCAAATGGCCCAGCAGCTACCCAACCCCATTCCTCAGCAATTATGGCATGTAGGCCAAATATCCCAGCAGCAACTGGCCCCATTGTCTCAGCAGAAGCACTACAAAAGAACTGAAGATGATGCCTCTGGTAGTTCTCAGGCCAGCATTGAACAGTCAGGTGTCATCCCAATCTCTTCCTACAGTTCCAAATCGCACTACAAGAATGGCAGAACTATCTTTTCACAAATCAGCTACACTCCTAGGGAGGCAATGCCTGTTGACAGTGGAAATGCTCCCAAGGACGGTTATGTTGGCATTGGTGCACCAAGCATATATCCAACACTAGTGAAGGATTCTGCAAGGTAATGTTTCACTTTAACCTGCTCTGAACTTTGCTCTCTGAATTTGAAGGACTTTGTACTAATCATATATCTATCAACAGGGAAATATAATGGATTCATCCTCTAGAAGCTCTAATGGTGAGTATTGTTTTTGACATTGGTTACTTAACATTCTGTGTTGCTGACACTGTTTGCATTTCTTTCTGCTTTTTAGACCAGGAAGTTGCTGGTGCTCTTGCTACTCTAGTGTGATGGAATCAATAAACAACTTACTTTAAAAAATGCCTTGTCTCTTTGAAATGTTTCATGTCCATTGCTTGCTAATTGAGAACAGGTTGTGTGCAGTCCGTAGTAAAAATGACTACTGTTCAGTTAATTCTTTGGTTTTCTTATCTTTTACATTTGCTACTGATTAAAATAAAAGCTTGGGTCTACATAAGAGCATTTGTGATGGGGTCAGACATTCCTCATATGTTCATACTTTAGATGTAGGCATGCATTGTATACAGTGAGACTGTCAGATAAATCCCTGATTGAAGAGCTCTGGGGAAGTGTACTAAAATGTCTGAAGCATTGAAGGTCCCTAAGAACAGTCGCCTCGATCGTTTATAAATGGAAGAGCTTTGGAACCACCAAGACTCTTCCTAGAGCTGGCCGCCGGGCCAAACTGAGCAATCGGGGGAGAAGGGCCTTGGTCAGAGGTTATCAAGAACCCGATTGTCACTCTGACAGAGCTCGAGAGTTCCATCTCTGCAGCACTCCACCAATCAGGGCTTTATGGTAGTGTGGAGAGGTGGAAGCCTCTCCTCAGTAAAAAGCACATCACAGCCGGCTTGGAGTCTGCCTAAAGACTCTAAAACCATGAACAAGATTCTCTGGTCTGATTAAACCAAGAATGAACTCTTTGGCTTGAATGGCAAGCGTCACGTCTGGAGGAAACCTGGCACCATTGAGTGGCCCAGCCATAGCCCGGACTTAAACCCGATCAAACATCTCTGGAGAGAACTGAAAATAGCTGTCCAGCAAAGCTCCACATCCAACCTGACAGAGCTTGAGAGGATCTGCAGAGAGGCATGGTAGAAACTTTCAATTCTAAATCATAACGCAAATGAAACCTAGAGTTCAGTTTATATAGCCATGGGGGAATGGAAAAGTTGTATGCATTTGGTTGTGAAGACTTTAGATTACATGTAAAAATAAAAGACAAAAGGAATACTAAAATAGCCAATGTATCGTGAAGTTGTATACATCACCCGAGGGGGGTCGAAATTGTCGTTCAACTGTTGCATATACATTTTTTTGTATCTAGATATTGTGTTATGTTAGAATGTCTAAACAACTATTGTATTAATTTGTCAGAAATATATAAATATGACAAAGTTTTACCTGCACCTGTATGCAGATGATACTGTTGTGTACTCAATTGCCCCGCCCTGCTGATCAGGCTCTATCTGATCTACATTAGGCTTTCATTATTTTGCAGAACACCTTTTGACTTTAAATTATTATTGAATTCATGGAAAACTAAGTATGTTTTCTAGAGTACACAAAAATGATTTTAATGATTGAAGTGTACGTACCTGGTACTGTGTATCAATATATACCTTAAGTTGTCTTTTTGAAAAACATGAATTAAGATGCTGAAAATAAAAGGGGCTTCTTCTATAGAAATAGGTCTGGCCTCTCGCTTAAAATAGTACAAAACAGATAATTCAATCAATGTTCTTACTGATCCTAGACTATTGCAAAATCATCTATATGAATGCAGCTGCCACTTCATTAAAGCCTAGAGCACTTTGTTTTATTATGGGTACAGGTTCAGTACACATCCCTGCATTCTCTATCATAAAGTAGGCTGACCCTCTGAGGTCACGTAGGTCAATTCGTTGCTCTCTTTGTCTTTATAAAGCTATTTTACATACTGTAAACTCCCTCTGTAGCTAACATCTACAATAACCATTAGATGTACGAGTCAGGGTTATCATACACAGTCTCATGGATTGCTAACTCTGGAAATTCCTTTGGTCTGTACAGAGTTCAGTAAATCAGCTCTTTGCCCCTTACTTGTGGAATAATCTCCAAGCTTCTCTAAACATGGATGTTTTGGTGTCTCTAGGTTCATTCAGACAAATCAAATGTATTTATATAGCCCTTTGTACATCATCATGTCAGGTAGTCCTGAGGCATGGTCCTAGGGCTCAGGTCCTCCGAGAGAGAGAAAGAAAGAGAGAATTAGAGAGAGCACACTTAAATTCACACAGGACACCGAATAGGACAGGAGAAGTACTCCAGATATAACAAACTGACCCTAGCCCCCCGACATATAAACTACTGCAGCATAAATACAGGAGGCTGAGACAGGAGGGGTCAGGAGACACTGTGGCCCCATCCGAGGACACCCCCCGGACAGGGCCAAACAGGAAGGATATAACCCCACCCACTTTGCCAAAGCACAGCCCCCACACCACTAGAGGGATATCTTCAACCACCAACTTACCATCCTGAGACAAGGCTGAGTATAGCCCACAAAGATCTCCGCCACGGCACAACCCAAGGGGGGGGGGGCAACCCAGACAGGATGATCACATCAGTGACTCAACCCACTCAGGTGACGCACCCCTCCCAGGGACGGTATGAGAGAGCTCCAGTAAGCCAGTGACTCAGCCCCTGTAATAGGGTTAGAGGCAGAGACAGCAAGGGCGGTTCGTTGCTCCAGAGCCTTTCCGTTCACCTTCCCACTCCTGGGCCAGACTACATTCAATCATATGACCCACTGAAGAGGTTGAGACCGAGTTTGCGTCTCTGACATGGGTAGGCAGACCGTTCCATAAAAATGGAGCTCTATAGGAGAAAGCCCTGCCTCCAGCTGCTTGCTTAGAAATTCTAGGGACAATTAGGAGGCCTGCGTCTTGTGACCGTAGCGTACGTGTAGGTATGTACAGCAGGACCAAATCAGAGAGATAGGTAGGAGCAAGCCCATGTAATGCTTTGTAGGTTAGCAGTAAAACCTTGAAATGAGCCCTTGCTTTGACAGGAAGCCAGTGTAGGGAGGCTAGCACTGGAGTAATATGATCAAATTTTGGGGTTCTTGTCAGGATTCTAGCAGCCGTATTTAGCACTAACTGAAGTTTATTTAGTGCTTTATCCGGGTATCCGGGGAGTAGAGCATTGCAGTAGTCTAACCTAGAAGTGACAAAAGCATGGATAAATTTTTCTGCATCATTTTTGGACAGAAAGTTTCTGATTTTTGCAATGTTACGTAGATGGAAAAAAGCTGTCCTTGAAATGGTCTTGATATGTTCTTCAAAAGAGAGATCAGGGTCCAGAGTAACGCCGAGGTCCTTCACAGTTTTATTTGAGACGACTGTACAACCATTAAGATTAATTGTCAGATTCAACAGAAGATCTCTTTGTTTCTTGGGACCTAGAACAAGCATCTCTGTTTTGTCCAAGTTTAAAAGTAGAATGTTTGCAGCCATCCACTTCCTTATGTCTGAAACACATGCTTCTAGCGAGGGCAATTTTGGGGCTTCACCATGTTTCATTGAAATGTACAGCTGTGTGTCATCCGCATAGCAGTGAAAGTTAATAATGACTTAAGGATAGGGGGCGGTATATCCCCTTTGGATGAATTGCGTGCCCATAGTAAACTGCATAAAAATCTGTCCTAAATTGCTAATATATGCATATTATTATTATTATTGGATAGAAAACACTGAAGCTTCTAAAACCGTTTGAATTATGTCTGTGAGTATAACAGAACTCACAGGGCAGGCAATCTTCCAAACTAGTTTTGGAATCCTGAAAGTTGGGGCAACTTTGACATCATCGCCCCCTCCCTTCCCAACCAGTTATGGATCTGGAAACACTTCCTATGTCTTACACTAAATGTCCTCATTCAGTAGAGCATTTAATGGTGCATATGCTGTGAACTTTGACCCAATGGGGTGAAAACCTGTAGGTGTCGCAAGGATTTTCATGTGTGTGAAGGCGCGCTTTGGACAGAGAGCTTCCTTTGTTCCAGTCAGCCCCAGATGAACTAGGATTGTCCGGTTGGAATGCCATTCGTTTTGTACGTTTATAACATCCTGAAGCTTGATTCTGCACTTAGTTTGACCAGTTTCGTCGACCTGTAATATGTAATTTGGAAGTTTTGATGCGCAATTATTCTGGACCAGAAGTAATTTTTGGGGCATTTGAGCTGAAAGTGGTAGCATATGCTACTACATGGACACTAGAATGGAACATTATGAAATAAAACAATGTATTGGGTAAGTATGACTCCTTCCACTACATTCTGATCGAAGACCATCAAAGGTAAGGGAATATTTATGTTGTAATTTTGTATTTCTGTTGACTCCAACATAGCGGAGAAATATTGTTACGTCTGAGTGCCGTCTCAGATTATTGCATAGTAAACTAATTCCGTAATGTTAAAAAAAATGTGACACAGCGGTTGCATTAAGAACAAGTGTATCTTTCTAACTATATGTAGAACATGTATCTTTAGACAAAGTTTATGATGAGAATTTCTGTTATCTGGCGTTATCTGGCGTAGCTTTCTATAATTTCTCCGGACATTTTGGAGAATTTTCTGAGCATGGCGTCAATCTAAACCGAGATTTATGGATATAAAATGCATATTATCGAACAAAACATAAATGTACTGTGTAACATGTCATATTACTGTCATCTGATGAAGATTTTCAAAAGGTTAGTGAATGATTTTTCTTTTAATCCTGCTTTTGTCATTGTATCTTTTGTTGGACAAAATGGCTACGTTTTTTCTTTGTTTTGGTGGTGGTCTAACATATATATATGCTGTGTTTTTGCCGTAAAACATTTAAAAAATCTGACACGCTGGGTAGATGAACAAGGTGTTTATCTTTCATTTGAGGTATTGGACTTAATGTTAATGTGTGGAGGTAAAATATTTCTACGAATATTTTTGCATTCCCTGCGCCACCGTTTGAGTTGAACGGGGGGGGGGGGGGGGGGTGTAGCTCCCGCTTGGGAACCATTAGGCACAACATTATGTTTTCGAATGATATCCCCAAGAGGTAAAATATATAGCGAAAACAATAGTGGTCCTAAAATGGAACCTTGAGGAACACCGAAATGTACAGTTGATTTGTCAGAGGACAAACCATTCACAGAGACAAACTGATATCTTTCCGACAGATAAGATCTAAACCAGGCCAGAACTTGTCCGTGTAGACCAATTTGGGTTTCCAATCTCTCCAAAAGAATGTGGTGATCGATGGTATCAAAAGCAGCACTAAGGTCTAGGAGCACGAGGACAGATGCAGAGCCTCGGTCTGATGCCATTAAAAGGTCATTTACCACCTTCACAAGTGCAGTCTCAGTGCTATGATGGGGTCTAAAACCAGACTGAAGCATTTCGTATACATTGTTTGTCGTGAGTTGCTGCGCAACAGCCTATTCTAAACCTTTTGAGAGGAATGGAAGATTCGATATAGGCCGATAGTTTTTTATATTTTCTGGGTCAAGGTTTGGCTTTTTCAAGAGAGGCTTTATTACTGCCACTTTTAGTGAGTATGGTACACATCCGGTGGATAGAGAGCCATTTATTATGTTCAACATAGGAGGGCCAAGCACAGGAAGCAGCTCTTTCAGTAGTTTAGTTGGAATAGGGTCCAGTATGGAGCTTGAAGGTTTAGAGGCCATGATTATTTTCATCATTGTGTCAAGAGATATAGTACTAAAACACTTGAGCGTCTCTCTTGATCCTAGGTCCTGGCAGAGTTGTGCAGACTCAGGACAACTGAGCTTTGAAGGAATACGCAGATTTAAAGAGGAGTCCGTAATTTGCTTTCTAATAATCATGATCTTTTCCTCAAAGAAGTTCATGAATTTATCACTGCTAAAGTGAAAGCCATCCTCTCTTGGGGAATGCTGCTTTTTAGTTAGCTTTGCGACAGTATCAAAAAGGAATTTCGGATTGTTCTTATTTTCCTCAATTAAGTTAGAAAAATAGGATGATCGAGCAGCAGTAAGGGCTCTTCGGTACTGCACGGTACTGTCTTTCCAAGCTAGTCAGAAGACTTCCAGTTTGGTGTGGCGCCATTTCCGTTCCAATTTTCTGGAAGCTTGCCTCAAAGCTCGGGTATTTTCTGTGTACCAGGGAGCTAGTTTCTTATGAGAAATGTTTTTAGTTTTTAGGGGTGCAACTGCATCTAGGGTATTGCCCAAGGTTAAATTGAGTTCCTCAGTTAGGTGGTTAACTGATTTTTGTCCTCTGGCGTCCTTGGGTAGACAGAGGGAATCTGGAAGGACATCAAGGAATCTTTGTGTTGTCTGTGAATTTATAGCACGACTTTTGATGCTCCTTGGTTGGGGTCTGAGCAGATTATTTGTTGCAATTGCAAACGTAATAAAATGGTGGTCCGATAGTCCAGGATTATGAGGAAAAACATTAAGATCCACAACATTTATTCCATGGGACAAAACTAGGTCCAGAGTATGACTGTGACAGTGAGTGGGT
This sequence comes from Oncorhynchus kisutch, assembly GCF_002021735.2. Lineage (NCBI taxonomy): Eukaryota > Metazoa > Chordata > Actinopteri > Salmoniformes > Salmonidae > Oncorhynchus > Oncorhynchus kisutch. The sequence goes on along the minus strand of NC_034193.2, from coordinate 50,084,461 downwards.
CCAGAGACATGTTTTTGCATGTTTTTGGACAAAACCCACTGAGTCGATGATGGCTCCGAAAGCCTTTTCGAGTGAGTCTGGACTTTTCCATGTGAATATTAAAGTCACCAAAGATTAGAATATTATTTGCTATGACTACAAGGTCCGATAGGAATTCAGGGAACTCAATGAGGAACGCTGTATATGGCCCAGGAGGCCTGTAAACAGTAGCTATAAAAAGTGATTGAGTAGGCTGCATAGATTTCATGACTAGAAGCTCAAAAGACACTTCCGCCTTTGCGGGATGCACGGGGGATATGGTCACTAGTGTAGCCAGGAGGTGAGGCCTCATTTAACACAGTAAATTCATCAGGCTTAAGCCATGTTTCAGTCAGACCAATCACATCAAGATTATGATCAGTGATTAGTTCATTGACTATAATTGCCTTTGAAGTAAGGGATCTAACATTAAGTAGCCCTATTTTGAGATGTGAGGTATCATGATCTCTTTCAATAATGACAGGAATGGAGAAGGTCTTTATCCTAGTGAGATTGCTAAGGCGAACACCGCCATGTTTAGTTTTGCCCAACCTAGGTCGAGGCACAGACACGGTCTCAATGGTGATAGCTGAGCTGACTACACTGACTGTGCTAGTGGCAGACTCCACTATGCTGGCAGGCTGGCTAACAGCCTGCTGCCTGGCCTGCACCCTATTTCATTGTGGAGCTAGAGGAGTTAGAGCCCTGTCTATGTTGGTAGATAAGATGAGAGCACCCCTCCAGCTAGGATGGAGTCCGTCACTCCTCAGCAGGTCAGGCTTGGTCCTGTTTGTGGGTGAGTCCCAGAAAGAGGGCCAATTATCTACAAATTCTATCTTTTGGGAGGGGCAGAGAAAAGTTTTCAACCAGCGATTGAGTTGTGAGACTCTGCTGTAGAGCTCATCACTCCCCCTAACTGTGAGGGGGCCAGAGACAATTACTCGATGCCGACACATCTTTCTAGCTGATTTACACACCGAAGCTATGTTGCGCTTGGTGATCTCTGACTGTTTCATCCTAACATCGTTGGTGCCGACGTGGATAACAATATCTCTATACTTTCTACACTCTCCAGTTTTAGCTTTAGCCAGCACCATCTTCAGATTAGCCTTAACGTCGGAAGCCCTGCCCCTTGGTTAACAGTGTATGATCGCTGGATGATTCGTTTTAAGTCTAATACTGCGGGTAATGGAGTCGCCAATGACTAGAGTTTTCAATTTGTCAGAGCTAATGGTGGGAAGCTTCGGAGTCTCAGACCCCGTAGCGGGAGGAGTAGAGACACGAGAAGGCTCGGCCTCTGACTCCGACTTGCTGCTTAATGGGGAAAACCGGTTGAAAGTCTCTGTCGTCTGAATGAGCGACACCGGCTGAGCATTCCTACAGCATTTCCTTCCAGAAACCGTGAGAAAGTTGTCCGGCTGCGAGGACTGTGTTCATCCTTTCCTACACTGCAATTACCCTTGCCTAACGATTGCATCTGAAGCTGGGCTTGTAGCACAGCTATCCTCGCCGTAAGGCGATCGTTCTCCTGTATATTATGAGTACAGCGACTGCAATTAGAAGGCATCATGTTAATGTTACTACTTAGCTTCGGCTGTTGGAGGTCCTGACGAACCATGTCCAGATAAAGCTTCCGGAGTGAAAAAGTTGAGGGAAAAAAACAAAAATATAAACCGTAATTAAAAAGTAAAAACCATAAAGTTGTCAGGTAGCAAAATAGGTTGGCAACAAAACGCACAGCAACACATAAACAAGTCTGCAAGTTGTGCCTGGAAATGACCCCCCTAAACCTGAATCTGAAATGACCTTTATGATCTTTCTTATCACTATTACTTTCGAGTTCTAATTCCCCTCTTTCAAAATCCCCAAGGTGAACAAATCTTTAACATTCATGATCCTTCACTATATTTATCCCTGAACCTCCCACAAGAACTACTGTCTATAGCTATTCTCAATGACCTTACTGCCAATATGAAAGTTTTATACATCGCTAAATACATTGTTGGAGACAGTTGTCATGTCTTTCGTTATGCAAACATTTGTTTATTAGATTATATTTCTCATTAAGAATAATGTTGTTTTAATTATATATGGCTCACGCTTTGGTCATTGTTCTCTTATGGGTCAATGATTTTAATTACAATATAGAAATGATGTTCTAGGCTCAATTACTTAAAAGTGCATGTGGTCCCACCCCTCCCATGTGTTCCCAGGTGCATATTTGGGAGCCCATATTCATTCAGGATGTAAGGCTTACTAGTTATGACAAATGTTAGGAAAACTTGGTTGTTGTAACAAAACAAAAAACAAAACAGCAACGTTTTATACTTTGACCACATCTTTTCACATACGTTTTATTTGGGTCTTTTTAATTTACTACGTTGATTGGCTCCAGCCCTTGGAGGCTCGGTGCATTTACAAAGACAAATAACACAATTCAACAATTGATGGATGGTGACAATAATAATGACATTGCCAGTAGTCATGTTAAGGTTTTCAACGTTCTATTGGTGGAGTTTATGGATTTGCATGTGGCTGTGCATTATATGGTGCCTGCATAGGAAAGAGGATCTGATCAAGCCTATTGGTATTCTTGATCAATTCTTGACCCAAAAGACACACAAGTGTTATGGGGTTAATTCCACATCTGCTTGCATTGCTTGGTAGTGTATTGTCATGGTATGAGACAACATAAATAATACAATTTCAGTAAAGTAAAAATAATTGATATTATCCTAAATTGAGAGATGAATAAAGAATGTGTTATCACATTAACATCATCAAAAATCTTTCAGAATGTACCTGTCTTCAGTATAGAATGACATGTATACAGATTATATTACAACTCTTTGTGTTTTGTCTTAATGACTGTTCTTTAGTAAATAGGAAACTCAACAGTGTGTTAGTCCAAGAAACATTAACTAGATAGTTGTTTTATGTTTGAGAAACCTTGAAATGAACACAATGAGAAGTGATTTTGTAACAACAGTTTTGAATGGGTAATTGTATCAAATATATATCATTGCATGTTTTAATTAGCGCTCATATAAACCTTTTTCATCACTGCCTTGTAAACCCATTCTTGTAAGTTGGAGCTACTGTACAGATTTGAGCACTTGCCAAGATGTTGACATTTCTGGGTATGTCTCACCTGTAACATAATAATAATAAATATTATGATGATAATTGTAATGTTGTTAAATTATTTGTTATAATATCACAAATCTGTCAATCAATCATATGTATTTCTTAAAAGCCCTTTTTTGCATCAGCAGTAGTCACAAAGCACTTTAGAGATACCCAGTCTAAAAATCTAAGACCCGTCAATGCATATGTCAAAGCACAGTTTTACATTATAAAGGAAACATTTTATAAACAATGGCAACACTGCCATGGTGATCTGAGCCTTGCTGTTGGAAAATGACGTTAGTATCCGACTTTTGGTTGTCGCAGATGCACCTCTACTGACTTTACTTCTTGACTTTGGTCTACAGTCAGTTGCTTTAGTCTTACCGCTCAAACGAGCCCTACTGTATGTTTGCCTCTGAAAAATGAAAGACTCAGATCATCAAAAGCATAACATGAGTGTTTAATTGGTGTCTGTCTGAAATCAGAATTTGTCTAAGATGTTGGCACTTGAGTTTATTTTTATTTTTACAGGGACAGTGCACATTAATCAACATTTCAGTAAAAGTGCCGGTTTTAGCCAGCCGGCTAATTTTCAACCGCAGTCCCTGGGCAGGTTATTAAAAACAATTACAATATAGACAATAGCAACATAGAACAAGCAAGACATAGCAACATAGGACAAGCAAGACATAGCATACAGACAGAGCATCATAGGACAAGCAAGACGTAGCATACAGACAGAGCAACATAAAACAAAAAGCAGCAAGACAAAATTCATAAAAGCAACAAAGTGTTTCCACACCTCACAAGCTACAGACAACATGGAGAGCGGCAACACACAGCTAGGGACCATGTTCACAAATCTGATTGACCTTTAGCCATGTCTTCAAGCATTTTGTGAAAGTGTGATATGTGGTGCAGTTATGTGTGTCTGATGGCAGTGTATTCCAGACATGGGAAGCTCTCACAGAGAATGCAGATTTACTAAAGGTGCTTTTCCTTAGGGGAACTATACAGTCACCTCTCATGGCAGACCTTGTGGATCTGCTGCCATATGTCTGGGTTTTCTGTTTAACAAAAATATTGAGTGGAGGGGGAGCCAGGCCATTGAGGATCTTGAATACAAGACATGCGTCGGTGTATTGCACAAGATTTTCCCAACTCAAGAGCTCACGCTTTCTAAGGATGTGACAATGATGATGGCTATTGGGCTTCCTATCAAGCACTTTGAGAGCCTGTTTGTAGACAGACTGAATAGGTTTTAATGTTGTACAGCAAGCTTGGGCCCAACTAGTCAAGCAGTATGTTAAGTGGGGGAGTATCATAGATTTGAAGTACAGTTTTGCTACCTCTGTAGTCAAACAATTTCGTATAAATCGGAAATTAGCTAGGTTGAATTTGGTTATTTGAATTACCTTTTTCACATGCTTTTTAAAAGAGAGGTTGGAATCAAGTATGATGCCAAGGTACTTAAAATCGGATACCACCTGGAGCTTCTCCCCTGACACATAGACATCTGGCTCAGTAGCATCTGTTGCCCTCTTTGTGAAGAACATGCAAACAGTTTTTTTCACATTGAGATGCAAACACGAGTCACTGAGCCACTTTGTAACCTGGACCATTACAGTAGTGAGTTCTTGTGCAGCTTGTTGTTTGCTCTTTGCATGCACATATATCACTGTATCATCTGCATACATTTGAACTTCAGACCCAGTACAGACAGAAGGCAGATCATTAATGTACAGGCTGAACAGGCAAATGAAACTGTTATCCATCGAATGTTGCTATGCTGAATGAAACACGCGGTTGAAAAGAAGGCATGTGTAAATTAAGGGTGCCTAACTGCTCATTCAGCCTCTAATCTTCAAATGAACCAAGTGAATGTTGTACAAGCAATCATTTAAACCGATCAATGAAGTGCCAAGACAAAATGTGTTTCCTACTTTAGAGCAGGGGTGTCAAACTCATTCCATGGAGGGCCTAGTGTCTGTAGGTTTTTGTTTTTTCCTTTCATTTAAGACCAAGACAACTACTGTAGGTGAGGGGAGTAATTAGTGGCCTTAATTCAGCCATCAAGTACAAGGAAGGAGTGAAAATCCGCAAACACTCGGCCCTCCGTGTAATGAGTTTGACACGTGCTTTAGAGTAAGGGCTGTCAAACCTGTCAGGATCTCAATTAGAGAATCAACCAGACCTGAGTAAATATCTGCATTCCAAATCAACCCCTAGCTCCTACACCTACCACTTAGTCACTTATGGGCATTTGAAATGATCAGATAGGGTAAAGCAATATGTTAATTGCTTCACCTTGCCTTCTGATAGGCTGGATGCAATTGTGGCCATATTGCTTATCCCTATTAAATCCTTGTGTTTAGACCAAGGTGTAGGATTTAGGGGTCAATTTGGAAATAGAAATTGAATGTAGTTCAGTGGCTGACAGGTGTCCTTAATTAGCCAACGACATTAGAAGGGTCTGGGATTCCTTTAAAAGGAGCAACCAAACATCTGGCAAATATAGTAAAAGGGATATTCTGGTAGGACGTATGCCTACCATTAGTTCTGAATACTGGTGAGGTTTTGAGGGCAAAATGGCCGTGATGATTGGAATCGCTTTCAGGTATGTTTTTAAGTATTGATTAAGTTTGTTTCCCTTGTCCTTCAGGTGTTACAGGTAGCAATGTTTATGACATACATTATTTTTCCTTAAGCATTTCTTGGCTTTGTTGCCTGCTAATTGGAGGGATAACGTGTTCTACATCAGAAGGTGAGTTCATTTCAAATAACAGCTACGCAGTTGCTTAACTTTCAAATGCTGGCATTTTACAGATTATATTTTTAACCTAGGTGATTGGTCTCCTGCACTGGATTCTAATGCAGCATGGCTCTATGCAGGATCACTTCGGTCTCTAGGATATGGCAATTATAAATCTCAAATGCAAGCGCAACAGAAACATCCGGCCGCCATCCTGCGGAAGGAACTGGCCCCCATGTCCCAGCAACCTCAGCAAGTGTGGTATCCAGTTCAATTGCCCCTGCATCAGAAGCAACTGGCCGCAGAAACTCAGCAGCAGAGGCAACCGACAACTGTGCCCCAGCAAGTGTGGCATCAAGCTCACATGCTGACACAACCACCGACCGCCGTGCCCCAGCAAGTGTGGCATCAAGCTCACATGCTGACGCATAAGCAACCGACCGCCGTGCCCCAGCAAGTGTGGCATCAAGCTCACATGCTGACGCATAAGCAACCGACCGCCGTGCCCCAGCAAGTGTGGCATCCTGCTCAAAAGCCCCTGCAGCAGAAGCAACTGGCCGCAGAAGCTCAGCAGCAGAGGCAACCGACCGCCGTGCCCCAGCAAGTGTGGCATCAAGCTCACATGCTGACGCATAAGCAACCGACCACTGTGCCCCAGCAAGTGTGGCATCCTCCTCAAATGCTCCTGCAGCAGAAGCAACCGACCGCCGTGCCCCAGCAAGTGTGGCATCCTCCTCAAATGCCCCTGCAGCAGAAGCAACCGACCGCCGTGCCCCAGCAAGTATGGCATCCTTCTCAAATGCCCCTGCAAACAACCGCTGTGCCCCAGCAAGTGTGGCATCCTCCTCAAATGCCCCTGCAGCATAATCAACCGACCGCTGTGCCCCAGCAAGTGTGGCATCCTGCTCAAAAGCCCCTGCAGCAGAAGCAACCGACCGCCGTGCCCCAGCAAGTGTGGCATCAAGCTCACATGCTGACGCATAAGCAACCGACCGCTGTGCCCCAGCAAGTGTGGCATCCTCCTCAAATGCCCCTGCAGCAGAAGCAACCGACCACCGTGCCCCAGCAAGTGTGGCTTCCTCCTCAATTGCCCCTGCAGCAGAAGCAACCGACCGCTGTGCCCCAGCAAGTATGGCATCCTTCTCAAATGCCACTGCAAACAACCGCTGTGCCCCAGGAAGTGTGGCATCCTCCTCAAATGCCCCTGCAGCATATTCAACCGATCGGCGTGCCCCAGCAAGTGTGGCTTCCTCCTCAAATGCCCTTGCAGCAGAAGCAACCGAGCGCCGTGCCCCAGCAAGTGTGGCATCCTCCTCAAATGCCCCTGCAGCAGAAGCAACCGACCGCCGTGCCCCAGCAAGTGTGGCTTCCTCCTCAAATGCCCTTGCAGCAGAAGCAACCGAGCGCCGTGCCCCAGCAAGTGTGGCTTCCTCAATTGCCCCTGCAGCAGAAGCAGCCGACCGCCGTGCCCCAGCAAGTGTGGCTTCCTCAATTGCCCCTGCAGCAGAAGCAACCGACCGCCGTGCCCCAGCAAGTGTGGCATCCAGCTCAAATGCAGCAGAAGCAACAGACCAACGTGCCCCAGCAAGTGTGGCATCCAGCTCAAATGCAGCAGAAGCAACCGACTGCCCTGTGCCAGCAAGTGTGGCATCCTCCTCAAATGGCCCTGCAGCAGAAGCAACTGACCACCGTGCCCCAGCAAGTGTGGCATCCAGCTCAAATGCAGCAGAAGCAACCGACTGCCGTGCCCCAGCAAGTGTGGCATCCTCGTCAAATGCCCCTGAGGCAGAAGCAAACGACCGACGTGCCCCAGCAAGTGAGGCATCCTGCTCAGTTTCCCCAGCAGAAGCAACTGGCCCCTATGCCTCTACTGCAGAAGGAACCAACCACCATAACCCAGCAACCTCAGCAGGTGTGGCATCCAGCTCAAATGTCCAAGAATCGAACAGCCACTGAACCTCAGCAGAAGCCACCATCCACCACGCCAGCTCAAATTCCCCTGCAGCAGAAGCAACCGGCCACTGAACCTCAACAGAAGGAGCTGACCGCCATGCCACAGAAGCTACAGGCCTCCATTCTCCAGCAGCCTCCGCTCGTGTGGCATCCATCTCAATTTCCCCAGCAGAAGGAACTGGCAGTCGAGCCCCAGCAGAAGAAGGAACTGGCAGTCGAGCCCCAGCAGCAGAAGGAACTGGCAGTCGAGCCCCAGCAGCAGAAGGAACTGGCAGTCGAGCCCCAGCAGCAGAAGGAACTGGCAGTCGAGCCCCAGCAGCAGAAGGAACTGGCAGTCGAGCCCCAGCAGCAGAAGGAACTGGCAGTCGAGCCCCAGCAGCAGAAGGAACTGGCAGTCGAGCCTCAGCAAGTGAGGTATCCAGCTCAAATGGCCCAGCAGCTACCCAACCCCATTCCTCAGCAATTATGGCATGTAGGCCAAATTTCCCAGCAGCAACTGGCCCCATTGTCTCAGCAGAAGCACTACGAAAGAACTGAAGATGATGCCTCTGGTAGTTCTCAGGCCAGCATTGAACAGTCAGGTGTCATCCCAATCTCTTCCTACAGTTCCAAATCGCACTACAAGAATGGCAGAACTATCTTTTCACAAATCAGCTACACTCCTAGGGAGGCAATGCCTGTTGACAGTGGAAATGCTCCCAAGGACGGTTATGTTGGCATTGGTGCACCAAGCATATATCCAACACTAGTGAAGGATTCTGCAAGGTAATGTTTCACTTTAACCTGCTCTGAACTTTGCTCTCTGAATTTGAAGGACTTTGTACTAATCATATATCTATCAACAGGGAAATATAATGGATTCATCCTCTAGAAGCTCTAATGGTGAGTATTGTTTTTGACATTGGTTACTTAACATTCTGTGTTGCTGACACTGTTTGCATTTCTTTCTGCTTTTTAGACCAGGAAGTTGCTGGTGCTCTTGCTACTCTAGTGTGATGGAATCAATAAACAACTTACTTTAAAAAATGCCTTGTCTCTTTGAAATGTTTCATGTCCATTGCTTGCTAATTGAGAACAGGTTGTGTGCAGTCCGTAGTAAAAATGACTACTGTTCAGTTAATTCTTTGGTTTTCTTATCTTTTACATTTGCTACTGATTAAAATAAAAGCTTGGGTCTACATAAGAGCATTTGTGATGGGGTCAGACATTCCTCATATGTTCATACTTTAGATGTAGGCATGCATTGTATACAGTGAGACTGTCAGATAAATCCCTGATTGAAGAGCTCTGGGGAAGTGTACTAAAATGTCTGAAGCATTGAAGGTCCCTAAGAACAGTCGCCTCGATCGTTTATAAATGGAAGAGCTTTGGAACCACCAAGACTCTTCCTAGAGCTGGCCGCCGGGCCAAACTGAGCAATCGGGGGAGAAGGGCCTTGGTCAGGGAGGTGATCAAGAACCCGATTGTCACTCTGACAGAGCTCGAGAGTTCCATCTCTGCAGCACTCCACCAATCAGGGCTTTATGGTAGTGTGGAGAGGTGGAAGCCTCTCCTCAGTAAAAAGCACATTACAGCCGGCTTTACACCTAAAGACTCTGAAACCATGCGAACAAGATTCTCTGGTCTGATTAAACCAAGAATGAACTCTTTGGATTGAATGGCAAGTGTCACGTCTCGAAGAAACCTCTCACCATTGAGTGGCCCAGCCATAGCCCGGACTTAAACCCGATCAAACATCTCTGGAAAGACCTGAAAATAGCTGTCCAGCAAAGCTCCACATCCAACCTGACTGAGCTTGAGAGGAATTGTAGAAACTTTCATTTCTAAATCATAATGCAAATGAAACCCTGAGTTCAGTTTATATAGCCATGGGGGAATGAAAACAGATGTATGCATTTGGTTGTGAAGACAGATTACATGTAAATAAAACGACAAAAGGAATACTAAAATTGTCTAGGTGTATACAACCCGAGGGTGGTCGAAATTGTTTAAATGTTGCATACATTTTTTTTTGTATCTAGATATTGTGTTAATGTCTAAACAACTCTTTTATTCATTGTCAGAAATATATAAATATAGTTTTACCTGCACCTGTATGCAGATGATACCGTTGTGTACTCAATTGCCCCGCCCTGCTGATCAGGCTCTATCTGATCTACATTAGGCTTTCATTATTTTGCAGAACACCTTTATTGACCTTCAATTATTATTGAATTCATGGAAAACTGTTCTCTAGATTACACAAAAATGATTCTAATGATTGAAGTGTACGTACCTGGTACGGTGTATCAGTATGTACGTTAAGTTGTCTTTTTGAAAAACATATTGATGAGTTAATTAAGATGCTGAAAATAAAAGGGGCTTCTTCTATAGAAATAGGTCTGGCCTCTTGCTTAAAATAGTACAAAGTAGATCATTAAATCAATGTTCTTACTGGTCCTAGACTATTGCAAAATCATCTATATGAATGCAGCTGCCACTTCATTAAAGCCTAGAGCACTTTGTTTTATTATGGGTACAGGTTCAGTACACATCCCTGCATTCTCTATCATAAAGTAGGCTGACCCTCTGAGGTCACGTAGGTCAATTCGTAGGTCAATTCGTTGCTCTCTTTGCCTTTATAAAGCTATTTTACATACTGTAAACTCCCTCTGTAGCTAACATCTACAATAACCATTAGACGTACGAGTCAGGGTTATCATACACCGTCTCATGGATTGCTAACTCTGGAAATTCCTTTGGTCTGTACAGAGTTCAGTAAATCAGCTCTTTGCCCCTTACTTGTGGAATAATCTCCAAGCTTCTCTAAACATGGATGTTTTGGTGTCTCTAGGTTCATTCAGACTGCTGAATGAGGCCTGTTACAACTTACTTACAAAACCTTTAAAGGCGTTTGTGAAACCATTCAGTCATGGATGTATATAAACATATGTAAAACATATTGCTTGTTACAGAAGACTACTGCTGTACATTGAATAGCCATTCATCACTGTTACACCTTCTTCATGTGATCGTTCTATATGTCTAGAAATGTTTATAATCCACATAGTGTGAACAGGTGTTTCCAATATTTTATTACCCCCCCTAAACCTGAATCTGAAATGACCTTTATAATCTTTCTTATCACTATTACTTTGGGGTTCTAATCCCCCTCTTTCAAAATCCCCAAGGTGAACAAATCTTTAACATTCATGATCCTTCACTATATTTATCCCTGAACCTCCCACAAGAACTACTGTCTATAGCTATTCTCAATGACCTTACTGCCAATATGAAGGTTTTATACATCGCTAAATACATTGTTGGAGACAGTTTTCATGTCTTTCGTTATGCAAACATTTGTTTATTAGATTATATTTCTCATTAAGAATAATGTTGTTTTAATTATATATGGCTCACGCTTTGCTTTGGTCATTGTTCTCTTATGGGTCAATGATTTTAATTACAATATAGAAATGATGTTCTAGGCTCAATTACTTAAAAGTGCATGTGGTCCCACCCCTCCCATGTGTTCCCATATAAATAGGGTGCAGGCCAGGCAGCAGGCTGTTAGCCAGCCTGCCAGCATAGTGGAGTCTGCCACTAGCACAGTCAGTGTAGTCAGCTCAGCTATCACCATTGAGACCGTGTCTGTGCCTCGACCTAGGTTGGGCAAAACTAAACATGGCGGTGTTCGCCTTAGCAATCTCACTAGGATAAAGACCCTCTCCATTCCTGTCATTATTGAAAGAGATCATGATACCTCACATCTCAAAATAGGGCTACTTAATGTTAGATCCCTTACTTCAAAGGCAATTATAGTCAATTAACTAATCACTGATCATTATCTTGATGTGATTGGCCTGACTGAAACATGGCTTAAGCCTGATGAATTTACTGTGTTAAATGAGGCCTCACCTCCTGGCTACACTAGTGACCATATCCCACGTGCATCCCGCAAAGGCGGAAGTGTCTTTTGAGCTTCTAGTCATGAAATCTATGCAGCCTACTCAATCACTTTTTATAGCTACTGTTTACAGGCCTCCTGGGCCATATACAGCGTTCCTCATTGAGTTCCCTGAATTCCTATCGGACCTTGTAGTCATAGCAGATAATATTCTAATCTTTGGTGACTTTAATATTCACATGGAAAAGTCCAGACTCACTCGAAAAGGCTTTCGGAGCCATCATCGACTCAGTGGGTTTTGTCCAACATGTCTCTGGACCCACTCACTGTCACAGTCATACTCTGGACCTAGTTTTGTCCCATGGAATAAATGTTGTGGATCTTAATGTTTTTCCTCATAATCCTGGACTATCGGACCACCATTTTATTACGTTTGCAATTGCAACAAATAATCTGCTCAGACCCCAACCAAGGAGCATCAAAAGTCGTGCTATAAATTCACAGACAACACAAAGATTCCTTAATGTCCTTCCAGATTCCCTCTGTCTACCCAAGGACGCCAGAGGACAAAATTCAGTTAACCACCTAACTGAGGAACTCAATTTAACCTTGCGCAATACCCTAGATGCAGTTGCACCCCTAAAAACTAAAAACATTTCTCATAAGAAACTAGCTCCCTGGTATACAGAAAATACCCGAGCTCTGAGGCAAGCTTCCAGAAAATTGGAACGGAAATGGCGCCACACCAAACTGGAAGTCTTCCGACTAGCTTGGAAAGACAGTACCGTGCAGTACCGAAGAGCCCTTACTGCTGCTCGATCATCCTATTTTTCTAACTTAATTGAGGAAAATAAGAACAATCCAAAATTCCTTTTTGATACTGTCGCAAAGCTAACTAAAAAGCAGCATTCCCCAAGAGAGGATGGCTTTCACTTTAGCAGTGATAAATTCATGAACTTCTTTGAGGAAAAGATCATGATTATTAGAAAGCAAATTACGGACTCCTCTTTAAATCTGCGTATTCCTTCAAAGCTCAGTTGTCCTGAGTCTGCACAACTCTGCCAGGACCTAGGATCAAGAGAGACGCTCAAGTGTTTTAGTACTATATCTTTTGACACAATGATGAAAATAATCATGGCCTCTAAACCTTCAAGCTGCATACTGGACCCTATTCCAACTAAACTACTGAAAGAGCTGCTTCCTGTGCTTGGCCCTCCTATGTTGAACATAATAAATGGCTCTCTATCCACCGGATGTGTACCATACTCACTAAAAGTGGCAGTAATAAAGCCTCTCTTGAAAAAGCCAAACCTTGACCCTGAAAATATAAAAAACTATTGGCCTATATCGAATCTTCCATTCCTCTCAAAAAGTTTAGAATAGGCTGTTGCGCAGCAACTCACTGCCTTCCTGAAGACAAACAATGTATACGAAATGCTTCAGTCTGGTTTTAGACCCCATCATAGCACTGAGACTGCACTTGTGAAGGTGGTAAATGACCTTTTAATGGCATCAGACCGAGGCTCTGCATCTGTCCTCGTGCTCCTAGACCTTAGTGCTGCTTTTGATACCATCGATACCCCGTTCAACTCAAACGGTGGCGCAGGGAATGCAAAAATATTCGTAGAAATATTTAACCTCCACACATTATCAAGTCCAATACCTCAAATGAAAGATAAACACCTTGTTCATCTCCCCAGCATGTCAGATTTTTTTTATGTTTTACGCAAAAACACAGCATGTATATATATGTTAGACCACCACCAAAACAAAGAAAAAACGTAGCCATTTTGTCCAACAAAAGATACAATGACAAAAGCAGGATTAAAAGAAAAACTCATTCACTAACCTTTTGAAAATCTTCATCAGATGACAGTAATATGACATGTTACACAGTACATTTATGTTTTGTTCGATAATATGCATTTTATATCCATAAATCTCGGTTTAGATTGACGCCATGTTCAGAAAATTCTCCAAAATGTCCGGAGAAATTATAGAAAGCTACGCCAGATAACGCCAGATTTACTCATCATAAACTTTGACTAAAGATACATGTTCTACATATAGTTAGAAAGATACACTTGTTCTTAATGCAACCGCTGTGTCACATTTTTTTTAACATTACGGAATTAGTTTACTATGCAATAATCTGAGACGGCACTCAGACGTAACAATATTTCTCCGCTATGTTGGAGTCAACAGAAATACAAAATTACAACATAAATATTCCCTTACCTTTGATGGTCTTCGATCAGAATGTAGTGGAAGGAGTCATACTTACCCAATACATTGTTTAATTTCATAATGTTCCATTCTAGTGTCCATGTAGTAGCATATACTACCACATTCAGCTCAAATGCCCAAAAAATGACTTCTGGTCCAGAATAATTGCGCATCAAAACTTCCAAATTACATATTACAGGTTGACGAAACTGGTCAAACTAAGTGCAGAATCAAGCTTCAGGATGTTATAAACGTACAAAACTAATGGCATTCCAACCGGACAATCCTAGTTCATCTGGGGCTGACTGGAACAAAGGAAGCTCTCTGTCCAAAGCGCGCCTTCACGCACATGAAAATCCTTGCGACACCTACAGTTTTTCACCCCATTGGGTCAAAGTTCACAGCATATGAACCATTAAATGTTCTACTTAATGAGGACATCTAGTGGAAGACATAGGAAGTGTTTCCAGATCCATAACTGGTTGGGAAGGGAGGGGGCGATGACGTCAAAGTTGCCCCAACTTTCAGGATTCCAAAACTAGTTTGGAAGATTGCCTGCCCTGTGAGTTCTGTTATACTCACAGACATAATTCAAACGGTTTTAGAAGCTTCAGTGTTTTCTATCCAATAATAATAATAATATGCATATATTAGCAATTTAGGACAGATTTTTATGCAGTTTACTATGGGCACGCAATTCATCCAAAGGGGAAATACCGCCCCCTATCCTTAAGTCATTAACTTTCACTGCTATGCGGATGACACACAGCTGTACATTTCAATGAAACATGGTGAAGCCCCAAAATTGCCCTCGCTAGAAGCATGTGTTTCAGACATAAGGAAGTGGATGGCTGCAAACATTTTACTTTTAAACTTGGACAAAACAGAGATGCTTGTTCTAGGTCCCAAGAAACAAAGAGATCTTCTGTTGAATCTGACAATTAATCTTAATGGTTGTACAGTCGTCTCAAATAAAACTGTGAAGGACCTCGGCGTTACTCTGGACCCTGATCTCTCTTTTGAAGAACATATTTTTTATTTATTTATTTTACCTTTATTTAACCAGGTAGGCAAGTTAAGAACAAGTTCTCATTTACAATTGCGACCTGGCCAAGATAAAGCAAAGCAGTTCGACAGATAAAACGACACAGAGTTACACATGGAGTAAAAACAAACATACAGTCAATAATGCAGTATAAACAAGTCTATATACAATGTGAGCAAATGAGGTGAGAAGGGAGGTAAAGGCAAAAAAGGCCATGATGGCAAAGTAAATACAATATAGCAAGTAAAATACTGGAATGGTAGTTTTGCAATGGAAGAATGTGCAAAGTAGAAATAAAAATAATGGGGTGCAAAGGAGCAAAATAAATAAATAAATAAAAATTAAATACAGTTGGGAAAGAGGTAGTTGTTTGGGCTAAATTATAGGTGGTCTATGTACAGGTGCAGTAATCTGTGAGCTGCTCTGACAGTTGGTGCTTAAAGCTAGTGAGGGAGATAAGTGTTTCCAGTTTCAGAGATGTTTGTAGATCGTTCCAGTCATTGGCAGCAGAGAACTGGAAGGAGAGGCGGCCAAAGAAAGAATTGGTTATCAAGATATATATATCAAGACCATTTCAAGGACAGCTTTTTTCCATCTACGTAACATTGCAAAAATCTGAAACTTTCTGTCCAAAAATGATGCAGAAAAATTAATCCATGCTTTTGTCACTTCTAGGTTAGACGACTGCAATGTCCTACTCCCCGGATACCCGGATAAAGCACTAAATAAACTTCAGTTAGTGCTAAATACGGCTGCTAGAATCCTGACAAGAACCAAAAAATTTGATCATATTACTCCAGTGCTAGCCTCCCTACACTGGCTTCCTGTCAAAGCAAGGGCTGATTTCAAGGTTTTACTGCGAACCTACAAAGCATTACATGGGCTTGCTCCTACCTATCTCTCTGATTTGGTCCTGCCGTACATACCTACACATACGCTACGGTCACAAGACGCAGGCCTCCTAATTGTCCCTAGAATTTCTAAGCAAACAGCTGGAGGCAGGGCTTTCTCCTATAGAGCTAAATTTTTATGGAACGGTCTGCCTACCCATGTCAGAGACGCAAACTCGGTCTCAACCTCTTCAGTGGGTCATATGATTGAATGTAGTCTGGCCCAGGAGTGGGAAGGTGAACGGAAAGGCTCTGGAGCAACGAACCGCCCTTGCTGTCTCTGCCTGGCCGGTTCCCCTCTTTCCACTGGGATTCTCTGCCTCTAACCCTATTACAGGGGCTGAGTCACTGGCTTACTGGAGCTCTCTCATACCGTCCCTGGGAGGGGTGCGTCACCTGAGTGGGTTGAGTCACTGATGTGATCATCCTGTCTGGGTTTCCCCCCCCCCCCTTGGGTTGCGCCGTGGCGGAGATCTTTGTGGGCTATACTCAGCCTTGTCTCAGGATGGTAAGTTGGTGGTTGAAGATATCCCTCTAGTGGTGTGGGGGCTGTGCTTTGGCAAAGTGGGTGGGGTTATATCCTTCCTGTTTGGCCCTGTCCGGGGGGTGTCCTCGGATGGGGCCACAGTGTCTCCTGACCCCTCCTGTCTCAGCCTCCTGTATTTATGCTGCAGTAGTTTATATGTCGGGGGGCTAGGGTCAGTTTGTTATATCTGGAGTACTTCTCCTGTCCTATTCGGTGTCCTGTGTGAATTTAAGTGTGCTCTCTCTAATTCTCTCTTTCTCTCTTTCTATCTCTCTCTCGGAGGACCTGAGCCCTTAGGACCATGCCTCAGGACTACCTGACATGATGACTCCTTGCTGTCCCCAGTCCACCTGGCCGTGGTGCTGCTCCAGTTTCAACTCTTCTGCCTTATTATTGGACCATGCTGGTCATTTATGAACATTTGTACATCTTGGGCATGTTCTGTTATAATATCCACCCGGCACAGCCAGAAGAGGACTGGCCACCCCACATGGCCTGGTTCCCCTCTAGGTTTCTTCCTAGGTTTTGGCCTTTCTAGTGAGTTTTTCCTAGCCACCGTGCTTCTACACCTGCATTGCTTGCTGTTTGGGGTTTTAGGCTGCGTTTCTGTACAGCACTTTGAGATATCAGCTGATGTACAAAGGGCTATATAAATACATTTGATTTGATTTGATTAATCAAATCTTGGAAACACCTATTCACACTATGTGTATTATAAACATGTCCAGACATAGAGAACGATCACATCAAGAAGGTGTAACAGTGATGAATGGCTATTCAATGTACAACAGTAGTCTTCTGTAACAAGCAATATGTATTAAATATGTTTAAATACATCCATGACTGAATGGTTTCACAAACGCCTTTAAAGGTTTTGTAAGTAAGTTGTAACAGGCCTCATTCAGCAGTCTGAATGAACCTAGAGACACCAAAACATCCATGTTTAGAGAAGCTTGGAGATTATTCCACAAGTAAGGGGCAAAGAGCTGATTTACTGAACTCTGTACAGACCAAAGGAATTTCCAGAGTTAGCAATCCATGAGACTGTGTATGATAACCCTGACTCGTACATCTAATGGTTATTGTAGATGTTAGCTACAGAGGGAGTTTACAGTATGTAAAATAGCTTTATAAAGACAAAGAGAGCAACGAATTGACCTACGAATTGACCTACGTGACCTCAGAGGGTCAGCCTACTTTATGATAGAGAATGCAGGGATGTGTACTGAACCTGTACCCATAATAAAACAAAGTGCTCTAGGATCAAATGCATCTAAAGGCTTTAATGAAGTGGCAGCTGCATTCATATAGATGATTTTGCAATAGTCTAGGACCAGTAAGAACATTGATTTAATGATCTACTTTGTACTATTTTAAGCGAGAGGCCAGACCTATTTCTATAGAAGAAGCCCCTTTTATTTTCAGCATCTTAATTAACTCATCAATATGTTTTTCAAAAAGACAACTTAACGTACATACTGATACACCGTACCAGGTACGTACACTTCAATCATTAGAATCATTTTTGTGTACTCTAGAGAACAGTTTTCCATGAATTCAATAATAATTGAAGGTCAATAAAGGTGTTCTGCAAAATAATGAAAGCCTAATGTAGATCAGATAGAGCCTGATCAGCAGGGCGGGGCAATTGAGTACACAACAGTATCATCTGCATACAGGTGCAGGTAAAACTATTATATTTATATATTTCTGACAATGAATAAAATAGTTTAGACATTCTAACACAATATCTAGATACAAAATGTATATGCAACATTTAAACAATTTCGACCACCCTCGGGTTGTATACACCTTGACGATACATTGGCAATTTTAGTATTCCTTTTGTTGTTTTGTTTACATGTAGTCTGTCTTCACAACCAAATGCATACATCTGTTTTCATTCCCCCATGGCTATATAAACTGAACTCAGGGTTTCATTTGCGTTATGATTTAGAAATGAAAGTTTCTACAATTCCTCTCAAGCTCGATCAGGTTGGATGTGGAGCTTTGCTGGACAGCTATTTTCAGGTCTTTCCAGAGATGTTTGATCGGGTTTAAGTCTGGGCCACTCAATGGTGAGAGGTTTCTTCGAGACGTGACACTTGCCATTCAATCCAAAGAGTTCATTCTTGGTTTAATCAGACCAGAGAATCTTGTTCGCATGGTTTCAGAGTCTTTAGGTGTAAAGCCGGCTGTAATGTGCTTTTTACTGAGGAGAGGCTTCCACCTCTCCACACTACCATAAAGCCCTGATTGGTGGAGTGCTGCAGAGATGGAACTCTCGAGCTCTGTCAGAGTGACAATCGGGTTCTTGATCACCTCCCTGACCAAGGCCCTTCTCCCCCGATTGCTCAGTTTGGCCCGGCGGCCAGCTCTAGGAAGAGTCTTGGTGGTTCCAAAGCTCTTCCATTTATAAACGATCGAGGCGACTGTTCTTAGGGACCTTCAATGCTTCAGACATTTTAGTACACTTCCCCAGAGCTCTTCAATCAGGGATTTATCTGACAGTCTCACTGTATACAATGCATGCCTACATCTAAAGTATGAACATATGAGGAATGTCTGACCCCATCACAAATGCTCTTATGTAGACCCAAGCTTTTATTTTAATCAGTAGCAAATGTAAAAGATAAGAAAACCAAAGAATTAACTGAACAGTAGTCATTTTTCCTACGGACTGCACACAACCTGTTCTCAATTAGCAAGCAATGGACATGAAACATTTCAAAGAGACAAGGCATTTTTTAAAGTAAGTTGTTTGATTCCATCACACTAGAGTAGCAAGAGCACCAGCAACTTCCTGGTCTAAAAAGCAGAAAGAAATGCAAACAGTGTCAGCAACACAGAATGTTAAGTAACCAATGTCAAAAACAATACTCACCATTAGAGCTTCTAGAGGATGAATCCATTATATTTCCCTGTTGATAGATATATGGTTAGTACAAAGTCCTTCAAATTCAGAGAGCTAAGTTCAGAGCAGGTGAACCATTACCTTGCAGAATCCTTCACTAGAGTTGGATATATGCTTGGTGCACCAATGCCAACATAACCGTCCTTGGGAGCATTTCCACTGTCAACAGGCATTGCCTCCCTAGGAGTGTAGCTGATTCGGGAAAAGACAGTTCTGCCATTCTTGTAGTGCGATTTGGAACTGTAGGAAGAGATTGGGATGACACCTGACTGTTCAATGCTGGCCTGAGAACTACCAGAGGCATCATCTTCAGTTCTTTCGTAGTGCTTCTGCTGAGACAATGGGGCCAGTTGCTGCTGGGATATTTGGCCTACATGCCATAATTGCTGAGGAATGGGGTTGGGTAGCTGCTGGGCCATTTGAGCTGGATACCTCACTTGCTGAGGCTCGACTGCCAGTTCCTTCTGCTGCTGGGGCTCGACTGCCAGTTCCTTCTGCTGCTGGGGCTCGACTGCCAGTTCCTTCTGCTGCTGGGGCTCGACTGCCAGTTCCTTCTGCTGCTGGGGCTCGACTGCCAGTTCCTTCTGCTGCTGGGGCTCGACTGCCAGTTCCTTCTGCTGCTGGGGCTCGACTGCCAGTTCCTTCTGCTGCTGGGGCTCGACTGCCAGTTCCTTCTGCTGCTGGGGCTCGACTGCCAGTTCCTTCTGCTGCTGGGGCTCGACTGCCAGTTCCTTCTGCTGCTGGGGCTCGACTGCCAGTTCCTTCTGCTGCTGGGGCTCGACTGCCAGTTCCTTCTGCTGCTGGGGCTCGACTGCCAGTTCCTTCTGCTGGGGCTCGACTGCCAGTTCCTTCTGCTGGGGAAATTGAGATGGATGCCACACGAGCGGAGGCTGCTGGAGAATGGAGGCCTGTAGCTTCTGTGGCATGGCGGTCAGCTCCTTCTGTTGAGGTTCAGTGGCCGGTTGCTTCTGCTGCAGGGGAATTTGAGCTGGCGTGGTGGATGGTGGCTTCTGCTGAGGTTCAGTGGCTGTTCGATTCTTGGACATTTGAGCTGGATGCCACACCTGCTGAGGTTGCTGGGTTATGGTGGTTGGTTCCTTCTGCAGTAGAGGCATAGGGGCCAGTTGCTTCTGCTGGGGAAACTGAGCAGGATGCCACACTTGCTGGGGCACGTCGGTCGTTTGCTTCTGCCTCAGGGGCATTTGACGAGGATGCCACACTTGCTGGGGCACGACGGTCGGTTGCTTCTGCTGCATTTGAGCTGGATGCCACACTTGCTGGGGCACGGTGGTCAGTTGCTTCTGCTGCAGGGGCATTTGAGAAGGATGCCACACTTGCTGGGGCACGGCGGTTGGTTGCGTCTGCTGCAGGGCCATTTGAGGAGGATGCCACACTTGCTGGGGCACGGCGGTCGGTTGATTATGCTGCAGGGGCATTTGAGGAGGATGCCACACTTGCTGGGGCACGGCAGTCGGTTGCTTCTGCTGCATTTGAGCTGGATGCCACACTTGCTGGTGCACGGCGGTCGGTTGCTTCTGCTGCAGGGGCATTTGAGGAGGAAGCCACACTTGCTGGGGCACGGCGGTCGGTTGATTATGCTGCAGGGCCATTTGAGGAGGATGCCACACTTGCTGGCGCAAGGCAGTCGGTTGCTTCTGCTGCATTTGAGCTGGATGCCACACTTGCTGGGGCACGTTGGTCTGTTGCTTCTGCTGCATTTGAGCTGGATGCCACACTTGCTGGGGCACGGCGGTCGGTTGCTTCTGCTGCAGGGGCAATTGAGGAGGAAGCCACACTTGCTGGGGCACGGCGCTCGGTTGCTTCTGCTGCAGGGGCATTTGAGGAGGATGCCACACTTGCTGGGGCACGGCGCTCGGTTGCTTCTGCTGCAAGGGCATTTGAGGAGGAAGCCACACTTGCTGGGGCACTGCAGTCGGTTGCAGTGGCATTTGAGAAGGATGCCATACTTGCTGGGGCACAGCGGTCGGGTTTGCTTCTGCTGCAGGGGCAATTGAGGAGGAAGCCACACTTGCTGGGGCACGGTGGTCGGTTGCTTCTGCTGCAGGGGCATTTGAGGAGGATGCCACACTTGCTGGGGCACAGCGGTCGGTTGCTTATGCGTCAGCATGTGAGCTTGATGCCACACTTGCTGGGGCACGGCGGTCGGTTGCTTCTGCTGCAGGGGCTTTTGAGCAGGATGCCACACTTGCTGGGGCACAGCGGTCGGTTGATTATGCTGCAGGGGCATTTGAGGAGGATGCCACACTTGCTGGGGCACAGCGGTCGGTTGCTTCTGCTGCAGGGGCTTTTGAGGAGGATGCCACACTTGCTGGGGCACGGCGGTCGGTTGCTTCTGCTGCAGGAGCATTTGAGGAGGATGCCACACTTGCTGGGGCACAGTGGTCGGTTGCTTATGCGTCAGCATGTGAGCTTGATGCCACACTTGCTGGGGCACGGCGGTCGGTTGCCTCTGCTGCTGAGCTTCTGCGGCCAGTTGCTTCTGCTGCAGGGGCTTTTGAGCAGGATGCCACACTTGCTGGGGCACGGCGGTCGGTTGCTTATGCGTCAGCATGTGAGCTTGATGCCACACTTGCTGGGGCACGGCGGTCGGTTGCTTATGCGTCAGCATGTGAGCTTGATGCCACACTTGCTGGGGCACGGCGGTCGGTGGTTGTGTCAGCATGTGAGCTTGATGCCACACTTGCTGGGGCACAGTTGTCGGTTGCCTCTGCTGCTGAGTTTCTGCGGCCAGTTGCTTCTGATGCAGGGGCAATTGAACTGGATACCACACTTGCTGAGGTTGCTGGGACATGGGGGCCAGTTCCTTCCGCAGGATGGCGGCCGGATGTTTCTGTTGCGCTTGCATTTGAGATTTTGGAGATTTATAATTGCCATATCCTAGAGACCGAAGTGATCCTGCATAGAGCCATGCTGCATTAGAATCCAGTGCAGGAGACCAATCACCTAGGTTAAAAATATAATCTGTAAAATGCCAGCATTTGAAAGTTAAGCAACTGCGTAGCTGTTATTTGAAATGAACTCACCTTCTGATGTAGAACACGTTATCCCTCCAATTAGCAGGCAACAAAGCCAAGAAATGCTTAAGGAAAAATAATGTATGTCATAAACATTGCTACCTGTAACACCTGAAGGACAAGGGAAACAAACTTAATCAATACTTAAAAACATACCTGAAAGCGATTCCAATCATCACGGCCATTTTGCCCTCAAAACCTCACCAGTATTCAGAACTAATGGTAGGCATATGTCCTACCAGAATATCCCTTTTACTATATTTGCCAGATGTTTGGTTGCTCCTTTTAAAGGAATCCCAGACCCTTCTAATGTCGTTGGCTAATTAAGGACACCTGTCAGCCACTGAACTACATTCAATTTCTATTTCCAAATTGACCCCTAAATCCTACACCTTGGTCTAAACACAAGGATTTAATAGGGATAAGCAATATGGCCACAATTGCATCCAGCCTATCAGAAGGCAAGGTGAAGCAATTAACATATTGCTTTACCCTATCTGATCATTTCAAATGCCCATAAGTGACTAAGTGGTAGGTGTAGGAGCTAGGGGTTGATTTGGAATGCAGATATTTACTCAGGTCTGGTTGATTCTCTAATTGAGATCCTGACAGGTTTGACAGCCCTTACTCTAAAGCACGTGTCAAACTCATTACACGGAGGGCCGAGTGTTTGCGGATTTTCACTCCTTCCTTGTACTTGATGGCTGAATTAAGGCCACTAATTACTCCCCTCACCTACAGTAGTTGTCTTGGTCTTAAATGAAAGGAAAAAACAAAAACCTACAGACACTAGGCCCTCCATGGAATGAGTTTGACACCCCTGCTCTAAAGTAGGAAACACATTTTGTCTTGGCACTTCATTGATCGGTTTAAATGATTGCTTGTACAACATTCACTTGGTTCATTTGAAGATTAGAGGCTGAATGAGCAGTTAGGCACCCTTATTTTACACATGCCTTCTTTTCAACCGCGTGTTTCATTCAGCATAGCAACATTCGATGGATAACAGTTTCATTTGCCTGTTCAGCCTGTACATTAATGATCTGCCTTCTGTCTGTACTGGGTCTGAAGTTCAAATGTATGCAGATGATACAGTGATATATGTGCATGCAAAGAGCAAACAACAAGCTGCACAAGAACTCACTACTGTAATGGTCCAGGTTACAAAGTGGCTCAGTGACTCGTGTTTGCATCTCAATGTGAAAAAAACTGTTTGCATGTTCTTCACAAAGAGGGCAACAGATGCTACTGAGCCAGATGTCTATGTGTCAGGGGAGAAGCTCCAGGTGGTATCCGATTTTAAGTACCTTGGCATCATACTTGATTCCAACCTCTCTTTTAAAAAGCATGTGAAAAAGGTAATTCAAATAACCAAATTCAACCTAGCTAATTTCCGATTTATACGAAATTGTTTGACTACAGAGGTAGCAAAACTGTACTTCAAATCTATGATACTCCCCCACTTAACATACTGCTTGACTAGTTGGGCCCAAGCTTGCTGTACAACATTAAAACCTATTCAGTCTGTCTACAAACAGGCTCTCAAAGTGCTTGATAGGAAGCCCAATAGCCATCATCATTGTCACATCCTTAGAAAGCGTGAGCTCTTGAGTTGGGAAAATCTTGTGCAATACACCGACGCATGTCTTGTATTCAAGATCCTCAATGGCCTGGCTCCCCCTCCACTCAATATTTTTGTTAAACAGAAAACCCAGACATATGGCAGCAGATCCACAAGGTCTGCCATGAGAGGTGACTGTATAGTTCCCCTAAGGAAAAGCACCTTTAGTAAATCTGCATTCTCTGTGAGAGCTTCCCATGTCTGGAATACACTGCCATCAGACACACATAACTGCACCACATATCACACTTTCACAAAATGCTTGAAGACATGGCTAAAGATCAATCAGATTTGTGAACATGGTCCCTAGCTGTGTGTTGCCGCTCTCCATGTTGTCTGTAGCTTGTGAGGTGTGGAAACACTTTGTTGCTTTTATGAATTTTGTCTTGCTGCTTTTTGTTTTATGTTGCTCTGTCTGTATGCTACGTCTTGCTTGTCCTATGATGCTCTGTCTGTATGCTATGTCTTGCTTGTCCTATGTTGCTATGTCTTGCTTGTTCTATGTTGCTATTGTCTATATTGTAATTGTTTTTAATAACCTGCCCAGGGACTGCGGTTGAAAATTAGCCGGCTGGCTAAAACCGGCACTTTTACTGAAATGTTGATTAATGTGCACTGTCCCTGTAAAAATAAAAATAAACTCAAACTCAAGTGCCAACATCTTAGACAAATTCTGATTTCAGACAGACACCAATTAAACACTCATGTTATGCTTTTGATGATCTGAGTCTTTCATTTTTCAGAGGCAAACATACAGTAGGGCTCGTTTGAGCGGTAAGACTAAAGCAACTGACTGTAGACCAAAGTCAAGAAGTAAAGTCAGTAGAGGTGCATCTGCGACAACCAAAAGTCGGATACTAACGTCATTTTCCAACAGCAAGGCTCAGATCACCATGGCAGTGTTGCCATTGTTTATAAAATGTTTCCTTTATAATGTAAAACTGTGCTTTGACATATGCATTGACGGGTCTTAGATTTTTAGACTGGGTATCTCTAAAGTGCTTTGTGACTACTGCTGATGCAAAAAAGGGCTTTTAAGAAATACATATGATTGATTGACAGATTTGTGATATTATAACAAATAATTTAACAACATTACAATTATCATCATAATATTTATTATTATTATGTTACAGGTGAGACATACCCAGAAATGTCAACATCTTGGCAAGTGCTCAAATCTGTACAGTAGCTCCAACTTACAAGAATGGGTTTACAAGGCAGTGATGAAAAAGGTTTATACGAGCGCTAATTAAAACATGCAATGATATATATTTGATACAATTACCCATTCAAAACTGTTGTTACAAAATCACTTCTCATTGTGTTCATTTCAAGGTTTCTCAAACATAAAACAACTATCTAGTTAATGTTTCTTGGACTAACACACTGTTGAGTTTCCTATTTACTAAAGAACAGTCATTAAGACAAAACACAAAGAGTTGTAATATAATCTGTATACATGTCATTCTATACTGAAGACAGGTACATTCTGAAAGATTTTTGATGATGTTAATGTGATAACACATTCTTTATTCATCTCTCAATTTAGGATAATATCATTTATTTTTACTTTACTGAAATTGTATTATTTATGTTGTCTCATACCATGACAATACACTACCAAGCAATGCAAGCAGATGTGGAATTAACCCCATAACACTTGTGTGTCTTTTGGGTCAAGAATTGATCAAGAATACCAATAGGCTTGATCAGATCCTCTTTCCTATGCAGGCACCATATAATGCACAGCCACATGCAAATCCATAAACTCCACCAATAGAACGTTGAAAACCTTAACATGACTACTGGCAATGTCATTATTATTGTCACCATCCATCAATTGTTGAATTGTGTTATTTGTCTTTGTAAATGCACCGAGCCTCCAAGGGCTGGAGCCAATCAACGTAGTAAATTAAAAAGACCCAAATAAAACGTATGTGAAAAGATGTGGTCAAAGTATAAAACGTTGCTGTTTTGTTTTTTGTTTTGTTACAACAACCAAGTTTTCCTAACATTTGTCATAACTAGTAAGCCTTACATCCTGAATGAATATGGGCTCCCAAATATGCACCTGGGAACACATGGGAGGGGTGGGACCACATGCACTTTTAAGTAATTGAGCCTAGAACATCATTTCTATATTGTAATTAAAATCATTGACCCATAAGAGAACAATGACCAAAGCGTGAGCCATATATAATTAAAACAACATTATTCTTAATGAGAAATATAATCTAATAAACAAATGTTTGCATAACGAAAGACATGAAAACTGTCTCCAACAATGTATTTAGCGATGTATAAAACTTTCATATTGGCAGTAAGGTCATTGAGAATAGCTATAGACAGTAGTTCTTGTGGGAGGTTCAGGGATAAATATAGTGAAGGATCATGAATGTTAAAGATTTGTTCACCTTGGGGATTTTGAAAGAGGGGAATTAGAACCCGAAAGTAATAGTGATAAGAAAGATCATAAAGGTCATTTCAGATTCAGGTTTAGGGGGGTCATTTCCAGGCACAACTTGCAGACTTGTTTATGTGTTGCTGTGCGTTTTGTTGCCAACCTATTTTGCTACCTGACAACTTTATGGTTTTTACTTTTTAATTACGGTTTATATTTTTGTTTTTTTCCCTCAACTTTTTCACTCCGGAAGCTTTATCTGGACATGGTTCGTCAGGACCTCCAACAGCCGAAGCTAAGTAGTAACATTAACATGATGCCTTCTAATTGCAGTCGCTGTACTCATAATATACAGGAGCGATCGCCTTACGGCGAGGATAGCTGTGCTACAAGCCCAGCTTCAGATGCAATCGTTAGGCAAGGGTAATTGCAGTGTAGGAAAGGATGAACACAGTCCTCGCAGCCGGACAACTTTCTCACGGTTTCTGGAAGGAAATGCTGTAGGAATGCTCAGCCGGTGTCGCTCATTCAGACGACAGAGACTTTCAACCGGTTTTCCCCATTAAGCAGCAAGTCGGAGTCAGAGGCCGAGCCTTCTCGTGTCTCTACTCCTCCCGCTACGGGGTCTGAGACTCCGAAGCTTCCCACCATTAGCTCTGACAAATTGAAAACTCTAGTCATTGGCGACTCCATTACCCGCAGTATTAGACTTAAAACGAATCATCCAGCGATCATACACTGTTAACCAAGGGGCAGGGCTTCCGACGTTAAGGTTAATCTGAAGATGGTGCTGGCTAAAGCTAAAACTGGAGAGTGTAGAAAGTATAGAGATATTGTTATCCACGTCGGCACCAACGATGTTAGGATGAAACAGTCAGAGATCACCAAGCGCAACATAGCTTCGGTGTGTAAATCAGCTAGAAAGATGTGTCGGCATCGAGTAATTGTCTCTGGCCCCCTCACAGTTAGGGGGAGTGATGAGCTCTACAGCAGAGTCTCACAACTCAATCGCTGGTTGAAAACTTTTCTCTGCCCCTCCCAAAAGATAGAATTTGTAGATAATTGGCCCTCTTTCTGGGACTCACCCACAAACAGGACCAAGCCTGACCTGCTGAGGAGTGACGGACTCCATCCTAGCTGGAGGGGTGCTCTCATCTTATCTACCAACATAGACAGGGCTCTAACTCCTCTAGCTCCACAATGAAATAGGGTGCAGGCCAGGCAGCAGGCTGTTAGCCAGCCTGCCAGCATAGTGGAGTCTGCCACTAGCACAGTCAGTGTAGTCAGCTCAGCTATCACCATTGAGACCGTGTCTGTGCCTCGACCTAGGTTGGGCAAAACTAAACATGGCGGTGTTCGCCTTAGCAATCTCACTAGGATAAAGACCTTCTCCATTCCTGTCATTATTGAAAGAGATCATGATACCTCACATCTCAAAATAGGGCTACTTAATGTTAGATCCCTTACTTCAAAGGCAATTATAGTCAATGAACTAATCACTGATCATAATCTTGATGTGATTGGTCTGACTGAAACATGGCTTAAGCCTGATGAATTTACTGTGTTAAATGAGGCCTCACCTCCTGGCTACACTAGCGACCATATCCCCCGTGCATCCCGCAAAGGCGGAAGTGTCTTTTGAGCTTCTAGTCATGAAATCTATGCAGCCTACTCAATCACTTTTTATAGCTACTGTTTACAGGCCTCCTGGGCCATATACAGCGTTCCTCATTGAGTTCCCTGAATTCCTATCGGACCTTGTAGTCATAGCAAATAATATTCTAATCTTTGGTGACTTTAATATTCACATGGAAAAGTCCAGACTCACTCGAAAAGGCTTTCGGAGCCATCATCGACTCAGTGGGTTTTGTCCAAAAACATGCAAAAACATGTCTCTGGACCCACTCACTGTCACAGTCATACTCTGGACCTAGTTTTGTCCCATGGAATAAATGTTGTGGATCTTAATGTTTTTCCTCATAATCCTGGACTATCGGACCACCATTTTATTACGTTTGCAATTGCAACAAATAATCTGCTCAGACCCCAACCAAGGAGCATCAAAAGTCGTGCTATAAATTCACAGACAACACAAAGATTCCTTGATGTCCTTCCAGATTCCCTCTGTCTACCCAAGGACGCCAGAGGACAAAAATCAGTTAACCCCCTAACTGAGGAATTTAACCTTGGGCAATACCCTAGATGCAGTTGCACCCCTAAAAACTAAAAACATTTCTCATAAGAAACTAGCTCCCTGGTACACAGAAAATACCCGAGCTTTGAGGCAAGCTTCCAGAAAATTGGAACGGAAATGGCGCCACACCAAACTGGAAGTCTTCCGACTAGCTTGGAAAGACAGTACCGTGCAGTACCGAAGAGCCCTTACTGCTGCTCGATCATCCTATTTTTCTAACTTAATTGAGGAAAATAAGAACAATCCGAAATTCCTTTTTGATACTGTCGCAAAGCTAACTAAAAAGCAGCATTCCCCAAGAGAGGATGGCTTTCACTTTAGCAGTGATAAATTCATGAACTTCTTTGAGGAAAAGATCATGATTATTAGAAAGCAAATTACGGACTCCTCTTTAAATCTGCGTATTCCTTCAAAGCTCAGTTGTCCTGAGTCTGCACAACTCTGCCAGGACCTAGGATCAAGAGAGACGCTCAAGGGTTTTAGTACTATATCTCTTGACACAATGATGAAAATAATCATGGCCTCTAAACCTTCAAGCTGCATACTGGACCCTATTCCAACTAAACTACTGAAAGAGCTGCTTCCTGTGCTTGGCCCTCCTATGTTGAACATAATAAATGGCTCTCTATCCACCGGATGTGTACCATACTCACTAAAAGTGGCAGTAATAAAGCCTCTCTTGAAAAAGCCAAACCTTGACCCAGAAAATATAAAAAACTATCGGCCCAGCGAAAGGTTAGTGAACTATCGAATCTTCCATTCCTCTCAAAAAGTTTAGAATAGGCTGTTGCGCAGCAACTCACGACAAACAATGTATACGAAATGCTTCAGTCTGGTTTTAGACCCCATCATAGCACTGAGACTGCACTTGTGAAGGTGGTAAATGACCTTTTAATGGCATCAGACCGAGGCTCTGCATCTGTCCTCGTGCTCCTAGACCTTAGTGCTGCTTTTGATATCATCGATCACCACATTCTTTTGGAGAGATTGGAAACCCAAATTGGTCTACACGGACAAGTTCTGGCCTGGTTTAGATCTTATCTGTCGGAAAGATATCAGTTTGTCTCTGTAAATGGTTTGTCCTCTGACAAATCAACTGTACATTTCGGTGTTCCTCAAGGTTCCATTTTAGGACCACTATTGTTTTCGCTATATATTTTACCTCTTGGGGATATCATTCGAAAACATAATGTTGTGCCTAATGGTTCCCAAGCGGGAACTACACCCCCCCCCCCCCGTTCAACTCAAACGGTGGCGCAGGGAATGCAAAAATATTCGTAGAAATATTTAACCTCCACACATTAACAAGTCCAATACCTCAAATGAAAGATAAACACCTTGTTCATCTACCCAGTGTGTCAGATTTCTTAAATGTTTTACGGCAAAAACACAGCATATATATATGTTAGACCACCACCAAAACAAAGAAAAAACGTAGCCATTTTGTCCAACAAAAGATACAATGACAAAAGCAGGATTAAAAGAAAAATCATTTACTAACCTTTTGAAAATCTTCATCAGATGACAGTAATATGACATGTTACACAGTACATTTATGTTTTGTTCGATAATATGCATTTTATATCCATAAATCTCGGTTTAGATTGACGCCATGTTCAGAAAATTCTCCAAAATGTCCGGAGAAATTATAGAAAGCTACGCCAGATAACGCCAGATAACAGAAATACTCATCATAAACTTTGACTAAAGATACATGTTCTACATATAGTTAGAAAGATACACTTGTTCTTAATGCAACCGCTGTGTCACATTTTTTTTTACATTACGGAATTAGTTTACTATGCAATAATCTGAGACGGCACTCAGACGTAACAATATTTCTCCGCTATGTTGGAGTCAACAGAAATACAAAATTACAACATAAATATTCCCTTACCTTTGATGGTCTTCGATCAGAATGTAGTGGAAGGAGTCATACTTACCCAATACATTGTTTTATTTCATAATGTTCCATTCTAGTGTCCATGTAGTAGCATATGCTACCACTTTCAGCTCAAATGCCCAAAAAATGACTTCTGGTCCAGAATAATTGCGCATCAAAACTTCCAAATTACATATTACAGGTCGACGAAACTGGTCAAACTAAGTGCAGAATCAAGCTTCAGGATGTTATAAACGTACAAAACGAATGGCATTCCAACCGGACAATCCTAGTTCATCTGGGGCTGACTGGAACAAAGGAAGCTCTCTGTCCAAAGCGCACCTTCACGCACATGAAAATCCTTGCGACACCTACAGTTTTTCACCCCATTGGGTCAAAGTTCACAGCATATGCACCATTAAATGCTCTACTGAATGAGGACATCTAGTGTAAGACATAGGAAGTGTTTCCAGATCCATAACTGGTTGGGAAGGGAGGGGGCGATGACGTCAAAGTTGCCCTAACTTTCAGGATTCCAAAACTAGTTTGGAAGATTGCCTGCCCTGTGAGTTCTGTTATACTCACAGACATAATTCAAACGGTTTTAGAAGCTTCAGTGTTTTCTATCCAATAATAATAATAATATGCATATATTAGCAATTTAGGACAGATTTTTATGCAGTTTACTATGGGCACGCAATTCATCCAAAGGGGATATACCGCCCCCTATCCTTAAGTCATTAACTTTCACTGCTATGCGGATGACACACA
Source organism: Oncorhynchus kisutch (assembly GCF_002021735.2). Lineage (NCBI taxonomy): Eukaryota > Metazoa > Chordata > Actinopteri > Salmoniformes > Salmonidae > Oncorhynchus > Oncorhynchus kisutch. Next base: position 50,053,215 of record NC_034193.2, on the reverse strand, counting down.
GCTGTACATTTCAATGAAACATGGTGAAGCCCCAAAATTGCCCTCGCTAGAAGCATGTGTTTCAGACATAAGGAAGTGGATGGCTGCAAACATTCTACTTTTAAACTTGGACAAAACAGAGATGCTTGTTCTAGGTCCCAAGAAACAAAGAGATCTTCTGTTGAATCTGACAATTAATCTTAATGGTTGTACAGTCGTCTCAAATAAAACTGTGAAGGACCTCGGCGTTACTCTGGACCCTGATCTCTCTTTTGAAGAACATATCAAGACCATTTCAAGGACAGCTTTTTTCCATCTACGTAACATTGCAAAAATCAGAAACTTTCTGTCCAAAAATGATGCAGAAAAATTAATCCATGCTTTTGTCACTTCTAGGTTAGACTACTGCAATGCTCTACTCCCCGGATACCCGGATAAAGCACTAAATAAACTTCAGTTAGTGCTAAATACGGCTGCTAGAATCCTGACAAGAACCAAAAAATTTGATCATATTACTCCAGTGCTAGCCTCCCTACACTGGCTTCCTGTCAAAGCAAGGGCTGATTTCAAGGTTTTACTGCTAACCTACAAAGCATTACATGGGCTTGCTCCTACCTATCTCTCTGATTTGGTCCTGCTGTACATACCTACACGTACGCTACGGTCACAAGACGCAGGCCTCCTAATTGTCCCTAGAATTTCTAAGCAAACAGCTGGAGGCAGGGCTTTCTCCTATAGAGCTCCATTTTTATGGAACGGTCTGCCTACCCATGTCAGAGACGCAAACTCGGTCTCAACCTCTTCAGTGGGTCATATGATTGAATGTAGTCTGGCCCAGGAGTGGGAAAGTGAACGGAAAGGCTCTGGAGCAACGAACCGCCCTTGCTGTCTCTGCCTGGCCGGTTCCCCTCTTTCCACTGGGATTCTCTGCCTCTAACCCTATTACAGGGGCTGAGTCACTGGCTTACTGGAGCTCTCTCATACCGTCCCTGGGAGGGATGCGTCACCTGAGTGGGTTGAGTCACTGATGTGATCATCCTGTCTGGGTTGCCCCCCCCCCTTGGGTTGTGCCGTGGCGGAGATCTTTGTGGGCTATACTCAGCCTTGTCTCAGGATGGTAAGTTGGTGGTTGAAGATATCCCTCTAGTGGTGTGGGGGCTGTGCTTTGGCAAAGTGGGTGGGGTTATATCCTTCCTGTTTGGCCCTGTCCGGGGGGTGTCCTCGGATGGGGCCACAGTGTCTCCTGACCCCTCCTGTCTCAGCCTCCTGTATTTATGCTGCAGTAGTTTATATGTCGGGGGGCTAGGGTCAGTTTGTTATATCTGGAGTACTTCTCCTGTCCTATTCGGTGTCCTGTGTGAATTTAAGTGTGCTCTCTCTAATTCTCTCTTTCTCTCTTTCTTTCTCTCTCTCGGAGGACCTGAGCCCTAGGACCATGCCTCAGGACTACCTGACATGATGACTCCTTGCTGTCCCCAGTCCACCTGGCTGTGCTACTGCTCCAGTTTCAACTGTTCTGCCTTATTATTGGACCATGCTGGTCATTTATAAACATTTGTACATCTTGGGCATGTTCTGTTATAATATCCACCCGGCACAGCCAGAAGAGGACTGGCCACCCCACATGGCCTGGTTCCCCTCTAGGTTTCTTCCTAGGTTTTGGCCTTTCTAGGGAGTTTTTCCTAGCCACCGTGCTTCTACACCTGCATTGCTTGCTGTTTGGGGTTTTAGGCTGGGTTTCTGTACAGCACTTTGAGATATCAGCTGATGTACAAAGGGCTATATAAATACATTTGATTTGATTTGATTAATCAAATCTTGGAAACACCTATTCACACTATGTGTATTATAAACATGTCCAGACATAGAGAACGATCACATCAAGAAGGTGTAACAGTGATGAATGGCTATTCAATGTACAACAGTAGTCTTCTGTAACAAGCAATATGTATTAAATATGTTTAAATACATCCATGACTGAATGGTTTCACAAACGCCTTTAAAGGTTTTGTAAGTAAGTTGTAACAGGCCTCATTCAGCAGTCTGAATGAACCTAGAGACACCAAAACATCCATGTTTAGAGAAGCTTGGAGATTATTCCACAAGTAAGGGGCAAAGAGCTGATTTACTGAACTCTGTACAGACCAAAGGAATTTCCAGAGTTAGCAATCCATGAGACTGTGTATGATAACCCTGACTCGTACATCTAATGGTTATTGTAGATGTTAGCTACAGAGGGAGTTTACAGTATGTAAAATAGCTTTATAAAGGCAAAGAGAGCAACGAATTGACCTACGTGACCTCAGAGGGTCAGCCTACTTTATGATAGAGAATGCAGGGATGTGTACTGAACCTGTACCCATAATAAAACAAAGTGCTCTAGGCTTTAATGAAGTGGCAGCTGCATTCATATAGATGATTTTGCAATAGTCTAGGATCAGTAAGAACATTGATTGAATGATCTGTTTTGTACTATTTTAAGCGAGAGGCCAGACCTATTTCTATAGAAGAAGCCCCTTTTATTTTCAGCATCTTAATTAACTCATCAATATGTTTTTCAAAAAGACAACTTAACGTACATACTGATACACCGTACCAGGTACGTACACTTCAATCATTAGAATCATTTTTGTGTACTCTAGAAAACATATACTTAGTTTTCCATGAATTCAATAATAATTTAAAGTCAATTAAAGGTGTTCTGCAAAATAATGAACGCCTAATGTAGATCAGATAGAGCCTGATCAGCAGGGCGGGGCAATTGAGTACACAACAGTATTATCTGCATACAGGTGCAGGTAAAACTTTGTCATTATATTTATATATTTCTGACAAATTATTAATACAACAGTTGTTTAGACATTCTAACATACCACAATATCTAGATACTAAAACATGTATATGCAACATTTGAACCACAATTTCGACCCCCCTCGGGTGATGTATACAACTTCACGATACATTGGCTATTTTAGTGTTCCTTTTGTCTTTTTTTTTTTACATGTAATCTAAGGTCTTCACAACCAAATGCATACAACTGTTTCCATTCCCCCATGGCTATATAAACTGAACTGTAGGTTTCATTTGCGTTATGATTTATAATTGAAAGTTTCTACCATGCCTCTCTGCAGATCCTCTCAAGCTCTGTCAGGTTTGATGTGGAGCTTTGCTGGACAGCTATTTTCAGGTCTCTCCAGAGATGTTTGATCGGGTTTAAGTCCGGGCTATGGCTGGGCCACTCAATGGTGCCAGGTTTCCTCCAGACGTGACGCTTGCCATTCAATCCAAAGAGTTCATTCTTGGTTTAATCAGACCAGAGAATCTTGTTCATGGTTTCAGAGTCTTTAGGTGTAAAGCCAGCTGTGATGTGCTTTTTACTGAGGAGAGGCTTCCACCTCTCCACACTACCATAAAACCCTGATTAGTGGAGTGCTGCAGAGATTGAACTCTAGAGCTCTGTCAGAGTGACAATCGGGTTCTTGATCACCTCTGACCAAGGCCCTTCTCCCCCGATTGCTCAGTTTGGCCCGGCGGCCAGCTCTAGGGAGTCTTGGTGGTTCCAAAGCTCTTCCATTTATAAACGATGGAAGCCACTGTGTTCTTAGGGACCATCAATGCTTCAGACATTTCTTAGTACACTTCCCCAGAGCTCTTCAATCAGGGATTTGTCTGACAGTCTCACTGTATACAATGCATGCCTACATCTAAAGTATGAATATATGAGGAATGTCTGACAACTCACCCCATCACAAATGCTCTTATGTAGACCCAAGCTTTTATTTTGAATCAGTAGCAAAGGTAAAAGATAAGAAAACCAAAGAATTAACTGAACAGTAGTCATTTTTACTACTGACTGCACACCACCTGTTCTCAATTAGCAAGCAATGGACATGAAACATTTCAAAGAGACAAGGCATTTTTAAAGTAAGTTGTTTATTGATTCCATCACACTAGAGTAGCAAGAGCACCAGCAACTTCCTGGTCTAAAAAGCAGAAAGAAATGCAAACAGTGTCAGCAACACAGAATGTTAAGTAACCAATGTCAAAAACAATACTCACCATTAGAGCTTCTAGAGGATGAATCCATTATATTTCCCTGTTGATAGATATGGTTAGTACAAAGTCCTTCAAATTCAGAGAGCAAAGTTCAGAGCAGGTTAAAGTGAACCATTACCTTGCAGAATCCTTCACTAGTGTTGGATATATGCTTGGTGCACCAATGCCAACATAACCGTCCTTGGGAGCATTTCCACTGTCAACAGGCATTGCCTCCCAAGGAGTGTAGCTGATTTGGGAAAAGACAGTTCTGCCATTCTTGTAGTGCGATTTGGAACTGTAGGAAGAGATTGGGATGACACCTGACTGTTCAATGCTGGCCTGAGAACTACCAGAGGCATCATCTTCAGTGCTTTCGTAGTGCTTCTGCTGAGACAATGGGGCCAGTTGCTGCTGGGAAATTTGCCCTACATGCCATAATTGCTGAGGAACGGGGTTGATTAGCTGCTGAGCCATTTGAGATGGATACCTTTCTTGCTGAGGCTCGACTGCCAGTTCCTTCTGCTGCTGGGGCTCGACTGCCAGTTCCTTCTGCTGCTGGGGCTCGACTGCCAGTTCCTTCTGCTGCTGGGGCTCGACTGCCAGTTCCTTCTGCTGCTGGGGCTCGACTGCCAGTTCCTTCTGCTGCTGGGGCTCGACTGCCAGTTCCTTCTGCTGCTGGGGCTCGACTGCCAGTTCCTTCTGCTGCTGGGGAAATTGAGATGGATGCCACACGAGCGGAGGCTGCTGGAGAATGGAGGCCTGTAGCTTCTGTGGCATGGCGGTCAGCTCCTTCTGTTGAGGTTCAGTGGCCGGTTGCTTCTGCTGCAGGGGAATTTGAGCTGGATGCCACGCTTGCTGGGGCGTGGTGGATGGTTGCTTCTGCTGAGGTTCAGTGGGTGTTCGATTCTTGGACATTTGAGCTGGATGCCACACCTGCTGAGGTTGCTGGGCTATGGTGGTTGGTTCCTTCTGCAGTAGAGGCATAGGGGCCAGTTGCTTCTGCTGGGGAAACTGAGCAGGATGCCACACTTGCTGGGGCACGTCGGTCGTTTGCTTATGCCTCAGCGGCATTTGACGAGGATGCCACAATTGCTGGGGCATCAGTTGCTTCTGCTGCAGGGCCTTTTGAGAAGGATGCCACACTTGCTGGGGCATGGCGGTCGGTTGCTTCTGCTGCAGGGGCATTTGAGGATGCCACACTTGCTGGGGCACAGCGGTCGGTTGCTTCTGCTGCATTTGAGCTGGATGCCACACTTGCTGGGGCACGGTGGTCAGTTGCTTCTGCTGCAGGGGCATTTGAGAAGGATGCCACACTTGCTGGGGCACGGCGGTCGGTTGCTTCTGTTGCAGGGCCATTTGAGGAGGATGCCACACTTGCTGGGGCATGGCGGTCGGTTGCTTCTGCTGCAGGGGCATTTGAGGAGGATGCCACACTTGCTGGGGCACGGCAGTCGGTTGCTTCTGCTGCATTTGAGCTGGATGCAACACTTGCTGGGGCATGGTGGTCAGTTGCTTCTGCTGCAGTGCCATTTGAGGAGGATGCCACACTTGCTGGGGCATGGCGGTCGGTTGCTTCTGCTGCATTTGAGCTGGATGCAACACTTGCTGGGGCATGGTGGTCAGTTGCTTCTGCTGCAGTGCCATTTGAGGAGGATGCCACACTTGCTGGGGCATGGCGGTCGGTTGCTTCTGCTGCAGGGGCATTTGAGGAGGATGCCACACTTGCTGGGGCACGGCAGTCGGTTGCTTCTGCTGCATTTTAGCTGGATGCCACACTTGCTGGGACACGGCGGTCGGTTGCTTCTGCTGCAGGGGCATTTGAGGAAGCCACACTTGCTGGGGCACGGCGGTCGGTTGCTTCTGCTGCAGGGGCATTTGAGGAGGAAGCCACACTTGCTGGGGCACGGCGGTCGGTTGCTTCTGCTGCAGGGCCATTTGAGGAGGATGCCACACTTGCCGGGGCACGGCAGTCGTTTGCTTCTGCTGCATTTGAGCTGGAAGCCACACTTGCCTGGGCACGGCGCTCGGTTGCTTCTGCTTCAAAGGCATTTGAGGAGGAAGCCACACTTCCTGGGGCACGGTCGTCAGTTGCTTCTGCTGCAGGGGCATTTGAGGAGGATGCCACCCTTGCTGGGGCACGGCGGTCGGTTGCTTCTGCTGCAGGGGCATTTGAGGAGGATGCCACACTTGCTGGGGCACGGCGGTCGGTTGCTTCTGCTGCAGGGGCAATTGAGGAGGATGCCACACTTGCTGGGGCACGGCGCTCGGTTGCTTCTGCTGCAAGGGCATTTGAGGAGGAAGCCACACTTGCTGGGGCACGGTGGTCGGTTGCTTCTGCTGCAGGGGCATTTGAGGAGGATGCCACACTTGCTGGGGCACGGCGGTCGGTTGCTTCTGCTGCAGGGGCAATTGAGGAGGAAGCCACACTTGCTGGGGCACGCCGGTCGGTTGAATATGCTGCAGGGGCATTTGAGGAGGATGCCACACTTGCTGGGGCACAGTGGTTGTTTGCAGTGGCATTTGAGAAGGATGCCATACTTGCTGGGGCACGGCGGTTGGTTGCTTCTGCTGCAGGGCCATTTGAGGAGGATGCCACAATTGCTGGGGCACGGCGGTCGTTTGCCTCTGCTGCAGGGCCATTTGAGGAGGATGCCACACTTGCTGGGGCACAGTTGTCGGTTGCCTCTGCTGCTGAGCTTCTGCGGCCAGTTGCTTCTGATGCAGGGGCATTTGAACTGGATACCACACTTGCTGAGGTTGCATGGGGGCCAGTTCCTTCCGCAGGATGGCAGCCGGATGTTTCTGTTGCGCTTGCATTTGAGATTTATAATTGCCATATCCTAGAGACCGAAGTGATCCTGCATAGAGCCATGCTGCATTAGAATCCAGTGCAGGAGACCAATCACCTAGGTTAAAAATATAAACTGTAAAATGCCAGCATTTGAAGGTTATGGAACTGCATAGCTGTTATTTGAAATGAACTCACCTTCTGATGTAGAAAACGTTAACCCTCCAATTAGCAGGCAACAAAGCCAAGAAACGCTTAAGGAAAAATAATGTATGTCATAAACATAGCTACCTGTAACACCTGAAGGACAAGGGAAACAAACTTAATCAATACTTAAAAACATACCTGAAAGCGATTCCAATCACCACGGCCATTTCGCCCTCAAAACCTCACCAGTATTCAGAACTAATGGTAGGCATACGTCCTACCAGAATATCCCTTTTACTATATTTGCCAGATGTTTGGTTGCTCCTTTTAAAGGAATCCCAGACCCTTCTAATGTCGTTGGCTAATTAAGGACAGCTGTCAGCCACTGAACTACATTCAATTTCTATTTCCAAATTGACCCCTAAATCCTACGTCTTAGTCTAAACACAAGGATTTAATAGGGATAAGCAATATGACCACAATTGCATCCAGCCTATCAGAAGGCAAGGTGAAGCAATTAACATATTGCTTTACCCTATCTGATCATTTCAAATGCCCATAAGTGACTAAGTGGTAGGTGTAGGAGCTAGGGGTTGATTTTGGAATGCAGATATTTACTCAGGTCTGGTTGATTCTCTAATTGAGATCCTGACAGGTTTGACAGCCCTTACTCTAAAGCACGTGTCAAACTCATTACACTGAGGGCCGAGTGTTTGCGGATTTTCACTCCTTCCTTGTACTTGATGGCTGAATTAAGGCCACTAATTACTCCCTTCACCTACAGTAGTTGTCTTGGTCTTAAATGAAAGGAAAAAACTAAAACCTACAGACACTAGGCCCTCCATAGAATGAGTTTGACACCCCTGCTCTAAAGTAGGAAACACATTTTGTCTTGGCACTTCATTGATCGGTTTAAATTATTGCTTGTACAAAATTCACTTGGTTCATTTGAAGATTAGAGGCTGAATGAGCAGTTAGGCACCATTATTTTACACATGCCTTCTTTAAAACCGTGTATTTCATTCAGCATAGCAACATTAGATGGTTAACAGTTTCATTTGCACAAAGTGCGACATCTTAGACAAATTCTGATTTCAGACAGACACCAATTAAACACTCATGTTATGCTTTTGATGATCTGAGTTTTTAATTTTCAGAGGAAAACATACAGTAGGGCTCGTTTGAGTTGTAAGGCTGAAGCAACTGACTGTAGACCAAAGTCAAGAAGTAAAGTCAGTAGAGGTGCATCTGCGACAACCGAAAGTCGGATACTAACGTCATTTTCCAACAGCAAGGCTCAGATCACCATGGCAGTGTTGCCATTGTTTATAAAAGGTTTCCTTTATAATGTAAAAACAAAAACATGTCTCCAACACCCACTCACAGACTGAAATAATTTGTGTGTACATTATAAAATCAATAAATGAGAGAGGGCCTCAATCACATCATTCCTTTATGCACTGTAGGCTACACATGAATTGTAGCAAGTTGGTTCCTGTTTCAGTCATGTTTTTGGTCACGTGGGTTAAACATAAACACTAATGATTGGTTGACAATGGAGCCCCCACATGACAGGTGATGGCTGCAGGATGAAGTTGGTGAAGAGCAATTGTAAAGTTCATGCAATCGACATATAGACTCTTGTCGGAAATGTTTTATCCCCAGAACGCAACACACTTTGAAAGGCGGTGACCAACAATTGTCACCGACTTGACAATAGTGATCAGCTCGAAGGTGCCCACTATCTCCATAAAATGTCTCCCTCATGTGGATGAAATAAAACACAAGACAACAACCCATCTCATCATCCTCTGACCGTCTATCCTCCTTTGTGGAAGCATTTTTTCCAATGTTGTCTCAACTTTGATTGCAGTACACATCCACAAACATATAAACTCGATTACAACTGTTTAGATAGCTATGCATATATCTCCAACCCCCTTAAATCTGCCACAGTGTTTTCCCTATTCCGACTGATGTTTCCGCTTGCATTCCATCTCTGATAATTATACGTTTGTGTCTGTGCCTTGAAAATGCCAATCTCCTTTTCTTCTCCTGTTTCTTTCAGCACAGCAGGCAGACAATCTGTTCTTTATTCTGGTCTTTTATATTCACCCCAAGTGCTCCAATCCTTCTGTACTTTATTGTACGGCCCTTAATGTCTAGAACTCTGCACTAACTCCCCTCTTCCACTGCTGTAGGCTGGCCTACTGTAACTGGAACGCAAATGTATGTCACTTAAATCAGACCAGGTTCAAATACTATTTAAAATATTTCAATTAATTTCACATACATTCAAAGTAAGTATTCTGATATTTTATTTGAAAAGATAAGTCGTTAAATGTTATGTATTTGGAAATACATTTGGAAAGTGTTTGAAAAACTCAAAATCACACACACATTTACACTCCAATGTATTAAATAAGTATTTCAAAATACTGTCAAATAATACAATTTGTATTATAACCCAGATATTATAACCCAGATACTGAAATAAACATGTTTTTGAATACAGATCTGCACTTAAATGTAGAATTTGCATGAAAATACACAAATATGTATTGTATTATACTGCATCATATTCTATTGTATTTGTTTCTTTGCGATTGAATTTAAAATCCTCAACGGTTATTTTTTCTGAAGACAGATTCCAATTCTTCTTTCTCTGTTAGACCCTCCAGGCCCTATTAGCCTACTGAGGTCAGTCAGTTGCGACAGCCTTGGTTTCTCAAATGATTGCCACGCCTGGTTTACCAACTACTTCTCTGATAGAGTTCAGTGTGTCAAATCGGAGGGCCTGTTGTCCGGATCTCTGACAGTCTCTATGGGTGTGCCACAGGGTTCAATTCTCGAGCAGACTCTCTTTTCTGTATACATCAATGATGTTGCTCTTGCTGCTGGTGAATCTCTGATCCACCTCTACGCAGACGACACCATTCTGTATACTTCTGGCCCCTCCTTGGACACTGTGTTAACTAACCTCCAGATGAGCTTCAATGCCATACAACTCTCCTTCCGTGGCCTCCAACTGCTCTTAAACGCAAGTGTAGCCTTTCCTGTCAGTTCCCTGCTGCCAATGACTGGAATGAATTGCAAAAATCGCTGAAGCTGGAGACCTATATTTCCCTCACTAACTTTAAACATCAGCTATCTGAGCAGCTAACGGATCGCTGCAGGTGTACATAGCCCATATGTAAATAGCCCACCCAATCTACCTACCTCATCCCCATATTGTTTTCATTTACTTTTCTGCTCTTTTGCACACCAGTTTTTCTACTTGCACATCATCATCTGCTCATCTATCACTCCAGTGTTAATTTGCTAAACTGTAATTACTTCACTACTATGGCCTATTTATTTCCTTACCTCCCCACGCCATTTGCACACACTGTATATAGACTTCCTTTTTTTCTATTGTGTTATTGACTGTACGCTTGTTTATTCCATGTTGTTGTTTGTGTCGCACTGCTTTGCTTTGTCTTGGCCAGGTCACAGTTGTAAATGAGAACTTGTTCTCAACTAGCTTACCTGGTTAAATAAAGGTGAAATAAATCAAAAATGATAAACACCAGGAACGCACAATCCCTCCATCAGTGCTCAGACTGTCCGCAATAGGCTGAGAGAGGCTGGACTGAGGTCTTGTAGGCTTGTTGTAAAGCAGGTCCTCACCAGACATCACCGGCAACAACGTCGCCTATGGGCACAATCCCAGCGTCGCTGGACCAGACAGGACTGGCAAAAAGTGCTCTTCACTGACGAGTCGCGGATTCGCATTTATCATTGAAGGAATGAGTGTTACACAGAGGCCTGTACTCTGGAGCGGGATCGATTTGGAGGTGGAGGGTCCGTTATGTGCTGGGGCGGTGTGTCACAGCATCATCGGATTTACAGTGCCTTGCGAAAGTATTCGGCCCCCTTGAACTTTGCGACCTTTTGCCACATTTCAGGCTTCAAACATAAAGATATAAAACTGTATTTTTTTGTGAAGAATCAACAAGTGGGACACAATCATGAAGTGGAACGACATTTATTGGATATTTCAAACTTTTTTAACAAATCAAAAACGGAAAAATTGGGCGTGCAAAATTATGTCCTCCTCCCTTATGTGGTAACCTTCCTGCAGGCTCATCCTGACATGACCCTCCAGCATGACAATGCCACCAGCCATACTGCTCGTTCTGTGCGTGATTTCCTGCAAGACAGGAATGTCAGTGTTCGGTCATGGCAGGTGAAGAGCCCGGATCTCAATCCCATTGAGCACGTCTGGGACCTGTTGGATCGGAGGGTGAGGGCTAGGGTCATTCCCCCTAGAAATGTCCGGAACTTGCAGGTGCCTTGGTGGAAGAGTGGGGTAACATCTGACAGCAAGAACTGGCAAATCTGGTGCAGTCCATGAGGAGATGCACAGCAGTACTTAATGCAGCAGGTGGCAACACCAGATACTGTTACTTTTGATTTTGACTCCCCCTTTGTTCAGGGACACAATTCCAGTTCTGTTAGTCATGTCTGTGGAACTGTGGAACTCAGTTTGTGTCAGTTGTAATCTTATGTTCATACAAATATTTACATGTTAAGTTTGCTGGACAAGAAAAACACAGGACACTGAGAGGATGTTTATTTTTTTGCAGAGTTTATATTAACTTCAGTTGCAGTGAAATTATAATCTCTTTAAATTGTCTTGGGAACAGAGTGGATAAATATTTCTGTCAGCGTCTCTGGGAAAATGCCAATGCACGTGTAATGTGTCATCTTTGACACTTTTGCAAGCAGACAGCATTTCAACCACATAAAATACACACCCAAGACTAACTGAAGTTACCATTCTCAGCTTTCCATTTCCTTAAAATCTGTTACAATGACATTTGGCACAGGACCAATGTTTCCACTGTGTCCTAGCATGCTATCTGGTCCTTAAATAATTTTACCTGTTAGAATGAATGCATTAGTCATCTTATCAACATAAGACATTTGTGAGCACTACTTTAGTCTTCTGGGGCAACAAGTTATGACAGAAGAGAAGCTGCATGTATTAAACTATAGTTGACAAATGGCAGAACTAATGTAAGTAAGCAGAAACGTGTCTAAATTAGGGGTGAAAGTAGCCATTAAGCTCAGTTATGGTGGAGCAAACTGGACAGGTAGCCCACTTTAAATTGATTTGTTTGACAGAGTCAGACAACCACAAGAGGCGAAACGGAGCCTGCGCATACCACAAAAACAGAAGAGGTTTATATGCCACAGTAGCCCATCTCCGGGGTACAAGCTTTCTCAGGTTTTTGTAAAACAGGATTTGATGTTTACATGGCAACACAAAATAAATACTTCAGGATCCCAAATAACGGGATATTGATGTACATTTAAACGTGGTCAGTGGCTTTAACGTAGAGACAATCTTGGGGTTTGTCAACCAGCAGCAAAGATATCTTTTGGATATCAAATCTATAATTTAAGGAACTGTGAACCACATTCCCAATTACTACAAATTGCACTGGCAACCAACACTGTTCTCAACCAGCAAGCCAAAGGTAGACATTAAAACACTATTTCAAAACACAAGGAGGCACTTTTAAAAAGGTACAATATTTTATTGTTTTACAAGTAATGCAGGGTAGAACGAGCAGCAGCAACTCCCTGGCCGACGCATAAGCATACAGTGGAAGCTTAAAGAAAGTGTCAGCAACAACTCAGAATTGTCATCCAAAGGATGAATCTACCATTGCAATTCTGTTGATAGACGATGAGTACAACGGATTTCAAAATCAGAACGCAAAGTGCAGGTGAGTGTAGAAGTTGCACATTACATTGCATCCCAGTAGTCGTTCCCTTGTGGCGGGGCTACTTTAGCAGGTTGTGAGTTTGTAGCAGGTGGGGATATGCTTGGTTCAGAGATATCTCTCGGACTGTAGTGACGTTTGCATAACCTACCCAGTGGTGTGGCAGGTTTGGGAGTAGACAGTATTGCCCTTCTCATACACCGATTTGTAACTATGTTAGTACGAGAATTGACTGTTCAACGATGCTGCCTTGAACGCTGCTGGAGCTGACACATTGGGTGCTTTCATTGTCACCCTCATACCCAAAATCCTGAGAAACATCACTGCTGCTAATATCCATGTTGCTTGAGGAGTTGGCCCTCCTGTTCAAGGCCTGTCGCCTCCGCCGAGGCAAGGGCGCCTGTCGCCTCCGCCGAGGCAAGGGCGCCTGTCGCCTCCGCCGAGGCAAGGGCGCCTGTCGCCTCCGCCGAGGCAAGGGCGCCTGTCGCCTCCGCCGAGGCAAGGGCGCCTGTCGCCTCCGCCGAGGCAAGGGCGCCTGTCGCCTCCGCCGAGGCAAGGGCGCCTGTCGCCTCCGCCGAGGCAAGGGCGCCTGTCGCCTCCGCCGAGGCAAGGGCGCCTGTCGCCTCCGCCGAGGCAAGGGCGCCTGTCGCCTCCGCCGAGGCAAGGGCGCCTGTCGCCTCCGCCGAGGCAAGGGCGCCTGTCGCCTCCGCCGAGGCAAGGGCGCCTGTCGCCTCCGCCGAGGCAAGGGCGCCTGTCGCCTCCGCCGAGGCAAGGGCGCCTGTCGCCTCCGCCGAGGCAAGGGCGCCTGTCGCCTCCGCCGAGGCAAGGGCGCCTGTCGCCTCCGCCGAGGCAAGGGCGCCTGTCGCCTCCGCCGAGGCAAGGGCGCCTGTCGCCTCCGCCGAGGCAAGGGCGCCTGTCGCCTCCGCCGAGGCATTTGAAACAGATTCCGAACTTGAGGTACCGTGGCCGGTTGCTTCCGCTGCAGAAGCAAAGTGGCCGGTTGTTTCACCAAACGTATTTAGGCCAGTCGTGGCGCTTGATGAAGCACTGTGGCCAGATGCTTCACCTAAGGTATTTGGGCCAGCTGCCACACTTGTCGAGGCATTATGGGTGGCCGCTTGCGTGGCACTGTGGCCAGTTGCTTCCTCTGCAGAGGCACTGTGGCCAGTTACTTCACCTGAGGCACTTGGGCCAGTCGTGGCGCTTGATGAAGCATTGTGGCCAGTTGCTTCAGCTAAGGTATTTGGGCCAGTCGTGACGCTTGCTGAGATATTATGGGTTGCTGCTTCTGCTGAGGCACGGGAGTCGTCTCCTTCACCCAAGGTATTTGGGCCAGTCGTGATGCTTGCTGAGGTATTATGGGTTGCTGCTTCTGCTGAGGCACAGGAGTCGGATACTTCACCCAAGGTATTTGGGCCAGTCGTGACGCTTGCAGAGGCATTGTGGTTGGCCGCTTCTGAGGCATTATGAGTGGCCGTTTGCATGGCACTGTGTCCAGTTGCTTCCGCTGCCGAGGCACCGTGGCCAGTTGCTTCACCTAAGGTATTTGGGACAGTCGTGGCGCTTGATGAAGCATTGTGGCCAGTTGCTTCAGCTAAGGTATTTGGGCCAGTCGTGACGCTTGCAGAGGCATTATGGGTGATCGCTTGCGCGGCACTGTGGCCAGTTGCTTCAGCTAAGGCATTTGGGACAGTCGTGGCGCTTGATGAAGCATTGTGGCCAGTTGCTTCAGCTAAGGTATTTGGGCCAGTCGTGACGCTTGCAGAGGCATTATGGGTGGCTGCTTCACCTGCTGAGGCACGGGAGCCAGTAGCTTCCGCTGCATTGTGGCCAGTTCCTTTTACTTGATTTTGGGGAATATATCTATAATTACCTACAAAAGAAAATAATATGTTTCAAATCGTAAAATGCCAGCATTTGAAGCCATTTAATTTCACTGAATTAAATGTGCAGAACAAAACACACCTTTAGGTGGAGGATAACAGGTTATCCCTCCAATTAGCAGGCAACAAATCCAAGAAATTCTAAATAAAAACAAAAACATCCTAGTCAGTTAAATACAACTACCTGTAAAACATGGAAGACAAGGGAATCAAACTAGAGCCATACAACTTACCTCAAAGACATTTCAAAACTCACAGACATTTTTCTCATCAAAACCTCAGTAGTCAGAACTAATGGTAGCCAGAAGCCTTACCAGGAGATCCCTGATATTGTATCTGATTGTCTTTTTTGCTGCGCCTTACAAAGGAATCCTAGACCCTTCTAATTTGGCTGGTTAATTAGGTACACCTGCAAGCCACTGAACATAATTTCTATTGGTCCAATTTCCCAATTGAGATTAGGTGCGCTTGATTTCATTCAGCTGGTGTGCTGGAGGGTTTGCGCATCATGGACAAAACCAGTGGTTTTAATTAATAAAGAGTGAACTCTACCTACCCATTGCACTGGGTGAGCTTAATCAAGTGCACCTTTATTTCATGCTAATTAAGATCCTGCCAGGGGCTTTTGCAGGTGCAACCTCAGTGGTCCGGTGGAAGTGTGTTGTGCAAAAATATATTTTAGATTTTTCAAAGTAGCCTCACTTTGCCTTGATGACAGCTTTGCACACTCTTGGCATTCTCTCAACCAGCTTCATCAGGGAATGCTTTTCCAACAGTCTTGAAGGAGTTCCCACATTTGCTGAGCACTTGTTGGCTGCTTTTCTTCACTCTATGGTCCAACTCATGCCAAACCATCTCAATTGGGTTGAGGTCGGGTGATTGTGGAGTCCAGGTCATCTGATGCAGCACTCCATCACTCTCCTTCTTGGTCAAATAGACCTTACACAGCCTGGAAGTGTGTTGGGTCATTGTCCTATTGAAAAACAAACGATAGTCCCACTAAGCGCAAACCAGATGGGATGGCGTATAGCTACAGAATGTTGTGGTAGCCAGTGTACCTTGATTTCTAAATAAATCACAGACCGTGTCACCAGCAAAGCACCCCCACACCATCACAACTTGTCCTCCATGCATTGTGGGGAACCAGACATGCAGAGATCATCCGTTCACCTACCCTGCATCTCACAAAGACACGGCGGTTGGAACCACAAATCTCAAATTTGGACTCATCAGACCAAAGGACAGATTTCCACCAGTCTAATGTCCATTGCTCGTGTTTTTTGGGCCAAGTAAGTCTCTTCTTACTGGTATCTTTTGGTATTGGTTTCTTTGCAGCAATTCGACCATGAAGGCCTGATTCACGCAGTCTCCTCTGAACAGTTGATGTTGAGATGTGTCTGTTACTCTACCTCTGTGAAGCATTTAGGTAACTCTGGGTCTTCCTTTCCTGTGGTGGTCCTCATGAGAGCCAGTTTCATCATAGCTCTTGATGCACTTGAAGAAACTTTCAGTTCTTGAAATGTTCCTGACTGTCGTTTGCCTTTGCTTATTTGAATGGTTCTCACCATAATATGGACTTGGTCTTTTACCAAATAGGGCTATCTTCTGTATACCACCCTTACCTTGTCACAACACAAGAAGGAAAGAAATTCCACAAATTAACTTTTTACAGGGCACACCTGTTAATTGAAATGCATTCCAAGTGACTACCTCATGAAGCTGGTTGAGAGAATGCCAAGAGTGTGCAAATCTGTCAAGGCAAAGGGTGGCTACTTTGAAGAATCTCAAATATAAAATATATTTTGATTTGTTTAACACTTGTTTTTGTTGCTACATGATTACATATGTGACTCGCCACCTGGATTCCGTCTCATGTAGTGAAATTGTGTTAAAAGTAGAGACTCAAAGCTACAAAATTGTATATCATACACTGTATTTGAGGTACAATGGGAAAGTAATTCTGCTTTGAAAGTTGATCATCTTTTAATCTCACTTTTGAGAAAATCATCTTTGAATGTTTTGGTATCTAGTTTAGAGCTCTTCTTTGTCTACACCCATTCAGCATCGTTCACACCCTCTTAATAAGCTTTAGCCCCACCCATCACGTTTCTCTTTCAGAGCACACACACTTGACACTCTGGCCAATGATTTGTTTACCTCTGGATAACATGAAAACAGCCTAACCAGTTCTGCTGGAAACAATTGCATGACGCTTTCTTGCAGACGTTTACTGACACCGGCCATATTCAACGGGTGTTGTACACACGTCACGTAACGTTAGCTAACGAGCCAGCCAGCAAATGTTAGCTAGATAAACAACAATGAACAAAGTGGCAACAATGCCACAGTGCTGGGAGCTAACCAACCAGGTCCAATGTTAGCTAGCTAACATTAGGCTCTAACTAGAAAAGCAAACGGCTCTGGGAAACAAATAATTACGTCAGCTAGGGAACCAGCCAGCTAACAGTACACTTTAGCTTGAAATGAAACCCCTTTGTGTAGAGAAATGCTATTTCTTATGCAGGTGACCAAACTATTGTTAATACAGGGCTACAACTCAAAGTAAAGCCTGTGGGGTCCCCTACAGGATAGCTCCCGCATTACACTAACTGGCCAAAACCAGCGCACACACACATAATCTCCTTTGTAGCTGAACATTGTGTGCCCGAAGAGGATTCTACGATGACGGACAGACAACTGAGCCAATGGCGGAAGACTACAGACTACACCCCAGCTGAACCAATCCAAAGATCCGATCTTCCAGAATCAACCTACTTTCTGTTCTATATATAAGTGGTGTACTGATTGTATCGGTCTCTTTGTCTGCAGTTCCGTACGAACCAGCGGGAGAGCCGTAATTACGCTGTTCTAGATATCTTCACTCTGAATAAACTGTTGCTTGTCATACAATTTACCACCTTGTCTGAATCGATCCTTGACCAACTCGCCCGTCTACATATCCAATTTCTAACAGAAATGGTAGGCAGAGGATAGTTTACTAACGATCCAGTCGAAGTGAGTTGATTTGGGTGTGGGGGGGCGAGTTGGTGAAAGGACGGTTCAAAAAAGACGGGTGAAGACTTTCGGGGGAGGACAACAATTCTGCTCAACTCGGAAAACTGATTTCAAGGTGCACCATAAAAAAAGAGGTAAGCAAAAGCCTGTTAAATCAAACTTTGCATATTGTCGTATAGTCTGTCCAAATTTTTATCAGTTTTTTCAGAGTAAGTATGAATTCTTGTGTAAATTTATAATTTGCTGACGAGTCGAAATAACAGTGTATGTGAACATATGTAGTAACGAACCGGCGACGGCCGGTGTGATATAAATCATTGATGAGATATCAGTAAGGGGATAGCTAATTACTATTCATTAAATCTGGCGCCGAGGGGACAAATTGTAATTTTGGGACCCGTGACCCGGTCAGCACAGTCTGCTAGCTTTCAATGATGAGTGATCACTGTTTTGTCCTGGATAGTTCCGATAGGGGTCGGGAATAGAGATCAGTAGGGGATAGCTAATTACTATTCATTAAATCTGGCGCCGAGGGGACAAATTGTAATTTTGGGACCCGTGACCCGGTACGGCTCAGTCTGATAGAGATTCACCGATAGGGGTCGGACATGTGTAATAATTCTGATAGGGGTCAGCTTGATAGGGATCAGGAATAGAGATCAGTAAGGGGGTAGTTAATTACTATTCATTAAATCTGGCAACGAGGGGACAAATTGTAATTTTGGGACCCGTGACCCGGTACGGCTCAGTCTGATATAAATTCACTGATAAGGATCGGCTTTCAGGGGTCAGAGATATAACGTGTTGTTTTGTCTTGTTTTGTCTATTTGTAACTGTTTATGTTAAAATGCAATGTGGTTGTAATTGTTTCCATTAAGATTGTTGGTGGTAAGATAGAGGGAGAGAGATAGAATTATAATAAGGGATATTGGATAAATCCGAAACTTCTATATTGTATGTACCTATGACTTTTGTGTTAAATGTATAATCAGGAACGAAATGACTGATGTATAATTGAAATAATATCTGAATATAATATTTAAATATTGAGACTAAATAGTCGAATAGATCCCTTGGTTGTGCGCTCCATAATGCTATACAAACCCATGCGTTTTTTCTCAACCTGAATATACGAAGGAGAAGCTCTGAGATAAGGCAGAGTACGAGCAATAGTGTCTCTTCGAATACAACGTGGGTATTAATCAACGTCGGGCGAAGTATATGCTAACTATATTCAGATAGAAGGAGAGAATTTCGATTAAAACTACGATTAAATTCCGATTGAATTAAATTAAATTACGTTTAAAGCAAATTCACAATGGCGAACCCCACTACTCCAAAGCTGAGGTTTAATGAGTTCCTAGAACAAAAAATAGAATATAGATCAGGGGGAGAGGTACAATGGAAGCATATAAAGAAAGTTTGGGAGGGATTGAAGTTAAGATGGACACAAGCAGATTATCTAGGAGGGGGGCCGCCAACAGGGGCCCAGCTGAAAACAATGGAATGTGAGTTGAGAGGGACGTAGCAGGAGGCCAGAGACAAGGAAGTTGAAAGAAATAAAAGCCATGTATTTAAGAACCAAGGGACCAAACAGAGAATGAACAGAAGGCGGGGCCATTGCGTCTCCCACTGGTCTGCTTACTGGCGTAAATGAAGATTTGTGAGAATCAAATCCTGTGCATGAAACACGCTTGATATTCAGTCGGGGACTAATATCGATATGAATGAGGTCGGGGACAAAGCGAGTGTGGTACATTAGGTATTTCAGTTGGAGCTGGTACCGGTGAGAATGTTGAAAAAGTCGCAGGCTTGTTGATGAGAGTTATATCATAGAATATTGAGGGGGGTGCATGACTGTTGGAAAAAGTGTTAAACTCTATTAACGCTAAATTCTTTTTGCGGATTTATATTATGAGGTTTGAACTATACTAATGTTGTAGAATTACATAATCAACATCTGAACATACTTACGTTAAACATTAATTGAGCCACTGAGTAATAGATAAGATGTACACTAGGTACGGGGCGACGGGTGTGGTCGATGTAAGACGGGAGTGGTGTTCTAACCAAGTGCTGAGAAATAAGGTAGATTTATTTAGTTATTTTAATTCATTTACACAAGTACTTCCCGGGTATTGATTTTGGTTTGATTGTTCAGATAACATAATTTAAATTAAACAGGAGGTCAAGGTATTTATTTATTTTTTTATTTTACCTTTATTTAACCAGGTAGGCAAGTTGAGAACAAGTTCTCATTTACAATTGCGACCTGGCCAAGATAAAGCAAAGCAGTTCGACAGATAAAACGACACAGAGTTACACATGGAGTAAAAACAAACATACAGTCAATAATGCAGTATAAACAAGTCTATATACAATGTGAGCAAATGAGGTGAGAAGGGAGGTAAAGGCAAAAAAGGCCATGATGGCAAAGTAAATACAATATAGCAAGTAAAATACTGGAATGGTAGTTTTGCAATGGAAGAATGTGCAAAGTAGAAATAAAAAATAATGGGGTGCAAAGGAGCAAAATAAATAAATAAATTAAAATTAAATACAGTTGGGAAAGAGGTAGTTGTTTGGGCTAAATTATAGGTGGGCTATGTACAGGTGCAGTAATCTGTGAGCTGCTCTGACAGTTGGTGCTTAAAGCTAGTGAGGGAGATAAGTGTTTCCAGTTTCAGAGATTTTTGTAGTTCGTTCCAGTCATTGGCAGCAGAGAACTGGAAGGAGAGGCGGCCAAAGAAAGAATTGGTTTTGGGGGTGACTAGAGAGATATACCTGCTGGAGCGTGTGCTACAGGTGGGAGATGCTATGGTGACCAGCGAGCTGAGATAAGGGGGGACTTTACCTAGCAGGGTCTTGTAGATGACATGGAGCCAGTGGGTTTGGCGACGAGTATGAAGCGAGGGCCAGCCAACGAGAGCGTACAGGTCGCAATGGTGGGTAGTATATGGGGCTTTGGTGATAAAACGGATTGCACTGTGATAGACTGCATCCAATTTGTTGAGTAGGGTATTGGAGGCTATTTTGTAAATGACATCGCCAAAGTCGAGGATTGGTAGGATGGTCAGTTTTACAAGGGTATGTTTGGCAGCATGAGTGAAGGATGCTTTGTTGCGAAATAGGAAGCCAATTCTAGATTTAACTTTGGATTGGAGATGTTTGATATGGGTCTGGAAGGAGAGTTTACAGTCTAACCAGACACCTAAGTATTTGTAGTTGTCCACGTATTCTAAGTCAGAGCCGTCCAGAGTAGTGATGTTGGACAGGCGGGTAGGTGCAGGTAGCGATCGGTTGAAGAGCATGCATTTAGTTTTACTTGTATTTAAGAGCAATTGGAGGCCACGGAAGGAGAGTTGTATGGCATTGAAGCTTGCCTGGAGGGTTGTTAACACAGTGTCCAAAGAAGGGCCGGAAGTATACAGAATGGTGTCGTCTGCGTAGAGGTGGATCAGGGACTCACCAGCAGCAAGAGCGACCTCATTGATGTATACAGAGAAGAGAGTCGGTCCAAGAATTGAACCCTGTGGCACCCCCATAGAGACTGTATACTAACATTAGAATCTGTTTTCATTATGGAGAACAATGAAAGGCCCGCAGAGTGGATTGCAGGCTGAGGTTTTTATGTTAAAGGGACAGTGCACATTTATCACAGTTGTGTGTGTCTGTCTAATGGCTGGGAATTTAAGAAGTATGAAAGACATGAAACATCGAGACAAATTATTTGAGTTTGAGAGGATTATCATAATTATTAGGTTTTGTTTTTGTAGTAAATGTTTGGGTTAAGGGGATTTCCATGTTCCCAGAGACATGATATTTTAAAGAGGCACGCTCACATATGGAACCTTTATGAGTTTTTTATTTTATGAGTTTTAATTACACAAGTGATTTTTATTTTATTTTAAGGATAAAGGGTTCTTTAATATGTCTAATATGGTATGGAACACAAATATAGGGGGATGGTGTAACCTGTGACCGGATTTCATGGCTCTCTCGGGTGGTCTGATCAGCCACAAGGGGGTGCCATTTGAATAATGAATTTGTGGTCATGGGTAATACTGTTTAAAAAATAAATAAAAATATTTCATTTTTTTGTTGTTGAAATTTACATTTTTTTTTTCGTAACTTAATTATAGTGGAGTTTACTTAACCTATATAAAGACTTTAGAAATTGCCACCATAGACATGTTTTTCTAAAAATAAAATATCCATGAGTTTAGATAAAGCCAAACAGTGAGACATTTAGTTAAAATGTGGAAACATGGGAAAAGGCAGACAGAAGAGCCCTCCCCCGCACTGCAGAGACCTTGACGGTTTGAGAGCAGAGAGGAGAAGTTTTAGAAGGGAGCCAGGACGAGCAAAGATAACAGAGTGTGTAGATAACAGTCACTGAGTGGAGACAAAAGGGAGAATTGGACATGTGGAAAATTAAAAGGGCGCTCCTACATGATAATGTCAGAACAGAAGGATAATATACTAATCTTACCTAAGTCATTATTTAGAGTAGGTAAGGTTGTTACCTGGGCAGAGCCAGGTATCAAAAGGGGGATAGGTAAATTGTGGTCTAGGATAGGATGGGGCCTATTGGATAAGAAACAAAAAATAAATAAATGTAGCTAAACAAATGGGCATAGAAGGTAAAGATATAATCAGATAAAACATATGAGAAACTGTTTGTTAACCAAGCCTGTATGTCCAGCATTTTATGCATTATAGGTGAACTACAGGTGAAGTCACTCAATCCAGTCCCAGAGGCTTGTTGGGGGGACCATACCAAGGTCTCCTGGTGACAGCTAGCTGAAAGAGCTACCCGGATTCATATCGCACGGCGGGAGGGTAAGACACACTGACACTATCGAACAATAAACAGTGTTCGAGAGGAGAACTGGAATTAACAGAATTCCGGGGGCCATCTCTCGAATGAAGAAAATCCTCCCTGTCCTGTCACCCCTGTTTTTGTTCATAGAAGTGAAGATGTGTCTGGCTCTTGCTAAGTGATGTGTACTCGGGGAAAGGGTGGGGCTTCACATGGAAGCTGTTTGTCTGAGCTGTCTTATCGTGGGTGACATCCCAAATAACACAGCTCCGGACGAATCAGTGCCCGAAGCCTCAGCTGGTTTGACCACCCTGGCTCACGGGTTGACAGAAAACTCTGAGGTGGATACTTCTCTGATTAATTGGGTTTGATAGTATGTTCAGAAAATGGGGAAAATATTACGATCACTGTGTTATGGGCTACATTCACCTGTGTGACTGTTTTAGTTTTATGGGGCTGTTGTCTACTTCCCTGTGTATGAGGCCTTATTTCCAGGACTCTGGAGAAATCGATGGAAATAGATGGTGATGTACCAGCGGATTCCAGGTTCTGACCCGTGGAGTGCTGAATGTATGTCTACAGAACAAGTGGACGAAAATTATAAATGAAATTATATTAAATTGGGAGGGTGTCCGTATGGGGATTACAGGATAACCGACTTGGGACAGTTCTGGGATTGGAAGAGAGGGTATCCTTATAGCATAGGGGATCCCACAAAGGTGGATAGGTTTTCCATGATATGGGAAAACCTGGGAGCACTGTTGAATTTTGTAAAGGTGATGAAATCCTACTAACCATCAAAACTATTAAGCTCTCTGATGCAGGCACTTACACCCTCGGACTACAAAGGACCGGGACAGACACGATGGGTGTGTTTTCTATTAAGGTGCTGCCAAAACCAGAGGTCCCAGATGAACCAGGGCCAGACACACTCCTCTACCACCCCTGGACCGAACCTGCCACCACTGTGTTAAAAAATCCCATTCAGGTAATTAATGTTAGAGACTATTCAGCTATTGATCAATTAGGCACTGAGACTGGTGTTATTGGTAGGGACAATTTGTGGCTGTCTTATATGAGGTATACAGTTAAGACCCTGAAAAGAAAGGACTGCATGAGTTACATGAAACATTGGTCATGATAAGACCTGTTCTGGCTACACACCCATTTGCTATAGGAGAAGGAGAGGGGTGGTTGTGTATTCTGAGAGGTTTTTACCTGGTTGAGGCCAATTCAACTCTCTGTTCCTCTTTGAGCCTTGTGTTTCCTACAGTACCTCCTCATCGGGCCCCTTGGGGTGTTAGAGCATATGGGGGCAATTACAGTTGCATCACGGGTACAGGTAATGGCATTGATTATGGGAGATTGCCTGAAGCTGATTGCAGTAGTAACATAACCATTAATTCCACTTGGCCAGTTACAGGCCTAAACCAAACTAGTGGTCTGGCTGATGTGTGGTGGATCTGTGGACCCAAAAGAGTGCTGAGACCCATTCTTAGAGGAGACTGGCAAGGTACGTGTGCTCTGACCAGTTTGATAATTCCACTGACCATTGTTGATGTTACTGCTGAACAGCTGTTGGGTTCTGTATCCAGGGGACCTGAAAACATTCCATCCCATGGGAGACATAGAAGTAGTGCTCCATGGACAGAGGATGTAGTTGACATACACACTAACCTGTTGGGAGTGCCAGTGGGGGTTCCTCATGAGCTTCAGGCCTTGGGCAGGAATGATGGATTATAGGTCCAGCCATAGTGGATGCAAGACAGACTGCATGGATTCATTACATCTACTATGATCAACAGCGTTTTGTTAATTACCCCCGTGATGCACTCACTGGTATGTCTGAACAGTTTGAGGCCACATCTAGGGTTGCCAGACAGAATAGACTTGCTTTGGATATGCTTCTTGCCAGTCAGGGGGGCGTATGCAAGATGTTCGGTGAACAATGTTGCACGTATATTCCTAATAACACCAGTCCAGATGGTAGTATATCTAAGGCCCTTAGTGGGCTTGATGCACATGATGCACTATCTGCTGAGATGAGGACCATGGCGGGGGTGGAGGAGTCTGGCCTGTTCTCTTGGGTGGGAGCCGGTTTTGGTAAGTACACTAGAATGGTGGTTACTGGATTTCTGACCCTAATTTTTGTATTTTTGTTATTGATGTGGTGTGCTGCTTGCATCATACCGTGTTTTAAGAAGTCTGTTACAGATGTGGTGAAGGCTTCAGGCATGATGATGCCTTTGCTTGATGCTCCAGTTGGAGATGCTGATACTGAAGCATGCTTTCAGGGGAGGATGAGACTGACTGAGGATGACCCATGGTATGCTGTGGGTGAGGTAGTAGAATAAATCTTACACCACCACAGTTCCTTGTTATACATTTTTATGATAGATTTTCTTTCCAGTATGTTTGTTCTCCCTGTTGTGAAGGTTTCGAGTCCCTGGGTGGCATGAAGCCCAACTGGTGCAGGATAGGAGTAGCTGAGAGGACCAGATGGTTTATAATAATGCTTTGCTATGCTTTACTGTTTTCCATGACCAAAGTTTTATTCTGTATCTTACATGTCAATAAACAATAAAGTGTTATCCTGTTTTTGCTAAGTGACACCCTTGTGGGTGTCAAAAGGGGGACTTAAATTTCACACCATTTTCTTTTGTTATGTTTTTGAATGAGCTGTTCTCTTTTGACATGAAGGTATTTTAAACTCTGTGACTGTTATATGATTCATTGCTGAATTTTTGTTCACACCCTTGGGGGTGTGATGATGGTAATACATATATATCTATTTCTGTTTAATACCGTGCCTTATTTCATAGTCCCCTTGGGAGAAGTTTCTCTTTGTGTCTGGATCCAGTTAGGTTGTGTCACGTCTCTGGTGAGACGTGAAGAGAGGGTTTTGTAGAGAAATGCTATTTCTTATGCAGGTGACCAAACTATTGTTAATACAGGGCTACAACTCAAAGTAAAGCCTGTGGGGTCCCCTACAGGATAGCTCCCGCATTACACTAACTGGCCAAAACCAGCGCACACACACAATCTCCTTTGTAGCTGAACATTGTGTGCCCGAAGAGGATTCTACGATGACGGACAGACAACTGAGCCAATGGCGGAAGACTACAGACTACACCCCAGCTGAACCAATCCAAAGATCCGATCTTCCAGAATCAACCTACTTTCTGTTCTATATATAAGTGGTGTACTGATTGTATCGGTCTCTTTGTCTGCAGTTCCGTACGAACCAGCGGGAGAGCCGTAATTACGCTGTTCTAGATATCTTCACTCTGAATAAACTGTTGCTTGTCATACAATTTACCACCTTGTCTGAATCGATCCTTGACCGACTCGCCCGTCTACATATCCAATTTCTAACATTTGTTAGTTCCATGTGACACAATGCTAGCTAAGCTTCCCTGCTAGTGCCTTACCAGCTTCATCATTGGAACTTGAATGGATCCATTTAAGGTATGAGTTCTCATATCATCGAACTACATAGTTTCACCAACAATACTTGGTTTAGAAAAATGTACTTCTTTTTTTTATTTAACCAGTTAGTTTGGCCAGTTGAGAACAAGTTCTCATTTACAACTGCGACCTGGCCAAGATAAAGCAAAGCAGTGCGACAAAAAACCACAGATACACATGGGATAAATAAACGTACAGACAATAATACATTAGAAAAAAGACAAATCTGTATACAGTGAGTGCAAATGAGGTAAGATAAGGGAGGTAATGCAATAAATAGGCCATGGTGGTGAAGTAATTACAATATAACAATTAGACACTGGAATGGTAGATGTGCAGAAGGTGAATCTGCAAGTAGATACTGGGTTGCAAAGGAGCAAGATAAATAAATAAATACAGTATGGGGACGAGGTAGTTGGATGGGCTGTTTACAGATGGGCTATGTACAGGTGCAGTGATCTGTGAACTGCTCTGACAGCTGGTGCTTAAAGCTAGTGAGGGAGATATCTCCAGCTTCAGTGATTTTTGCAGTTTGTTCCAGTCATTAGCAGCAGAGAACTGGAAGGAAAGGCTGTAGGAATTGGCTTCGGGGGTGACCAGTGAGATATACCTGCTGGAGCGCGTGCTAAGGGTGGGTGTTACGGTGACCAGTGAGCTGAGATAAGGTGGAGCTTTACCTAGCAAAGACTTGGAAACAGTGGGTTTGGCGACGAGTATGAAGCGATGGCCAGCCAACGAGAGTGTACAGGTCGCAGTGGTGGGTGATAAATGGGGCTTGTGACAAAACGGATGGCACTGTGATAGACTGCATCACATTTGTTGAGTAGAGTGATGGAGGCTATTTTATAGATGACATCAAAGTCAGGGATCGGTAGGATAGTCAGTTTTACCAGGGTATGTTTGGCAGCATGAGTGAACGAGGCTTTCTTGCGAAATAGGAAGCGGATTCTAGATTTAATATTGGATTGGAGATGCTTAATGAGAGTCTGGAAGGAGATTTTACAGCCTAGCCAGACACCTAGGTATTTGTAGTTGTCCACATATTCTAAGTCAGAACCGTCCAGAGTAGTGATGCTGGACAAGCGGGCAGGTGCGGGCAGTGAGCGGTTGAAGAGCATGCATTTAGTTTTACTTGCGTTTAAGAGCAGTTGGAGGCCACGGAAGGAGAGTTGTATGGCATTGAAGCTCATCTGGAGGTTAGTTAAGTGTCCAAAGGGCCAGAAGTATACAGAATGGTGTCGTCTGCAGAGAGGTGGATCAGAGAATCACCAGCAGCGAGAGAGACATCTTTGATATATACAGAGAAGAGTCGGCCCGAGAATTGAACCCTGTGGCACCCCCATAGAGACTGCAAGAGGTCCGGACAACAAGCCCTCCGATTTGACACACCGAACTCTATATCAGAGAAATAGTTGGTGAACCAGGCGAGGCAATCATTTGAGAAACAAAGGCTGTTGAGTCTGCCACTAAGAATGTGGTAATTGACAGAGTCGAAAGCCTTCTAAACTGATTTGACTCTTTGCCATTTGTGGTGTGGACTATAGTATAAGGCCAAATGCAAGTTTGAAAACATAAAGTTCACTCAATTCTAATAGCTAAATGAGTCATGGTCTGACCATCTAAAAACTATTTCCTATATGTTAATTGACTCACCAACAACTTACACTGAGGTTGAGGACAGTCTCACTGTATACAATGCATGCCTACATCTAAAGTATGAACATATGATGAACATTTGACAACTCACCCCTTCACAAATGCTCTTATGTAGACCCAAGCTTTTATTTTGAACAACCAGTAGCAAAGGTAAAAGATGAACAACCAAAGAATTAACTGAACAGTCATTTTTACAAGACTGCACACCACCTGTTCTCAAGTTGCAAGCAATGGACACGAGAATCATTATTTCAAAGAGACAAGGCATTTTTGAAAGTAAAATTGTTGATGTATTCCATAACACTAGAGTAGCAAGAGCACCAGCAACGTCCTGGTCGAAACAAAAGCAGAAAGAAATGCAGTGTCAGCAACACAGAATGTTAAGTAACCAATGTAAAAAACAATTCTCACCATTAGAGCTTCTAGAGGATGAATCCATTACATTTTCCTGTTGATAGATATATGATTAGTAAAAAAGGACTTCAAATTCAGAGAGCAAAGTTCAGAGCAGGTTAAAGTGAACCATTACCTTGCAGAATCCTTCACTAGTGGTGGATATATGCTCAGTGCACCAAAGCTAACATAACCGTCCTTGGGAGCATTTCCACTGTCAACAGAAATAGCCTCCCTAGGAGTGTAGCTGATTTGGGAAGAGACAGCTCTGCCATTCTCGTAGTGCGATTTGGAACTGTAGGAATAGCTTGGGATGACACCCGACTGTTCAACGATGCTGGCCTGAGCGCTACCAGAGGCACCATCTTCAGTGCTTTGGTAGTGCTTCTGCTGAGACATTGGGGACAGTTGCTTCTGGGTCATTTGAGCTACATGCCATAATTGCTGTGGCATGGCGGTCAGTTGCTGCTGTGGCATGGCAGTGTGTAGCTTCCGCTGCTGGGACATTTGAGCTGGATACCACACTTGCTGGGATACGGCGGGCGGCTGCTCCTGCGGTAGAGGGGTGGATGCCGGTTGCTTCTGCGGAGATTGAGCTGGATGCCACACTTGCTGATGCGTCTGCGGCATGGCGGTCAGTGCAGCGACTTGTTGCTTCTGGACCATTTTAGCTGGATACCACACGTCGTGAGGCTGCTGGGGCATAGGGGCCGGTTGCTTCTGTGCCAGATGCCACACTTGCTGAATCATGGCAGCCGGTTGCTTATGCTGCTGGGGCATTTGAGCCGTTTGCCACAGTTGTTGGGGTATGGCAGTCAGTTCCTTCTGCGGTAGATGCAAAGGGGCTGGTTGCTTCTGCTCCTGAGGAAATTGATTTGGATGCCACACTTGCTGAGGTGGCTGGGGCATGGCGGTCGGTTCAATTTGCTGCCGAGTTTCAGTAGCTGGTTGCTTTTGCTGCTGTGGCATTTGAGCTGGATGCCACACTTGCGGGGGCAGGGTGGCCTGTTCCTTCTGCGGTTGAGGCATTGGGGCTGGTTGTTTCTGCTGCTGGGACATTTGAGCTGGATACCATGCTTGCTGGAGTATAGCTGTTGGTTGTTTCTGCAGGATAGGCATTGGGGCCAGTTGCGTCTGCAGCATTTGAGCTGGATGCCACTCTTGCTGGGGCATGGCGGTCGGTTGCTTCTGCGGCAGAGGCATGGAGGCCAGATGCTTCTGGGGCATTTGACCTGGATATCTCACTTGCTGGGGTATGGTGGCCGGTTCCTGATGCTGCTGGGGAAGGTGCACTGGATGCAACTCTTGCTGCGTTATGGTGGCCGGTTGCTTCTGCTCCTGGGGCATTTGAGCTGGATACCACACTTGCTGAGGCATGGTGGTCAGTACCTTCTGCCGCCGAGTTGCAGCGGCTCGTTGCTTCTGGACCATTTTAGCTGGATACCACACATCATGAGGCTGCTGGGGAATGGGGGCCAGTTGCCACACTTGCTGAAGCATGGCAGCCGGTTGCTTATGCAGCTGGGGCATTTGAGCGGAATGCCACAGTTGTGGTGGAATGGCGGTCAGATCCTTCTGCAGTTGACGCATAGGGACTGGTTGCTCCTGGGGAAATTGAGCTGGATGCCACATTTGCTGAGGCTGGGGCATGGAGGTCAGATCAATCTGCTGCTGAGGTTCAGCGGCGGGTTGATTCTGCTGCTGGGGCTTTTGAGCTGGATACCACACTTGCTGGGGCATGGCAGTCGGTTGCTTCTGCGGCTTTAGAGCTGGATGCAACACTTGCTGAGGTTGCTGGCTTATGGCGGCCGGTTCCTTCTGCTGCTGAGGTTCAGTAGCTGGTTGCTTTTGCTGCTGGGGCAATTGAGCTGGATGCCACACTTGCTGGTGAATGGTGGCCGGTTGCTTCTGCTGTATTTGAGCTGGATACCATGTTTGCTGGGGCATAGCTGTTGGTTGTTTCTGCGGTATATCCATTGGAGCCTGTTGCTTCTGGGGCATGGTGGTCAGTTCCGTCTGCTGCTGAGGCCCAGTAGCTGGTTGCTTTTCCTGCTGGGGCATTTGAGTTGGATACCACATTTTCTGAGGTGCCTGGGGCATGGGGGCCAGTTGCTTTTGCAGGATGGAGGCCAGATGTTTCTGTTGCTCTTCGGTCAGCTGCGCTTGCAATTGAGCTGTTGGAGAGATGTATTTTCCATATCCTTTAGACCTAAGTGAGCCTGCATAGAGACATACTGCATCAGAACCTGGTGCATGATAGCCATCACCTTGGTTAGAAACAAAGTAAAATGCCAGCCTTGGAAGTAATTGGAACCGCAACTGTTACTTGAAATTAATGTGTAGAAACTCACTTGATGTAGAACAGGTTATCCCACCAATTAGCAGGCAACAAAACCAAGAAACTCTAAAAAAATATATATAAAATAAAAACATGTGTTATAAACATAGCTACCTGTGACACCTGAAGGACAAGGGAAACAAACTAAATCAATACTTAAAAAGATACCTGACAGCGATTCCAATCATCACGGCCATTTTGCGCCTCGAAACTTCACCAGTAATCAGAACTAATGGCCGATATAAGCCCTAGTTTAATATCCCTTTTGCTGTATCTGGCAGGATTTTTGGTTGCTCCTTTTAAACAAATCCCAGACCCTTCTAATGTCATTGGCTAATTAAGGACAGCTGTAAGTCCCTGAACTACATTTGATTCCTAATTCCAAATTGACCGCTAAATCCTACACCCTGGACTAAACACGTCTGTGAATCAGAAATGATTGAAAAGGTATAAGCAATATGGCCACAATTGCATCCAGCCTATCAGAAGTCAAGGTGAAGCAATTACCATATTGCTATAAACTTTCGGATCGTTTCAAATGCCCATAAGTGACTAAGTGGTTGGGCTAGGGGTTGATTTGGAATTCAGAAATGTACTCAGGTGTGGTTGATTCTCTAATGGAGTTCCTGTGGGTTTTTGCTCCTTCCTTGTAGGAAAAAACAAAAACCTACAGACACTAGGCCTTCCATGGACTGAGTTTGACACCCCTGCTCTAAAGTAGGAAACACATTTTTGTCTTGGCACTACATTGATCAGTTTAAGTTATTGCTTGTACAAAATTCACTTGGTTCATTTAAAGATTAGAGGCTGAATAAGCAGTTAGGCACCATTATTTTACACATGCCTTCTTTTAAACCGTGTGTTTCATTCAGCATAGCAACATTAAATGGATTACAGTTTCATTTGCACAAAGTGCAACATCTTAGACTAATTCTGATTTCAGACAGACACCAATTAAACACTCATGTTATGCTTTTGATGATCTGAGTCTTTAATTTTTCAGAGGCAAACATATAGTAGGGCTCGTTTGAGTGGTAAGGCTAAAGCAACTGACTGTAGACCAAAGTCAAGAAGTAAAGTCAGGAGAGGTGCATCTGCGACAACCGAAATTCGGATACTAATGTCAAGTCTTCCAACAGCAAGGCTCAGATCACCATGGCAGTGTTGCCATTGTTTATACAAGGCTTCCTTTATAATGTAAAAAAAACCATGTCTCTAACACCCACTCACAAACTGAAATAATTTATGTGTACATTATACAATCAATAAATGAGAGAGAGCCTCAATCACATCATTCATTTATGCACTGTAGGCTACACATTAACTGCAGCAAATTGGTTCCTGTTTCAGTCATGTTTTTGTTTGTGTGGGTTAAACAAAAACACTAGTGATTGGTTGACAATGGAGCCCCCACATGACAGGTGATGGCTGCAGGATGAAGTTGGTGAAGAGCAATTGCAGAAACTTTGAGTTTCTTGTAGAATTTCTGTAGATTTTTGTAAAGTTCATGCAGTCGACATATAAACTCACAGGACAGAGGACTCGGTTTGGCAACGCGGTCTTCCATTTACCACCAACCTACTGAAGCACTGCTCAGAGTAAATATTTATTGCATTTTCCGTTTCCAAATGGGCGGTAATTTAGAATGCATACGATACTGTATTTACGATAGCACAGCTTCGCCTTTGTTCCAGTCTCCCGCTCTTTCGCTCAAACCCAGCCCCTTTTCCTTTGTGTAACAAGCAGTCATATCTGTTCCGCCCACTAGGGACGTTTTCCTTTATGACGGCAATTTGTAATCAAGTTATGATTTAATTATGTGTATGTGTGATTCTGTGTGATTAGTTAGGTATTTATTCAATAAATAATTAAACCCAATTTTGTATTGCTGATTCAACTTGTTAGCCAGGATTCTTGCAGATAACCAAGAATTTACAACTTTAAGATTATGAGACTGAAATAAGATGACAATTAATGTTGACTACTATTGATGTAAAATATTACTAAATCTTTAGGAGTTTATTTGGAAGATAACAGCTCTATAAATATTATTTTGTGGTGCCCGACTCTCTAGTTAATTACATTTACATGATTAGCTCAATCAGTTGATATTAATTACGGAGAAATTATTTTATAGAATAGCATGTCATAGCAATTAATCCGGCATAGCCAAAGACACGACAGCGGTGACCAACAATTGTCACCAACTTGACAATAGTGATCAGCTCGAAGGTGCCCACTATCTCCATAAAATGTCTCCCTCATGTGGATGAAATAAAAGACAACAACCCATCTCATCATCCTCTGACCGTCTATCCTACTATGTGGAAGCATTTTTTTCCCAATGTTGTCTCAACTTTGATTGCAGTACACATCCACAAACATATAAACTCGATTACAACTGTTTAGATAGCTATGCATATATCTCCAACCCCCTTAAATCTGCCACAGTAATTTCACATACATTCAAAGTAAGTATTCTGATATTTTATTTGAAAAGATAAGTAGTTAAATGTTATGTATTTGGAAATACACTTGGAAAGTGTTTGAAAAACTCAAAATCACACACAAATTTACACTCCAATGTATTAAATAAGTATTTCAAAATACTGTCAAATAATACAATTTGTATTATAACCCAGATACTGAAATACACATGTTTTTGTTTTCTGCACTTAAATGTAGAATTTGCATGAAAATACACAAATATGTATTGAATTATACTGCATCATATTCTATTGTATTTGTTGTTTCTTTTCGATTGCATTTGAAATCCTCAACGGTTATTTTTTTCTGAAGACAGTTTCCAATTCTTCTTTCTCTGTTAGACCCTCCAGGCCCTATTAACCTACTGAGGTCAGTCAGTTGCAACAGCCTTGGTTTCTCAAATGATTGCCTCGCCTGGTTTACCAACTACTTCTCTGATAGAGTTCAGTGTGTCAAATCGGAGGGCCTGTTGTCCGGATCTCTGACAGTCTCTATGGGTGTGCCACAGGGTTCAATTCTCGAGCAGACTCTCTTTTCTGTATACATCAATGATGTTGCTCTTGCTGCTGGTGAATCTCTGATCCACCTCTACGCAGACGACACCATTCTGTATACTTCTGGCCCCTCCTTGGACACTGTGTTAACTAACCTCCAGACGAGCTTCAATGCAATACAACTCTCCTTCCGTGGCCTCCAACTGCTCTTAAACGCAAGTGTAGCCTTTCCTTTCAGTTCTCTGCTGCCAATGACTGGAATGAATTGCAAAAATCGCTGAAGCTGGAGACCTATATTTCCCTCACTAACTTTAAACATCAGCTATCTGAGCAGCTAACAGATCGCTGCAGGTGTACATAACCCATATGTAAATAGCCCACCCAATCTACCTACCTCATCCCCATATTGTTTTTATTTACTTTTCTGCTCTTTTGCACACCAGTTTTTCTACTTGCACATCATCATCTGCTCATCTATCACTCCAGTGTTAATTTGCTAAACTGTAATTACTTCACTACTATGGCCTATTTATTTCCTTACCTCCCCACGCCATTTGCACACACTGTATATAGACTTCCTTTTTTTCTATTGTGTTATTGACTGTACGCTTGTTTATTCCATGTTGTTGTTTGTGTCGCACTGCTTTGCTTTGTCTTGGCCAGGTCACAGTTGTAAATGAGGACTTGTTCTCAACTAGCTTACCTGGTTAAATAAAGGTGAAATAAATCAAAAATGATAAACACCAGGAACGCACAATCCCTCCATCAGTGCTCAGACTGTCCGCAATAGGCTGAGAGAGGCTGGACTGAGGTCTTGTAGGCTTGTTGTAAAGCAGGTCCTCACCAGACATCACCGGCAACAACGTCGCCTATGGCCACAATCCCAGCGTCGCTGGACCAGACAGGACTGGCAAAAAGTGCTCTTCACTGACGAGTCGCGGATTCGCATTTATCATTGAAGGAATGAGTGTTACACAGAGGCCTGTACTCTGGAGCGGGATCGATTTGGAGGTGGAGGGTCCGTTATGTGCTGGGGCGGTGTGTCACAGCATCATCGGATTTACAGTGCCTTGCGAAAGTATTCGGCCCCCTTGAACTTTGCGACCTTTTGCCACATTTCAGGCTTCAAACATAAAGATATAAAACTGTATTTTTTTGTGAAGAATCAACAAGTGGGACACAATCATGAAGTGGAACGACATTTATTGGATATTTCAAACTTTTTTAACAAATCAAAAACGGAAAAATTGGGCGTGCAAAATTATTCAGCCCCCTTAAGTTAATACTTTGTAGCGCCACCTTTTGCTGCGATTACAGCTGTAAGTCGCTTGGGGTATGTCTCTATCAGTTTTGCACATCGAGAGACTGACATTTTTTCCCATTCCTCCTTGCAAAACAGCTCGAGCTCAGTGAGGTTGGATGGAGAGCATTTGTGAACAGCAGTTTTCAATTCTTTCCACAGATTCTCGATTGGATTCAGGTCTGGACTTTGACTTGGCCATTCTAACACCTGGATATGTTTATTTTTGAACCATTCCATTGTAGATTTTGCTTTATGTTTTGGATCATTGTCTTGTTGGAAGACAAATCTCCGTCCCAATCTCAGGTCTTTTGCAGACTCCATCAGGTTTTCTTCCAGAATGGTCCTGTATTTGGCTCCATCCATCTTCCCATCAATTTTAACCATCTTCCCTGTCCCTGCTGAAGAAAAGCAGGCCCAAACCATGATGTGCCACCACCATGTTTGACAGTGGGGATGGTGTGTTCAGGTTGATGGGCTGTGTTGCTTTTACGCCAAACATAAAGTTTTGCATTGATGCCAAAAAGTTCAATTTTGGTTTCATCTGACCAGAGCACCTTCTTCCACATGTTTGGTGTGTCTCCCAGGTGGCTTGTGGCAAACTTTAAACAACGCTTTTTATGGATATCTTTAAGAAATGGCTTTCTTCTTCCATAAAGGCCAGATTTGTGCAATATACGACTGATTGTTGTCCTATGGACAGAGTCTCCCACCTCAGCTGTAGAACTCTGCAGTTCATCCAGAGTGATCATGGGCCTCTTGGCTGCATCTCTGATCAGTCTTCTCCTTGTATGAGCTGAAAGTTTAGAGGGACAGCCAGGTCTTGGTAGATTTGCAGTGGTCTGATACTCCTTCCATTTCAATATTATCGCTTGCACAGTGCTCCTTGGGATGTTTAAAGCTTGGGAAATCTTTTTGTATCCAAATCCGGCTTTAAACTTCTTCACAACAGTATCTCGGACCTGCCTGGTGTGTTCCTTGTTCTTCATGATGCTCTCTGCGCTTTTAACGGACCTCTGAGACTATCACAGTGCAGGTGCATTTAAACGGAAACTTGATTACACACAGGTGGATTGTATTTATCATCATTAGTCATTTAGGTCAACATTGGATCATTCAAAGATCCTCACTGAACTTCTGGAGAGAGTTTGCTGCTCTGAAAGTAAAGGGGCTGAATAATTTTGCGCGCCCAATTTTTCAGTTTTTGATTTGTTAAAAAAGTTTGAAATATCCAATAAATGTCGTTCCACTTCATGATTGTGTCCCACTTGTTGATTCTTCACAAACAAATACAGTTTTATATCTTTATGTTCGAAGCCAGAAATGTGGCAAAAGGTCGCAAAGTTCAAGGGGGCCGAATACTTTCGCAAGGCACTGTAGCTTGTCACTGCAGGCAATCTCAACACTGTGTGTTATGTCCTCCTCCCTTATGTGGTAACCTTCCTGCAGGCTCATCCTGACATGACCCTCCAGCATGACAATGCCACCAGCCATACTGCTCGTTCTGTGCGTGATTTCCTGCAAGACAGGAATGTCAGTGTTCGGTCATGGCAGGCGAAGAGCCCGGATCTCAATCCCATTGAGCACGTCTGGGACCTGTTGGATCGGAGGGTGAGGGCTAGGGTCATTCCCCCTAGAAATGTCCGGAACTTGCAGGTGCCTTGGTGGAAGAGTGGGGTAACATCTGACAGCAAGAACTGGCAAATCTGATGCAGTCCATGAGGAGACGCACAGCAGTACTTAATGCAGCAGGTGGCAACACCAGATACTGTTACTTTTGATTTTGACTCCCCCTTAGAGAGATTAAAGTAGATGTCACGTGTCAAAATTTTGATTGATGACCCTATGTGAACCTATGTGAACTCTATGTGAACCCTATGTAGTGATGACGTGTGCATGTCTTCTGGTCAGGCAAGCCTGGTTAGGTGGGGGCTATGGGTTGAGTAAGGGTCCATTTGACAGGCCGTTAATGATTGATGACCCAAGCCTGATTTATGACCCTATGTAATGATTTATGACCCTATGTCATGTAGAAGGGTGCATGCCCAGGGGGGTTGGTGGGGTTGAGTAAGTGACCATGTGTCAGGTCAACCTGTTACTGTTTCTCACGGTTTGGGTTGGTTAAGGCCCCTTATAAAGCGCCTGAACAATACCTGTTTAAGAGTGCACAAGATCTTAAGAATAACCATGGAATTTGGGATCGGTACCAAAGCAGTGATGACGGTAACAACTGAAGCAGGCCCTCGGGTTGCCCATAGAGCAAGGGCAAAGTATCAACCAGCAATATATGATGCGCCAAAAAAACGTTTTTTAAATGTGTATAGAACCCAAATACCGCCAGCAAATGCTCTGACAGATCAAGTGTTGATGTCTAATGGCCAGCAGTGGGGGTATCGGTTTGATTACCTGGCCTGTAGAGTGACCCTCTATACGGTAGATGAAGGAGAAGAATATACAGACCAGACTGTAGGCTTGGAATATGGTGTTGAAGACTGGTCGGTTTTTCGCAAGGTTGTGTGTCCTGAACTGAGCCTTATCACCAAGGGGTATAGTGTGTTCACGGGCCACGAGACCCGTTGGGAAGGTACCCCTGACTCCTCAGGACAAATATTTCACAGGGTGAAAATACAAAGAAAGAATGGCCGACCGTGCGGCAGCGTGGAGTTCTATATCGGCACCGAGGCAATCCGAAACCACAAACTTAGGGGTGGTAGCCTGACTGGGGATACCCGACTGCGTCTGCTTATTCCTTTTAACAGTTGAGATGTACTGGAATTGAAAATGTTGCAACCGTTGGATGCTCTCTTTGTACAGAGCCAACAGCGTCAGAGCCTTGTTCATTTAAAGAAGTGCATAATATATACGAATCGTAAAGATTACGATGCAAAAGAGCCTCAAGAAGATACAGCGTCAGAAGAAAACTAAGTAAGCGGATGCTTTAACCCCGCCCCCCCAGATACCCAATGGCCTTGTTCTACAATAAAAAGAAAAAAGCAGCCAGTTCTTCATTTCAGCATACACCATGGATCTCCAGACCATCTACGAGGAAGCCACTACGTCATGGGGGCCCGACACTAAAGACTCTATGCCACGAAGCCCTACACTCTACGCACCCCTGGCAAGACCCGTGACACCCCCGACATTTACCCAGCCTGAGGATGTGTTTGATGGGGTGGCCAGTACTATTTTTGTGGATACAATCAAGGCCTCTGTAGCTACACTTTTAAACGTGGTGATTGGCGAATATATACGAGAAAAATGCATCGGCTGTGAGATCAATCATCCCAGCCAGCGTCGTCATCCTTGCCTCTACGACCCTCCTAGATACTACTTTTTCAATCATTTTGAGGAGCTGGTGAAAAGACTGTGGTCCTGCCGTTTTATACCAGCGCTGGTCATCGCCCTGGAGTCTATGGGTATTGCGCCGTCTATCCCTAGAGTTTACGGGGTAACCGAAGCCTTCCTACATGAACTGAAGGAGGCCATCTTCATCCATGAGAAACTCAAAGAAATCCGACACACCCTGGTGGACGACAACAAATACAGGGAAGCTGTGGTGGCTGATGTGATGCTTTTCTGGCTCAATAAATCCCAAGAGACCGAGTGACATTTTGTTTATTTAGAGCTATGGGTAACTATGTGTCTACGATGTTTGAGCGAATAAATACATTTTTTCTTTTGAGAGACCTTACAAATGTTATGCATCAGATTATTGAAAATAAAGTGAACAATGTAAAGTTCTACACAACCCACAATACAGGGGTTATTGTAGAGCGTGTGTTAAAAATGGAGCAAATCATGAAACATGTCCGACATACGGGCGAGAGTTTACAATGGTCACATATGGTATCAAGGCTTGTTGAGGATTCTGAAGAACTAGAAATAACTTTGGCTAAGATTTTACATTATTTGTTTGAACCACCCTTTAATGTGAATGTGTATCATATTTGTTGTTTATATACTTATATATCAGACGTGTGTGTTTTAAAAATTCAGCGAAACAAACCTGTAAATCTAAACAATATATACAGGGTGTTGCATGCTGTGATTGTTGAGAAAACGGGGACTTGTATCTTGCAACAAATCCTGAATTGTCTGTATACGTAATAATTGTTGCATTCTTAAAATAAAAATTCACAAACTGAAATGTTGTCGTTATATGAAAGTGGCTCATTACAGTTATTGTACCTCAGAGAGGCAAGAAGGATGGCTGAGCAGCTGTTGAAAAACATATATTATAATCCCTCTAACCCCGGGTCTTATGGGGGTAAAGAGCGTTTACAGAGAGCTATAGTCGAAGAAACAGGTAGTCTGTTAAGCGATGCTAAAGTGAATGAATGGTTATCAGAGCAAGATGCCTACACTCTACATAAACCTGTAAGAAAACATTTTCCAAGAAATAGAGTTTTTTCTACGCATCCATTATCCCAATTTCAGGCGGATCTATGTGACATGCAGTCCCTTGCCGATAAAAATGATGGAAATCGCTACATGCTAACGGTTATAGATATTTTCTCTAAATTAGCCTATGTAAGGGTGTTAAAAAATAAGAGCGGGGCAGAGGTGACCAGGGCCTTTGAATCGATCTTGAAGGCAGGAGGCGCACCCAAGAAAGTGCAGACGGATGGCGGAAAAGAATTTTTTAATAAAACATTTCAGAAGCTAATGAATAAGTATAATATAGTACATTTTGCTACAGGCTCTGATTTGAAAGCTTCGGTTGTGGAACGCTTTAATAGGACTTTGAAAGAGCGGATGTGGCGCTATTTTACAGCTCACAACACCAACCGATATACAGACATAGTTCAGGATTTAGTAAACGGGTACAACCACAGCTACCATAAGACTATACGTATGAAGCCCTCGGAGGTCTCTTCGGAAAACTCTTTTCAAGTCTTTAAAAATATGTATGGTTTGTTCCCACTTCGCCGTAAGAAAAAAATGACTTTTAAATTCCTAGTGGGTGACTTGGTGCGTATATCAAAGTTGAGGGGTGTTTCGAACAAAAAATACGAACAAGGCTTTAGCTCGGAGTTGTTTACCGTTACCGAATGTCTGCCACGCATTCCGCCGGTCTACAAATTAAAAGATTATGACGGGGATCTTATAGAGGGATCTTTTTATGAGAAGGAATTACAGAAGGTCCAGTTGGGTAAAGACAAAGTCTTTCACGTGGAGGAGATTCTAGATCAGAAGAGAGAAAAGGGTAAAAAATGGTTACTGGTCCGCTGGAAAAACTGGCCTCAAAAGTTCAACAGTTGGGTATTGGAGCAGGATGTGGTGGAGGCAACGGGGCTTAATTTAAACCCCTAGTCATGATAACTAGCGCATCATTCGCGTGTACACAGTTGGGCATCATGGAACACAGCGGCTTCTACCTGACTCTCCCCAGTAATGCGTCGGCACAGATATATCGTAATAATCAGAGTTCGAAGTATACAACCAATTTTCCAAAGCCTATAGAGTTATCAGAGGCTTGGGAAGTAGGTCTCAGCGAGATTACATACCCCCATAGTTGGTATAATATCAAAGCTAAGGACCGTGATTTTTATTGCAAAAGGTTCTCGGAACCTGCGATACTTATTAAGCTTAAAAAAGGTTTCTATAGAACCGTCGACAGGATCGTCTCAGAGTTGAATGAACACCTAACCCTGAACAAGATGGAAATATTCCTATTCTACAATCCAATCCATAAAAGGATACAAATCTCAGGGCCTGCTAACGGAGGTATAAAGACCAGCGGTAATTTATCCTACATGTTGGGGATGGGTCCCAATAAATGGACGTATGTGAACGATAAATTATTCCCATTCCCTGCGGATATACATGCAGGCTTTTACAACATATTTGTCTATACCGACATCATAACCTATCAAAGGGTCGGAGACAGCTGTGTGCCCCTCCTGCGAACAGTTCATATAGACGGCAAGGATGGGGACATCGTCACTGTCAATTATGACAAGCCGCACTACGTACATGTCAGCAAGAACTATATTGAAAACATTCTGGTTGAGCTTAAAACGGATCAGAACGAAAACATTGAATTTACTTATGGTAAAACGATTGTAAAACTCCACTTTAGACCCACCAAAACCTCTCTACATATATAATAGCTGTATTATATTTATAAACATAATACAAATAAAAGTGTTATGGAGCACCATCAGCTCGACCCTAACCGTTATGTTTCATACTATGTGGATCAAGTGGGTAATGGACTACCAGGATATCATGGAGCGCCGACAATGTATGGTTCGGGGATAGGAGGTATATTCCGTAACCTCTTCAGGATGGTTTTACCGTTTATGAAGAGAGGCTTCAGCATAGCCAAACCACATTTAAAATCAGCGGCTAAAAATATAGTAAGTGAGGTTGTAGCCAATGCTATGACCCGAAGGGCGTCACCAGAGGTGGAGCATCAAGAAGGCTCGGGGCTTATGATATTGTCTCGAAGGCCAAAAAAGAGACCCCCTGGTTTAAGGCGTAGGCCGGCACCTAAAAAGCGGCGGTTAACTGTTAAAAGAACCTCAGTAAGTCAAAGACGGGGTAAAGTGAGGAGGTCTGTACCAAAACAGGCTAAAAGAATACTAGGAAGTATTTTCTAAAAGAATAAGTGACATGGCTCTTTTACATCGAATGTCCTCTGAAGCTATAAAGACAGAACTTGATCTTTTCACGGCACCGTTAACGCAGCATTCAATAGATAGATCCAGTTATGTGGAGATAGCCCCTCTCTCTGCTATTACCGATAACGGGCCTATCGAATTTTTCATACCAGGCCATGGTGACAACTATCTGGACCTCAACAACACCTTGGTGCATTTACGTCTAAAAGTGACCAAAAGAGATGGGTCTAATATTGCAGACGATGCCAAAGTGAGTCTCATTAATTACCCCTTGGCCACCATTTTCTCCCAAGTTGATGTGACTTTGGGTGAACGCCTAATCAGTCAAAGCAGCGCTACATACCCTTATAGAGCCATCATGGAGTGTTTACTAAACTACTCCGAAGACACTCTCAAAACCCAATTTAGCGCCGGGCTGTTTAGCAAGGATACTGCAGGAGCCTCTATGGAATCGACAGACCCTTCCACCGGTGCAAACAAAGGACTAGCGGCACGAGCTCGCTACTGCGCCGAATCTCGAGAGTTTCATTTGCTAGGCCCTATACACTCTGACATTTTCTTTCAAGAACGGTTACTCTTAAATTCGGTTGATTTAAGATTAAAATTAACCAGGGCCAAGGATGATTTTTGCCTGATGTCTCCCCAAGACGGGGATTTTAGTTTGAAAGTGTTGGGGGCAACCCTTTTTATTAAAAAAGTATCTGTATCTCCGGCCGTGCGCCTGGGTCACTCACATGCTTTGATGAAAGGAAATGCCCTTTACCCTCTCCAAAGAATTACCATGAAAACCTTTAACATACCTGTGGGCAGTAGAATCTGCAGTCAAGAAAACCTATTTCTAGGCCCTTTACCTAGATATGTGGTTATAGGTCTGGTTGATCACGCCTCTAATACGGGCAGTTTAGATAAAAAACCCTTTAATTTTCAGCACTTCAATGCAGAGTATGTAGCGCTCTGTCAGGACGGACGTCAGGTTCCGGCGAAGGCTTTCCAACCACAATTTAATAACAACATATCTGTGCGAGAATTTTACAATCTATTCCTGGCTACAGGGCGACATCTAAAAGATCTCTCTTTACCTATTGACAGAAATGATTTTGCAGAGGGTTACACATTGTATGCTTTCAATTTATCACCTGATGATGACACCTCAGGAAATCTGTCTGTGGTGTCCCAAGGTAACCTCAGGCTGGAAATGCGTTTCCGTACACCTTTAGCCTGTACAGTTAGCATGATTGTTTACGCATGCTCTGATTCAATCTTGGAAGTGAATGCCCGAAGACAGGTCTTAGTGGATTATTATTAAGGACATTTGAACAAAGACATGAATACCCAAGAGTTGGACGGGCTCATGAGCCGCTTGATTGGAAAACAATTTTGTGGAGTGTTGGCTTGTGATGAATTACCTATTGAGATATGGCCTGAGAGGCCTGCAATGTTTATTGTCAATACCCATCCTAAACACATGCCTGGTGAACATTGGCTAGCTATGACATTAGAACAGGAAGGTGGACGAAAAATCTCAACTTTTTTTGATTCCTATGGCTTTCCCCCCGGTTTTTCACATTTCCCTAAATCTATTAAAGATTTTTTGACCCTAAACGGTACAAAGATCTACTACAACATCAAACAAGTGCAAGATAACCTTTCCACTACATGCGGTCACCACTGTGTATTTTACCTGTGCCAAAGAGCCCGGGGAGTTTCTTTTGAAGATGTTATGTCTCTTTATAAGGATGATTTAAGAAGTAATGATAACCTTGTATCTTGTTTTGTTAGAAAATATCAAAAGTGTTCAAATGTGTGTCCTTTAAGAACGCGTAATCAAGGCGTATGCTCACGTCATATGTTTCAAGAATGCCACAAATGTTAACTTGCTTATTTTTCAAATAAAAAATTTATTGAATTTAATCATAGTCATTCAAAAGTCATTTTCAAAAGTCTAACCACGCCGAGAGATCGGGTTTAGGAAAAGGTCCTGAGACGTTCATGGGAGTAAATGAGTTAGCATCATCGCTTTCATAGGGGGACGGTGTCGTTGGGGCATCTTTAGGGGTGCTGTATCTCGTTGAAGGCTTTTGTTTTAAAGCTTGAATCTGTTGACGAAGCTTATGGTTGGGTACACCGGAGAGGGGGATGTTGAGGATTGCCAGGGCCTTAAGAAACTGACGCCAGCCGGGAGGCCTTCGGTCATCAGCAACCTTGTGGGCAGCCGTGGTACTTTTAAGCAAGTCCTGCATATGGGACCCCCTAACCACAGAGCCCTGAAGGATAAACTCTCCAGAGTCGTTCCAAGCAGCTATCCCCTTTGAGTCTTTTATCTTGTTCATAATGTATTTAACATTCTTCCTGTTACGTAAAGGCACATGTGTCAGTAGGTCATGCATAACTTTATCTTCAAATGGCATTTGAGCTTCACCCGACATATTATCTCCACTAGGTAAGATCGACGGTACAGGCCTTACAGGGGCATGGCTATCGTTAGGTTCGACATCTGTTAAAGGGTCCGGTAGGGAAAGGGTTAAATGGTTAGTCTCTCTCTCCCCTTGCTTTACCCGAGTCAAATACCTTTGCATTAGGTTTGTGTATTTTTGAATCTTATCATAGGGGTTCAATCCTTTTCGGTTCAAAACATCCTTCATGGCCGTATCCAAATCATTTTCCGCTGTTTGTCTGATATCTTCAGGACCCTGCATTTGTTTTTTAAGTCTATCCAACTCTTGTTGAGGCACCAAGTACATTTTAGTGGCCATCACACCACGTGTTCAACCCCCACGTCTGGCCGCAATAAGGCTGGTGATGAAGGGCACGGCTATACTGAGTAAAGGTAGAAGAAAACCCCCAGACTGTTGTATACTATGTCTTTTCTTTTGAAGACTGGCCCTTTTATTGGCAAAGAGTTTGATC
Source organism: Oncorhynchus kisutch (assembly GCF_002021735.2). NCBI lineage: Eukaryota > Metazoa > Chordata > Actinopteri > Salmoniformes > Salmonidae > Oncorhynchus > Oncorhynchus kisutch. The sequence continues at coordinate 50,009,100 of NC_034193.2, read as the reverse complement.
GCTGTCTTTTGTCTCCTTAATTTTTTCAATTGGTTCAGGGTGAGTGGAATGCGTCCTTTGAGAAGATTCAAAGCAATCTCACATAGGGCTAATATGAGATCTGAAGAACAGCGACCCAAGATGGCCTTCCGTTCTTTAGCTGTAGAACCCACTAGCCTTCTCAAGAGGGGGAGGTTTCTTTTTAAACGCAGAGACATAGCGTTTACTTTTTAGGAAGGTATGCAGCAGGCCTCTCCCCCGGAAACAGCCCTGTACGTAGCCTAAGGTGTTCTGGAGTATTTGCTTTTAAATCCACGATTAAATAAGAAAATGGCTCTTTGGTAGCGTCCTCATAGCTCTCCATAAAGTATGATTTCCGTCCAGGGTACATCTGCTGAGCTAGAGTGCTAATTTGCAGTTTGTCTCTAGGATTTTTAAACAATACCATGTAGTTGGCATTCAAGCTAATGGTCCGACTATTTTTACCTTGGTGAAACACATTCTGGACCAAGTAAAGCACGGACAGGTTTCTATGATGAGTATATTGGGTAAAAGCTCGTGCAATTTCAGGGTGTTCGCTACCAGCAAATAGCATATCGTCCAAAACCAGCAGATTATTTACATGTGGGGGGAGAAGTTCATCATCAGACAGAGAATCGGGTATTCCTTCAACAAACTTGATTTTTATTGTCTTCAATAATTCATCATACAGAGGTTGGTAACATGAATAACACCATACAATATTGTCAGGCTTTTGAGATAACACATGTTCAGAATTCTCTAAAATACTTTTTACAAAAAAAGTTTTACCACTGTTTGAAGGGCCTGCAATTAATGCTGAAAAAGGCAATTGTAGACGGGGGTCAAAACCCTCGACAGCAGTCATAATATCTTAAGCTTTAAGACACACTGGGGCTTGTAGCATAAGTCAGTAGCCAAAGGGCAATGTGGTACCGTCAGGCAATAGCTGTCTCTTGTCATAGACTACCCTGAATCTTTTAGTGAGTGGTGCGTTTCTTAGATGGAACCCCTTTTTATCCCTCACTATTTTGTTGTAGGAGCTCAAAATCTCCAAGTCACTATTCTTGTCCTTTACGAACCCCTCGACCAAGCGCGTGATTGATTCCAAGTTTACACGCGGTGCATTTTCATAGTTTTGAGTCACGCCTTTGGCTTTCAACACCACGTGATTGGCTTTAGTCCTAAAAGCATAGCTTTTTGGACCACATGAGGACCATTCTGTAATATGGTCACCCTCTTCGAGTTCACTCGTTAAACCCCCAAGATAGTTGCTAAGTGGGGGGGTCCAATCCCCCGGTTTGCTTACATAGACCACAGAGTCTGTGTCGTGGTAAAGAACCCGCCTCTGAAGCTGTTCCATGAGGGTGTACAGTTCAAGGCGGCCATAGGCTGTGGTAAATGCTGCAAGAAACACATTTACATTACCCGGGGGTAGAACCCACTTTTGGTGGCGCCTCCATTGCACCAAGGCAATGTCTTGACTCAAGAAGGAAAAATGTGAAATTTCGTATTGGTCCGAAAAAACAAATTCCAAAAATTCTTCGGGGTCTTTAATGATCGAAGTTGTTAGCATATTGCATCTCTGCGCTAATTTCCCCCAAAGGGAGTTCAAGTACAATTTCGACACATTTCTTTTGGTTTTGTTGACCTCTATTCTGTCAGGGTCAAGAAGTATGCCTTCTCTGTCATGGTAGTCTTGAATGTACTGGTCTTTACTTTCTTGATCTGTGACCGATGCAGGATAGCCTGAAGCCATCTGCTTGCATCTCAAGAAGGTTTTGATGTACTCTTTAAAAAGTGTGTCTGATTTCCTGGAAAAGTTCCACACTTCAAAGATTTTGGCCACACGATACCCCTTCTCTAAAGCCTTAGAGAATTCTACAGTGACCCATACACCGGTCAGGGCTCTTTCTTGATCTGTGTGATCACAGGGGTTTTCCTGGTTGTGGTTTTCACAGCATGTGCGACAAAGGGGAAAGAAAAGTTTTCCTTTAGGACCCTTGTAAGGCAACACAGGTATAAACAGCCCCCTAGGAGGGTAGACAGTCGCTTTGATTAAACCAAAATAATTTTGGGGTTCGTCAAAGTCGCTGTGAATAATTTCAGGATGCCCTATAGGATAGAATGAGGAACTCATTACATGAGGATATAGGGATGTAAAATCTACATAGCCTATTGTCTCGTCGGGTTGAGCTACATAACGCAATGTCAAAGCATTGGTCCGGCCTCCAAACAAGGCCTGTCGCGGTTCCAGGGGCTCTGGAGGGTCATAATGGGTAAGGAAGGCCTTAACACTAGGATCTGCCTTTTTGAGGGCTGTCCATTCGTGCTCCCACAAAACCACAACTTTTAACCCGTAAGTAGCCTTTAAAGAATTCAGTTTGTCTTGAAACTCTTGGTACATTTCCCCAAAAGTCTTTTGGGTTAGGACACACAAGGTCTGGGGGACAAAGCATAATTTACAACCGTGGAAGAAACAACCGTTGTACTCATACACTGTCTCAACCCCGTTGAATCTGTGTGTATCCATCTACATGGTAAGGCCCAAAAGCCTTCTCCCCCCGATTCAAAGCATGTTGGATAAAAATATCTTTATCCTGGGCCAAGTACTCCAACCATTGAATGGAACCACTAGAGTAGGCCTTGAATTGGCGTCGGTAGTTGTCTGGCGATGGGATAGCTATAGATTCAGGAGTTAGATAGTGTGTACGATAGGTTTTCATGCACGCTGATGCAATAGTTGTACAGCTCCAGGGGTCAATGCCCGCATCTTTGATTACCTCTTCTCTGAATCTGAGGCATCCTTCACGAAGTATAACAACGTCATTGTCACAGTATGATTCCATCTCTTTATGGAAATCAAAAGTGCCATGTCTTACGGTCTCGTACCATGTCATGAATCTCTCACGCTCTTTGGGAGACATTTGATCACACCCGTACATTTCGGGGGCTGGATAAGATCCTATATAATGTAGATTCTCCTCAGATGTGAAGAAATGAGGGAAATAGCCTTTGACAGAGTTTTCAAAACCCAAGGCCTCTGGCATTTGAGCCAATCTCATGGGTAAGAAGCTTAAGCTGTCAATGTATCTCTGTTTGAAGGCGGGGTCAACAAAGCATAATATTTTACTCCCTTGAGCTATGACACTGGGGCCCACGCCTTGCTGTATCAAAGGGTTCAGAAGCAGATAGGCGTCATAGGCCCTAGCATTGTGAGCTATAAACGTGAAGTTTCTGTACTGGGCTTTTCTAAAATGTTTTAGAAAGAGCCGGGCACAATTGGGTCCCTCGGCCGACCATTTTTCACCCTTGAAAGTCATGGTTGACACAAAAATAGGCAAATGAACCCCTGATTGCTGATTTGTCTCAAAATCATAAAACACATATTTCTCTGTATGTTCATCTTCAGCCAAGGGCTGAATGTAACACTCATGTGTTACTTCTTGAACCGCTTCCGCGTCTCTGCTTTTCAAAGGACCTTTACAGATTGGGCAGTGTATAATTCCACAAACATGAGGTTTAGGGCTATCTATTTTAAGGTTGTAATTGCAATTACATTTTGGACATTTCTTGTTAATGTCACAACTGCTTACAGATTTACATGCCTTGGGATGCCATGTTTCAGTTTTGTGTTTTTCGTAACAGTAGGCCGAACGACATGTGCGGTGACAATCCGCACAGGGGGTCAAGTTTAGCGGCTGCATAGGGCAATGTTTATCCAGACATACTGAACAGTTGTAACGGCACGAGTGCCCCCCCATGCGTGTGTAGCCGGTATGACAGGCTGGACAGACATATGGAGCGCCTAAAAAGGCTGTGATGTTAGTTACGGCATAGTAATGCTCATTTTGCACATAAAAGTACATAGTCTTAGGATGTGGTTCGGGTATATTTTGGAACTTGAGGAGAGCGTCATTAGCCCTACTGTGGTACAAAACCACAATCTTGATGTTCAGAAAGTTTTCAAATTTGACTATGTCTGAGAAAGCCACAGCATCCTGTATACCGAGACCCACCGCAGTTTGTAGCTCTCGAGCTTTTTGTAACGCGGCTTGATCAGTACATCCTGGGCTGAGTAAGTGGGCCAAACCTATGGCAAAACATAGCTTATTACCTGGATTGTGAACGTTTATGAGATAGGCCCTTTTATTGCTTATGATTTCGGACTGCATTAAACTCTCGAGCTTTCGTCTCTGACCCCCGCCCCCTTGTGGTTGTCGTACTAATTGTACTACAAGTTCGAGGGTCCTATCTGCTAGCACGTTTAAATTTGACTGAACAAGGCGTTCTAGCAGTTTAACAAATTGTTCAAGCTCTGCTTCACCATTCTGTAAAATAAGCGATACCTTGCTCTGTAGACTGTCTCCACAAATTTCCAACTGTAAGAGATCCCTAGGTTCGCTATAATCTCTGATCCTAGCTAACAGTTCATTCAAAGTGTCCATAAGCATTACGTAAAACACAGCATATTCCCGAATCTGACCCCCCCATGCGAAATTGAAAAACTGGCGAACCTCAATATTGCTGAATTTATTTCGACGCAAAACATGTACACTTCGATCAAGACCTCCCCCCTCCAGATTTGCTAGGCAATTGTCCAACTGTTCAAAAACATCGTATTGGGTTTCAGACTCTTCGGACATTGGTGTTAAAGGCTGATTTATAGGTGTCTGGGGTGCCGAATTAAACCTAGCGCTCTCGTTCTGTACACTGATCTCAAGACCGCCCCCCTCCAGATTTGCTAGACATTTGTCCAACTGTTCAAAAACATCATATTGACTTTCAGACTCTTCGGACAATGTTGTTAAAGGCTGTCTTAGAGGTGTCTGTGGGGCCGAATTAAACCTAGGGCTCGCGTTAAGCTGGGTAATTAGAGATATGATGGTTTCGGGAATCTGTGTTAACATGTTTTCCTCGGAAGGCCCTGACTCATTCATACGTGTAATAATGTCTATGAGTTCGGAGGGAATCTGTGATAATAGATTTTCATCTATTGTCATTATGTCAATTACCCCCGAATCATTCATATGGTTAACTATATCTTGGAGCTCTGTAGGGATCATGGCTAAGAGGGTTTCAATTGTCTCACTTTGGTCTATAGGGGGCGCCATCTGTCTAATTAAGGATGTGTGTGTGTGTGTGTTTACATGTGTGTTTTTTAACGGCGGTATTTGCTTGTTTTAGCCCTAATGTTTTTTAACATACGGGGTAGCTCGCTACGCCAGAATGACACATCCTGATTGTATTGATGCTCGAGTAGAATACACACGCGCCTCTGGAGTAGAGCCTTTCGTGATTTTAAACCCAGGGTAAACGCTTTGAAAAAACGTTCTTGGTCTATTTCAGAATCTGCTGTTTCCCCCACAGAATTGGCCGATTCAAGAAGGTTGGCAGCTTCACAGAACATCAAATCGTCTACCTCAGAAATGTCATTTAAATCTTTGAAATCATCAGGTTTCGCTGTTTTCTTGACTGGTGTCTTTGGAGCCTCCTCGGGGATGCTTGTCTGGGCATCCTCCGATGTTTGTGCGTTGTCTTTATAAGCTGGTGAGGAGTCTGAAATAAAAATAATACATACAAAAATAGGTTATTAACCCTAAAATATGTTAAAAATGCCAAATACATTTCAGATATAAGCCTATATATTAACAATACATTAATTAAATACCTCGGCTTTTTTGACGAGGGCTGTTCTGAAGAAGCTCTGAAACCAGGGGCTGATGTCTTTGTTCAACCTGTATTACAGCATCTGCAGGTTCGGTAGATGGTGAGCCTGAAAAAAAAAAAAAAAAAAAAAAAAAAAAAAACAGCATTAGGCCTTGTTTTAACATATTCCGGCATAAAAAAATAATAATATATATATATATAAATAATAATATATAATTGATTCATACCTTGTTCTTGGAACGACGTCTCGTGAATATCGGCCAAGTAGAATTGTTCGGGTGAAGCGGAACTGTGGATCTGAGCACTAATTATCCTTTGGTGTTTAGAAATATGGGGGACAACGTTGTCCTGGCCAAGGGGAGTTGACCTGCCGTTTAAAGTCTCTGTTCGCTGCTTTTGTGTAAATACATCCTGGGAGTAGGGCAGAATTGTCTCGTAGTCATATGCTTCGCAGAAACCGTTCAGGCTCCATAGGGCCTCGTTTAACCTTCTAGGCTTTAGGTCCTCTGTAAACATATAAAATAACTTTTAATATAAGATGCCCACACTTTTTGTTTTTAAGGTATAAATATTTTTATGTATGGAATTCTTGGAGCTTACTTACGTTTACAATTCAGGGCAGGCGTTTGTTTGTCTGCACTTTGTTCCGGAGCCCCATTGGATGGTTCGAGCTCAGTTATACCTCGGAGTATCTGCGTGAATGCTTCAGAATCTATAAAACATTCGACAATATTAAAGCTATAATCACTTTAGCTAATATTGCCTTGTTATACGGTAAGCATACTGATCCTAATGATTGTTTAATATTTCTATAACATCCCACGCTTTTCAAACAATTCCCCACAACAACCAAATCTAATAAAGATTTATTTCAAGAACTCACCTTGCGATAGATCCATTAGACTGTTTTCCCCGATTATCTTTTTTAACGCTTCAGTCCGATAACGATTCTTGGAGTTTCTGGAGGTGCTGTTTGCATCGGAACTAAAACGCTGCTAACATTGCCCCCTGGTTTCTAGCGCTTTTGTACCCTACGACCTAGAGAAAAACCCCTGAATGATTTTTACATAGCATTTGGGGTTTGTCGTTTTTTTCGGGCTATACCCCCGCCCATGGTATATTTGACACATTTCAAACACATGGTATTGGGTGTGTCTAAACATTAGGATCCTTTTGGATCTTCTAAAATCTCCGGGGTGCTAGCACCTAGATGCAGGGGGTGGGTTGGTCTCGACATCGCTGGGATGAATGACTTTTTAGCCCACCTAAAAAATAGTTTTATGAAAGGCCTTTAAGATTAGGAGTCGTAAGACACAATATTATTGTTGGGGGGTAGGCATCTGTTTTGCAGGCTAGTGTAAACCTTGGTTTCAAACGACCCACCAGGCATAGAGAGAGAGAGAGAGAGAGAGAGAGAGAGAGAGAGAGAGAGAGAGAGCCTTGAGCGCAGATGCAAGGGTATTTTTTTAACAAACAACCCGCCCCCCCTTTTTCTGTTTTTGAAACACACACACACACACACACACACACACACACACACACAGCCACTACAGAAAACTCCCTCACGCACATACGCGCGCACATGGCTTTTTCCGCAAGTTTTTTCTCAGGGACAGACTGCGCTAAGAGTGAACAAACGCGAGAGTTCATAACGTGGTGAGATTCTGATTTTAAAACCATTTATTTCATTCAAAATATTTAGTACATACATTTTATATCCTTACATTCTTAAGGTATTTTACGATGCCTTTCTTACAGATCCTGGGAGCTTATGCAACCAACCGCCATTGTCCGTGTCGAGTTCGCCCTCAAAAGGCAAGGCTCTCTTGCTAGGTCCATCAACACTTGGTAAGTTTTCACTCCAGGGGTAGATCCTCCGTCGGGCCTTTTGGTCTTGACTCTGTCTCAAGGAAAGCCTCGCCCAGCGCTTTAACTGTTCCCCATTTTGGAAGAGAATGTCCAGCTTATTCATAAGTGTTATGAAAATTGGATAATCCACCCATTTAAAACTAAACACAGGAATAAAAAAGTTTACATGTTTGCGTGCTCTGGAAGCTACAGGAGAATTGACAGACTTTGTAGCATTAGACTTATCATAAAGGTCACAGGCTAAAGTTGTCACTTTGTTGTCAGGGCTATAGTCCATTGAAGCAATTCTTAGAGCCTTGAGATCACTGCGGCCGCAGACCTGTTCTTCCAACGCATATCCTGGCACATTTGTACCACTCAGGACCTGTTCAATTTTACAAAGAGCCAGCCTGATGTTTAGCCATTCTCTCATCCCCAGAGCCGGGGGAAAACTCCCAGGTTTTGCAGGATAAAGGGGTTTGGGTCCACGGTCTGTGAATATCTTTACCGTAGAATCCTCCGGGTGGAATATGTAAGACATGTGGCCCTCACTCGTACCCAAAAATCCTTTAAAACATTCTGGAGCTTCACACAGAACTTCTTCAAGGCTTTGGTCACTGGGTTCATGACAAGCCGAGCATAACATCCCTAAAATTGGCATAGGTGTCATTTTTGTTTAATATTCAGGGGGGTTATCATGTACAGTCTTAAACAGGTATTGTTCAGGCGCTTTATAAGGGGCATTAACCACCCCAAACCGTGAGAAACAGTAACAGGTTGACCTGACACATGGTCACTTACTCAACCCCAACAACACCCCTGGGCATGCACCCTTCTACATGACATAGGGTCATAAATCATTACATAGGGTCATAAATCAGGCTTGGGTCATCAATCATTAACGGCCTGTCAAATGGACCCTTACTCAACCCATAGCCCCCACCTAACCAGGCTTGCCTGACCAGAAGACATGCACACGTCATCACTACATAGGGTTCACATAGAGTTCACATAGGTTCACATAGGGTCATCAATCAAAATTTTGACACGTGACATCTACTTTAATCTCTCTCCCCTTTGTTCAGGGACACAATTCCAGTTCTGTTAGTCATGTCTGTGGAACTCAGTTTGTGTCAGTTGTAAAATCTTATGTTCATACAAATATTTACACATTGAGTTTGCTGGAAAAGAAAAACACAGGACACTGAGAGGATGTTTATTTTTTTGCAGAGTTTATATTAACTTCAGTTGCAGTGAAATTATAATCTCTTTAAATTGTCTTGGGAACAGAGTGGATAAATATTTCTGTCAGCGTCTCGGGGAAAATGCCAATGCACGTGTAATGTGTCATCTTTGACACTTTTGCAAGCAGACAGCATTTCAACCACATAAAATACACACTCAAGACTAACTGAAGTTACCATTCTCAGCTTTCCATTTCCTTAAAATCTGTTACAATGACATTTGGCACAGGACCAATGTTTCCACTGTGTCCTAGCATGCTATCTGGTCCTTAAATAATTTTACCTGTTAGAATGAATACATTAGTCATCTTATCAACATAAGACATTTGTGAGCACTACTTTAGTCTTCTGGGGCAACAAGTTATGACAGAAGAGAAGCTGCATGTATTAAACTATAGTTGACAAATGGCAGAACTAATGTAAGTAAGCAGAAACGTGTCTAAATTAGGGGTGAAAGTAGCCATTAAGCTCAGTTATGGTGGATCAAACTGGACAGGTAGCCCACTTTAAATTGATTTGTTTGACAGAGTCAGACAACCACAAGAGGCGAAACGGAGCCTGCGCATACCACAAAAACAGAAGAGGTTTATATGCCACAGTAGCCCATCTCCGGGGTACAAGCTTTCTCAGGTTTTTGTAAAACAGGATTTGATGTTTACATGGCAACACAAAATAAATACTTCAGGATCCCGAATAACGGGATATTGATGTACATGTAAACGTGGTCAGTGGCTTTAACGTAGAGACAATCTTGGGGTTTGTCAACCAGCAGCAAAGATAAATTATAGATTTGATATCCAAAAGATAAGGAACTGTGAACCACATTCCCAATTACTACAAATTGCACTGGCAACCAACACTGTTCTCAACCAGCAAGCCAAAGGTAGACATTAAAACACACTATTTCAAAACACAAGGAGGCACTTTTAAAAAGGTACAATATTTTATTGTTTTACAAGTAATGCAGGGTAGAACGAGCAGCAGCAACTCCCTGGCCGACGCATAAGCATACAGTGGAAGCTTAAAGAAAGTGTCAGCAACAACTGTGAATTGTCATCCAAAGGATGAATCTACCATTGCAATTCTGTTGATAGACGATGAGTACAACGGATTTCAAAATCAGAACGCAAAGTGCAGGTGAGTGTAGAAGTTGCACATTACATTGCATCCCAGTAGTCGTAGCAGGTGGGGATATGCTTGGTTCAGAGATATCTCTTGGACTGTAGTGACGTTTGCATAACCTACCCAGTGGTGTGGCAGGTTTGGGAGTAGACAGTATTGCCCTTCTCATACACCGATTTGTAACTATGTTAGTACGAGAATTGACTGTTCAACGATGCTGCTTTGAACGCTGCTGGAGATGACACATTGGGTGCTTTCATTGTCACCCTCATACCCAAAATCCTGAGAAACATCACTGCTGCTATTATCCATGTTGCTTGAGGAGTTGGCCCTCCTGTTCAAGGCCTGTCGCTTCTGCCGAGGCAAGGGCGCCTGTCGCTTCTGCCGAGGCAAGGGCGCCTGTCGCTTCTGCCGAGGCAAGGGCGCCTGTCGCTTCTGCCGAGGCAAGGGCGCCTGTCGCTTCTGCCGAGGCAAGGGCGCCTGTCGCTTCTGCCGAGGCAAGGGCGCCTGTCGCTTCTGCCGAGGCAAGGGCGCCTGTCGCTTCTGCCGAGGCAAGGGCGCCTGTCGCTTCTGCCGAGGCAAGGGCGCCTGTCGCTTCTGCCGAGGCAAGGGCGCCTGTCGCTTCTGCCGAGGCAAGGGCGCCTGTCGCTTCTGCCGAGGCAAGGGCGCCTGTCGCTTCTGCCGAGGCAAGGGCGCCTGTCGCTTCTGCCGAGGCATTTGAACCAGATTCCGCACTTGAGGTACCGTGGCCGGTTGCTTCCTCTGCCGAGGCAAAGTGGCCGGTTGTTTCACCGAAGGTATTTAGGCCAGTCGTGGTGCTTGATGAAGCACTGTGGCCAGATGCTTCACCTAAGGTATTTGGGCCAGCTGCCACACTTATCGAGGCATTATGGGTGGCCGCTTGCGTGGCACTGTGGCCAGTTGCTTCCTCTGCAGAGGCACTGTGGCCAGTTACTTCACCTGAGGCACTTGGGCCAGTCGTGGCGCTTGATGAAGCATTGTGGCCAGTTGCTTCAGCTAAGGTATTTGGGCCAGTCGTGACGCTTGCTGAGATATTATGGGTTGCTGCTTCTGCTGAGGCACGGGAGTCGGCTCCTTCACCCAAGGTATTTGGCCCAGTCGTGACGCTTGCAGAGGCATTGTGGTTGGCCGCTTCTGAGGCATTATGAGTGGCCGTTTGCATGGCACTGTGTCCAGTTGCTTCCGCTGCCGAGGCACCGTGGCCAGTTGCTTCACCTAAGGTATTTGGGCCAGTTGCCATACTTGCCGAGGCATTATGGGTGATCGCTTGCGCGGCACTGTGGCCAGCTGCTTCACCTAAGGCATTTGGGACTGTCGTGGCGCTTGAAGCATTGTGGCCAGTTGCTTCAGCTAAGGTATTTGGGCCAGTCGTGACGCTTGCAGAGGCATTATGGGTGGCTGCTTCACCTGCTGAGGCACGGGAGCCGGTAGCTTCACCTGTCGAGGCACGGGAGCCAGTAGCTTCCGCTGCATTGTGGCCAGTTCCTTTTACTTGATTTTGGGGAATATATCTATAATTACCTACAAAAGAAAATAATACGTTTCAAATCGTAAAATGCCAGCATTTGAAGCCATTTAATTTCACTGAATTAAATGTGCAGAACAAAACACACCTTTAGGTGGAGGATAACAGGTTATCCCTCCAATTAGCAGGCAACAAATCCAAGAAATTCTAAATAAAAACAAAAACATCCTAGTCAGTTAAATACAGCTACCTGTAAAACATGGAAGACAAGGGAATCAAACTAGAGCCATACAACTTACCTCAAAGACATTTCAAAACTCACAGCCATTTTTCTCATCAAAACCTCAGTAGTCAGAACTAATGGTAGCCAGAAGCCTTACCAGGAGATCCCTGATATTGTATCTGATTGTCTTTTTTGCTGCGCCTTACAAAGGAATCCTAGACCCTTCTAATTTGGCTGGTTAATTAGGTACACCTGCAAGCCACTGAACATAATTTCTATTGGTCCAATTTCCCAATTGAGATTAGGTGCGCTTGATTTCATTCAGCTGGTGTGCTGGAGGGTTTGCGCATCATGGACAAAACCAGTGGTTTTAATTAATAAAGAGTGAACTCTACCTACCCATTGCACTGGGTGAGCTTAATCAAGTGCACCTTTATTTCATGCTAATTAAGATCCTGCCAGGGGCTTTTGCAGGTGCAACCTCAGTGGTCCGGTGGAAGTGTGTTGTGCAAAAATATATTTTAGATTTTTCAAAGTAGCCTCACTTTGCCTTGATGACAGCTTTGCACACTCTTGGCATTCTCTCAACCAGCTTCATCAGGGAATGCTTTTCCAACAGTCTTGAAGGAGTTCCCACATTTGCTGAGCACTTGTTGGCTGCTTTTCTTCACTCTATGGTCCAACTCATGCCAAACCATCTCAATTGGGTTGAGGTCGGGTGATTGTGGAGTCCAGGTCATCTGATGCAGCACTCCATCACTCTCCTTCTTGGTCAAATAGACCTTACACAGCCTGGAAGTGTGTTGGGTCATTGTCCTATTGAAAAACAAACGATAGTCCCACTAAGCGCAAACCAGATGGGATGGCGTATAGCTACAGAATGTTGTGGTAGCCAGTGTACCTTGATTTCTAAATAAATCACAGACCGTGTCACCAGCAAAGCACCCCCACACCATCACAACTTGTCCTCCATGCTTCATGGTGGGAACCAGACATGCAGAGATCATCCGTTCACCTACCCTGCATCTCACAAAGACACGGCGGTTGGAACCACAAATCTCAAATTTGGACTCATCAGACCAAAGGACAGATTTCCACCAGTCTAATGTCCATTGCTCGTGTTTTTTGGGCCAAGTAAGTCTCTTCTTACTGGTATCTTTTGGTATTGGTTTCTTTGCAGCAATTCGACCATGAAGGCCTGATTCACGCAGTCTCCTCTGAACAGTTGATGTTGAGATGTGTCTGTTACTCTACCTCTGTGAAGCATTTAGGTAACTCTGGGTCTTCCTTTCCTGTGGTGGTCCTCATGAGAGCCAGTTTCATCATAGCTCTTGATGCACTTGAAGAAACTTTCAGTTCTTGAAATGTTCCTGACTGTCGTTTGCCTTTGCTTATTTGAATGGTTCTCACCATAATATGGACTTGGTCTTTTACCAAATAGGGCTATCTTCTGTATACCACCCTTACCTTGTCACAACACAAGAAGGAAAGAAATTCCACAAATTAACTTTTTACAGGGCACACCTGTTAATTGAAATGCATTCCAAGTGACTACCTCATGAAGCTGGTTGAGAGAATGCCAAGAGTGTGCAAATCTGTCAAGGCAAAGGGTGGCTACTTTGAAGAATCTCAAATATAAAATATATTTTGATTTGTTTAACACTTGTTTTTGTTGCTACATGATTACATATGTGACTCGCCACCTGGATTCCGTCTTATGTAGTGAAAGTGTTAAAAGTAGAGACTCAAAGCTACAAAATGGTATATCATACACTGCATTTGAGGTACAATGGGAAAGTAATTCTGCTTTGAAAGTTGATCATCTTTTAATCTCACTTTTGAGAAAATCATCTTTGAATGTTTTGGTATCTAGTTTAGAGCTCTTCTTTGTCTACACCCATTCAGCATCGTTCACACCCTCTTAATAAGCTTTAGCCCCACCCATCACGTTTCTCTTTCAGAGCACACACACTTGACACTCTGGCCAATGATTTGTTTACCTCTGGATAACATGAAAACAGCCTAACCAGTTCTGCTGGAAACAATTGCATGACGCTTTCTTGCAGACGTTTACTGACACCGGCCATATTCAACGGGTGTTGTACACACGTCACGTAACGTTAGCTAACGAGCCAGCCAGCAAATGTTAGCTAGATAAACAACAATGAACAAAGTGGCAACAATGCCACAGTGCTGGGAGCTAACCAACCAGGTCCAATGTTAGCTAGCTAACATTAGGCTCTAACTAGAAAAGCAAACGGCTCTGGGAAACAAATAATTACGTCAGCTAGGGAACCAGCCAGCTAACAGTACACTTTAGCTTGAAATGAAACCCCTTTGTCAGTTCCATGTGACACAATGCTAGCTAAGCTTCCCTGCTAGTGCCTTACCAGCTTCATCATTGGAACTTGAATGGATCCATTTAAGGTACGAGTTCTCATATCATCGAACTACTTAGTTTCACCAACAATACTTGGTTTAGAAAAATTTACTTGTTATTTGTTTTATTTCGCCTTTATTTAACCAGTTAGGCCAGTTGAGAACAAGTTCTCATTTACAACTGCGACCTGGCCAAGATAAAGCAAAGCAGTGCGACAAAAAAGCACCACATAGATACACATGGGATAAATAAACGTACAGACAATACATTAGAAAAAAGACAAATCTGTATACAGTGAGTGCAAATGAGGTAAGATAAGGGCGGTAATGCAATAAATAGGCCATGGTGGTGAAGTAATTACAATATAACAATTAGACACTGGAATGGTAGATGTGCAGAAGGTGAATGTGCAAGTAGATACTGGGTTGCAAAGGAGCAAGATAAATAAATAAATACAGTATGGGGACGAGGTAGTTGGATGGGCTGTTTACAGATGGGCTATGTACAGGTGCAGTGATCTGTGAACTGCTCTGACAGCTGGTGCTTAAAGCTAGTGAGGGAGATATTTGTCTCCAGCTTCAGTGATTTTTGCAGTTTGTTCCAGTCATTAGCAGCAGAGAACTGGAAGGAAAGGCTGTAGGAATTGGCTTCGGGGGTGACCAGTGAGATATACCTGCTGGAGCACGTGCTAAGGGTGGGTGTTACGGTGACCAGTGAGCTGAGATAAGGTGGAGCTTTACCTAGCAAAGACTTGGAAACAGTGGGTTTGGCGACGAGTATGAAGCGATGGCCAGCCAACGAGAGTGTACAGGTCGCAGTGGTGGGTGATAAATGGGGCTTTGGTGACAAAACGGATGGCACTGTGATAGACTGCATCACATTTGTTGAGTAGAGTGATGGAGGCTATTTTATAGATGACATCACCAAAGTCAGGGATCGGTAGGATAGTCAGTTTTACGAGGGTATGTTTGGCAGCATGAGTGAACGAGGCTTTTTTGCGAAATAGGAAGCGGATTCTAGATTTAATATTGGATTGGAGATGCTTAATGCGAGTCTGGAATGAGATTTTACAGCCTAGCCAGACACCTAGGTATTTGTAGTTGTCCACATATTCTAAGTCAGAACCGTCCAGAGTAGTGATGCTGGACAAGCGGGCAGGTGCGGGCAGTGATCGGTTGAAGAGCATGCATTTAGTTTTACTTGCATTTAAGAGCAGTTGGAGGCCACGGAAGGAGAGTTGTATGGCATTGAAGCTCATCTGGAGGTTAGTTAACACAGTGTCCAAAGAAGGGCCAGAAGTATACAGAATGGTGTCGTCTGCAGAGAGGTGGATCAGAGAATCACCAGCAGCGAGAGAGACATCTTTGATATATACAGAGAAGAGTCGGCCCGAGAATTGAACCCTGTGGCACCCCCATAGAGACTGCAAGAGGTCCGGACAACAAGCCCTCCGATTTGACACACTGAACTCTATATCAGAGAAATAGTTGGTGAACCAGGCGAGGCAATCATTTGAGAAACCAAGGCTGTTGAGTCTGCCACTAAGAATGTGGTAATTGACAGAGTCGAAAGCCTTGGCCAGGTCGATGAATACAGCTGCACAGTAATATCTCTTATCGATTGTGGTTATGATATCCTTTAGGACCTTGAGCGTGGCTGAGGTGCACCCATGACCAACATTGAAACCAGATTGCATAGCTGAGAAGGTACGGTGGGATTCGAAATGGTCGGTAATCTGTTTGTTGAATTGGCTTTAGAAGACCTTAGAAAGGCAGGATAGATGGCGTCTGTAGCAATTTGGGTCTAGAGGATCGTGGACCAATCCGATGGTTTTAGAGGGAAATGTAACTAGCCATTGCACTGGGTGAGCTTAATCAAGAGCACCTTTTAATGCAGGCTAATGAAGTTCCTGCCAGGGGCTTTTGCAGGTGCAACCTCAGTGGTCCGGGAAGAAATGTGTTGTGCAAAACGCTGTACACACATTGAGATTGTGTCCAAAAATACCATACCGTGACAAATTAAATGAAGTCGTCTGTTGAGGTACGCTAGACAAGAGATTGCTGTTGGACAAAGTACAACTCCTTGTAGAAAATTCAATGCATATACATTTTCATTAGTGTTCATGAGTCTGTGGCCAAACAGTCAACTACAACAGGCAAATATGTCAAGTTACAAAAAGTCCTGGGTGACATCTTATGCTAGTTAAACTGTCACGCTAGTGCCTACCAGCTTCCTCTTTGGAACTTAATGGATCCATTTAAGGGCTGAATTCTCATACTATGCAGTAAAATTATCACCTGGTTAAGAAAATGTACATGCTTGAAGACAGTCTGTACAGAATATATTTGTTGATAGGTTAAACCGCTCCAGGCATCATAAAAATCAAATACACCGAATCCATTCTATAGGAGCCTGTGGTACAATAAATGGACTAGGAGGAATGAGCTACAGGGGAAGAGTATTGAGGCCCATCAAAATCCAGTTGAAGCTAGAACATTTAGAATGTGCTGCGTCTCAATCCACTGCATCCGCCTGTCGCCCTTAAGCATCTGCGCTGGACAGGGGCCGAGCTACAGTGGTGTTGGTCAGACACCTCAAAATGCAGTCTCAAAAACATCTAGCGTCAGAACGCTTTGGCCTACAAACATTATGGAAAATTGACTCCCGAACATAGTTACGTTTCCTCTTTGACCCCACAGTTGTAAGACACATCTGAAGGTAACCCATACAAACAGAAGTATGGATGTAGATGTGCCAACAGGGGTTGAAGCATCCAAAACATTTGAGGAATCAGCTAGATACGGGACAGAGACTTCTAAACTGATTTTACTCTTTGCCATTTGTGGTGTGGACTATAGTTTAAGGCCAAATGCAAGTTTGAAAACAAAGTTCACTCAATTCTAATAGCTAAATGAGCCATGGTCTGGCCATCTATATGTTAATTGACTCAACAACAACTTGCACTGAGGTTGAGGACAGTCTCACTGTATACAATGCATGCCTACATCTAAAGTATGAACATTTGACAACTCACCCCTTCACAAATGCTCTTATGTAGACCCAAGCTTTTATTTTGAACAACCAGTAGCAAAGGTAAAAGATGAACAACCAAAGAATTAACTGAACAGTCAATTTTACAAGACTGCACACCACCCGTTCTCAAGACACGAGAATCATTATTTCAAAGAGACAAGGCATTTTTTAAAGTAAGTTGTTTATTCATTCCATCACACTAGAGTAGCAAGAGCACCAGCAACGTCCTGGTCGAAACAAAAGCAGAAAGAAATGCAGTGTCAGCAACACAGAATGTTAAGTAACCAATGTAAAAAACAATTCTCACCATTAGAGCTTCTAGAGGATGAATCCATTACATTTTCCTGTTGATAGATATATGATTAGTACAAAGGACTTCAAATTCAGAGAGAAAAGTTCAGAGCAGGTGAACCATTACCTTGCAGAATCCTTCACTAGTGTTGGATATATGCTTGGTGCACCAATGCCAACATAACCGTCCTTGGGAGCATTTCCACTGTCAACAGGCATTGCCTCCCTAGGAGTGTAGCTGATTCGGGAAAAGACAGTTCTGCCATTCTTGTAGTGCGATTTGGAACTGTAGGAAGAGATTGGGATGACACCTGACTGTTCAATGCTGGCCTGAGAACTACCAGAGGCATCATCTTCAGTTCTTTCGTAGTGCTTCTGCTGAGACAATGGGGCCAGTTGCTGCTGGGAAATTTGCCCTACATGCCATAATTGCTGAGGAATGGGGTTGGGTAGCTGCTGGGCCATTTGAGCTGGATACCTCACTTGCTGAGGCTCGACTGCCAGTTCCTTCTGCTGCTGGGGCTCGACTGCCAGTTCCTTCTGCTGGGGAAATTGAGATGGATGCCACACGAGCGGAGGTTGCTGGGCTATGGTGGTTGGTTCCTTCTGCAGTAGAGACATAGGGACCAGTTGCTTCTGCTGGGGAAACTGAGCAGGATGCCATGCTTGCTGGGGCACAGCGGTCATTTGCTTCTGCCTCAGGGCCATTTGAGGAGGATGCCACACTTGCTGGGGCACAGCGGTCATTTGCTTCTGCCTCAGGGCCATTTGAGGAGGATGCCACACTTGCTGGGGCACGGCAGTCGGTTGCTTCTGCTGCATTTGAGCTGGATGCCACACTTGCTGGGGCACGGCAGTCGGTTGCTTCTGCTGCAGAGGCATTTGAGAAGGATGCCACACTTGCTGGGGCACGGCAGTCGGTTGCTTCTGCTGCATTTGAGCTGGATGCCACACTTGCTGGGGCACGGTCGTCAGTTGCTTCTGCTGCAGGGGCATTTGAGGATGCCACACTTGCTGGGGCACGGCAGTCGGTTGCTTCTGCTGCAGGGGCATTTGAGAAGGATGCCATACTTGCTGGGGCACGGCGGTCGGTTGCTTCTGCTGCAGGGGCATTTGAGAAGGATGCCACACTTGCTGGGGCACTGCGGTTGGTTGCAGGGGCATTTGAGCAGGATGCCACACTTGCTGGGGCACAGCGGTCGGTTGCTTCTGCAGCATTTGATTAGGATGCCACACTTGCTGGGGCACAGCGGTTGTTTGCAGGGGCATTTGAGCAGGATGCCACACTTGCTGGGGCACGGCGGTCAGTTGCTTCTGCTGCAGGGGCATTTGATCAGGATGCCACACTTGCTGGGGCACGGTGGTCGGTTGCTTCTGCTGCAGGGGAATTTGAGCAGGATGCCACAATTGCTGGGGCACGGCGGTCGGTTGCTTCTGCTGCAGGGCCATGTGAGGAGGATGCCACACTTGCTGGGTCATGGCGGTCAGTTTCTTCTGCAGCAGGGGCATTTGAGCTCTATGCCACACTTGCTGGGGCACGGCGGTCGGTTGCTTATGCATCAGCATGTGAGCTTGATGCCACACTTGCTGGGGCACCGCGGTCGGTTGCTTATGCGTCAGCATGTGAGCTTGATGCCACACTTGCTGGGGCACGGCGGTCGGTTGCCTCTGCTGCTGAGCTTCTGCGGCCAGTTGCTTCTGATGCAGGGGCATTTGAACTGGATACCACACTTGCTGAGGTTGCTGGGAGATGGGGGCCAGTTCCTTCCGCAGGATGGCGGCCGGATGTTTCTGTTGCGCTTGCATTTGAGATTTTGGAGACTTATAATTGCCATATCCTAGAGACCGAAGTGATCCTGCATAGAGCCATGCTGCATTAGAATCCAGTGCAGGAGACCGATCACCTAGGTTAAAAATATAAACTGTAAAATGCCAGCATTTGAAAGTTATGGAACTGCATAGCTGTTATTTGAAATGACCTCACCTTCTGATGTAGAACACGATATCCCTCCAATTAGCAGGCAACAAAGCCAAGAAACGCTTAAGGAAAAATAATGTATGTCATAAACATAGCTACCTGTAACACCTGAAGGACAAGGGAAACAAACTTAATCAATACTTAAAAACATACCTGAAAGCGATTCCAATCATCACGGCCATTTCGCCCTCAAAACCTCACCAGTATTCAGAACTAATGGTAGGCATACGTCCTACCAGAATATCCCTTTTACTATATTTGCCAGATGTTTGGTTGCTCCTTTTAAAGGAATCCCAGACCCTTCTAATGTCGTTGGCTAATTAAGGACAGCTGTCAGCCACTGAACTACATTCAATTTCTATTTCCAAATTGACCCCTAAATCCTACACCTTGGTCTAAACACAAGGATTTAATAGGGATAAGCAATATGGCCACAATTGCATCCAGCCTATCAGAAGGCAAGGTGAAGCAATTAACATATTGCTTTACCCTATCTGATCATTTCAAATGCCCATAAGTGACTAAGTGGTAGGTGTAGGAGCTAGGGGTTGATTTGGAATGCAGATATTTACTCAGGTCTGGTTGATTCTCTAATTGAGATCCTGATAGGTTTGACAGCCCTTACTCTAAAGCACGTGTCAAACTCATTACACTGAGGGCCGAGTGTTTGCGGATTTTCACTCCTTCCTTGTACTTGATGGCTGAATTAAGGCCACTAATTACTTCCTTCACCTACAGTAGTTGTCTTGGTCTTAAATGAAAGGAAAAAACTAAAACCTACAGACACTAGGCCCTCCATAGAATGAGTTTGATACCCCTGCTCTAAAGTAGGAAACACATTTTGTCTTGGAACTTCATTGATCGGTTTAAATTATTGCTTGTACAAAATTCACTTGGTTCATTTGAAGATTAGAGGCTGAATGAGCAGTTAGGCACCATTATTTTACACATGCCTTCTTTAAAACCGTGTATTTCATTCAGCATAGCAACATTAGATGGTTAACAGTTTCATTTGCACAAAGTGCAACATCTTAGACAAATTCTGATTTCAGACAGACACCAATTAAACACTCATGTTATGCTTTTGATGATCTGAGTTTTTAATTTTCAGAGGAAAACATACAGTAGGGCTCGTTTGAGTTGTAAGGCTGAAGCAACTGACTGTAGACCAAAGTCAAGAAGTAAAGTCAGTAGAGGTGCATCTGCGACAACCGAAAGTCGGATACTAACGTCATTTTCCAACAGCAAGGCTCAGATCACCATGGCAGTGTTGCCATTGTTTATAAAAGGTTTCCTTTATAATGTAAAAACAAAAACATGTCTCCAACACCCACTCACAGACTGAAATAATTTGTGTGTACATTATAAAATCAATAAATGAGAGAGGGCCTCAATCACATCATTCCTTTATGCACTGTAGGCTACACATGAATTTTAGCAAGTTGGTTCCTGTTTCAGTCATGTTTTTGGTCACGTGGGTTAAACATAAACACTAATGATTGGTTGACAATGGAGCCCCCACATGACAGGTGATGGCTGCAGGATGAAGTTGGTGAAGAGCAATTGTAAAGTTCATGCAATCGACATATAGACTCTTGTCGGAAATGTTTTATCCCCAGAACGCAACACACTTTGAAAGGCGGTGACCAACAATTGTCACCGACTTGACAATAGTGATCAGCTCGAAGGTGCCCACTATCTCCATAAAATGTCTCCCTCATGTGGATGAAATAAAACACAAGACAACAACCCATCTCATCATCCTCTGACCGTCTATCCTCCTTTGTGGAAGCATTTTTTCCAATGTTGTCTCAACTTTGATTGCAGTACACATCCACAAACATATAAACTCGATTACAACTGTTTAGATAGCTATGCATATATCTCCAGCCCCCTTAAATCTGCCACAGTGTTTTCCCTATTCCGACTGATGTTTCCGCTTGCATTCCATCTCTGATAATTATACGTTTGTGTCTGTGCCTTGAAAATGCCAATGTCCTTTTCTTCTCCTGTTTCTTTCAGCACAGCAGGCAGACAATCTGTTCTTTATTCTGGTCTTTTATATTCACCCCAAGTGCTCCAATCCTTCTGTACTTTATTGTACGGCCCTTAATGTCTAGAACTCTGCACTAACTCCCCTCTTCCACTGCTGTAGGCTGGCCTACTGTAACTGGAACGCAAATGTATGTCACTTAAATCAGACCTGGGTTCAAATACTATTTAAAATATTTCAATTAATTTCACATACATTTAAAGTAAGTATTCTGATCTTTTATTTGAAAAGATAAGTCGTTAAATGTTATGTATTTGTAAATACACTTGGAAAGTGTTTGAAAATCAAAATCACACACTAATTTACACTCCAATGTATTAAATAAGTATTTGAAAATACTGTCAAATTATACCATTTGTATTATAACCCAGATATTATAACCCAGATACTGAAATACACATGTTTTTGAATACAGGTCTGCACTTAGATGTAGCATTTGCATGAAAATACACAAATATGTATTGTATTATACTGCATCATATTCTATTGTATTTGTTGTTTCTTTGCGATTGCATTTGAAATCCTCAACGGTTATTTTTTCTGAAGACAGATTCCAATTCTTTCTCTGTTAGACCCTCCAGGCCCTATTAGTCTACTGAGGTCAGTCAGTTGTGATTGTAACCATCAGATCCAAAATCTCAGTGGTGAGTAGTCACTGAGCTGATGGCAGTCCTCACATAAAGACACACCATGCCCACCAGAGCACACAAATAGCCTACATCAGATTCAGACAGAAATCAATACAGACTCCAAAACAGACACAATTATAATTTACATTCATTTATTTGTTTGTTTCACAACTCAGTTTTAGGATCAGGTACTACTGCCTGCTTCACCTCTTAAAATTAAGAAAAAAGTATTTGAGAAGCAATGTAGATAGATTATATAGAGGCAACTCAGTATAATTCACTGCTGCTTTCTATATATTATCAAAGCCACTTAAACGTATACTGCTCCATAGACATGGGTTCAATATGAATTTCTTTCTTTCAAATACTTTTTTAGCTGCTCTTAATTGAGAGTTTATCTGTCACTCCAGGCAGGATCAATCAACCCTCAAAGGCATTTAAAAGAAAACCAATACTATTTGAGGTTTGTTTTCACCTCAGACCTTGAGATCGCCTCTTATGAGTGAGTGGAGATCTCTCCCTCGTGCATGAGACATTTCATGGCTGACTCGTCGTCGTAAATGCCCACGCGGGGAAGGTCACGTGACATCAGGCCGAAGTAGGCCAGAGATTTTCCATTGGACTTCAGCCCATTTACCAGCACAAACAGGAACCTAGACAAATAAATAATAGTTATGTTCAGTAGGGCACAGAGTAGCAAAACAATCTGCAACCGAAACTAAAACTAAAATCAGTGGGTTTTTTGGACGAGACCAATGTCAAAAGTAGTTCAGTAGTTCATATATATTTAACTACTTTTGACAATGGTCTCGTCCAAAAAAATCACAGATTTTAGTTTTAGTTTCGGTTGCAGAACGTATAAATTTTGTTGATGGGCATTTCCTTCTCTCTCCCATTTGGTAAGGGTTTTCTCCGATCACAAAGCAGTTCATCACATCTGACTCCAATGAATCAATTTACAAATTCAATTCAAGCTGCAATTAAAGAGTGGATTCAAAATAACTTGTTCCAAATAGTGGATTAGGGACATTATCTTAAGATCTGAATCAAATAGCCAATATAATAGAGGTTTTGGTGAGTCGCTCTTTTTCAGGTCCAGTAGCTGCTTGCCTGATCTCACCTTATCAACGAATTCTGGGGCCAGAGCTCCTGACCTAGCCGGTCCTTGAGCACTTCATAGTCACCACTCCCCCTGTTGATGAAGAGCAGGATGTGCCCCTTCACCTCTGACTGGTACAGACCCACTGCTGTCTCTCTGTGTGTAGGTGTGTGTATGTGTGTGAGAGAGAGAGACAAAGGGACAAAGAGAAAGACAGAACTATGGGAAATAGATATCAAAATAGGCATGTGCCAGTACATTAACTGTCTGTAGGTGTAGTCTGGTTATATGACTGAACATGAAAGGATAACAATACAAAGATGTGATGCCAAGGTGTAGTTTTAACAAGGCTGGTTTAAATCTTGTCTAAATTTGCATTCCATGTATTTGTAATGCGAGTCAAGCAGGTGATTTCTGATGGAAATTTTGGACGGTTGCTTCTGCCGAGTCATTGTGGCTGGTTGCTTCTGCTGCTGAGGTACGAGAGCCGGTTGCTTCACCTAAGGTATTTGCGCCAGTCGTCACACTTGCTGAGGCATTGTGGCTGGTTGCTTCTGCTGAAGAGGCATGCGAGCCCGTACCTTTTGTTGCTGGGACATTGGCGCAGGTTCCTTTTAATGAAGCGTGGAGAATATATCTATAATTTACCTAGGAAACAAAGACAAAAAGTTCAAAATAGTAAAATGGCAGAATTTGAAGTCATTGGAACTATACAAATGCTGTTTTTTTTACTTAATTCATTTGTGTATAACAAACACCGTTAGGTGTAGGATAACAGGTTATCCCTCCAATGAATAGATCAATTGAAGGTCAGAATTCTCATAATATGCAGTTAGTGAATGATTTCAGCAGAAATGTACATGTTCAAAGACATTCTGTTGTGTGTAGAGCATATTTGAGTTAATTGACATATTCCCAATCAATTGTGTTTTTTGTTAGTTTCTCGAGTTGTTTGGAACTTGTCTTTTTACTTATTTTGTATATAATGTTGCCGCTATCATCTCTTATGACCGAAAATAACTGCAATTACTCACCACGGACTGGCAGAATCCTTTTTTTTGGAACAGAATCCTTTTTTTGGGACAGGCCCAGATCCGTGATTTGTGTGAAGAGAAGGTGGAGAAAAGGGGGCCAGAGGCTGGACTGCCTTCTGAGATTTAGTAGGCAATCGAATAAACCCCCACTTCCTTCTATTCTGCTAGCAAATGTGCAATCTTTGGAAAATAAAATAGATGACCTAAGCGGAAGATTAATTCAAAATTTTAATATCTTATGCTTCACGGAGTCATGGCTGAACGACGACATTATCAACATACAGCTGGCTATCCTCCAGGATAGAACAGCGGTGTCTGGTAAGACAAGGGCGGTGGACTATGTATTTTTGTAAATAACAGCTGGTGCACGATATCTAAGGAAGTCTCGAGCTATTGCCAGCCTGAGGTAGAATATCTCATGATAAGCTGTAGACCACACTATCTACCTAGAGAGTTATCTGTATTTTTTGTAGCTGTATACATACCACCACAGACTGAGGCTGGCACTAAGACCACATTGAAGGAACTGTATTCTGCCCTAAGCAAAAAGGAAAAAGCTCACCAGGAGACGGTGCTCCTCGTAGCCGGGGACTTAAATGTATGGAAACTTAAATACATCTTACCATATTTCTATCAGCATGTTACATGTGCAACCAGAGGGGAAAAAAAAAAAAAAAAAACTCTGGACCACCTTTACTCCACACACAGAGACGCATACAAAGCTCTCCCTCACCCTCCATTTGGTAAATCTGACCATAATTCTATCCTCCTGCTTACAAGCAATAATTAAAGCAGGAAACACCAGTGACCTGATCAATAAAAAAGTGGTCAGATGAAGCAGCTGCTAAGCTACATGACTGTTTTGCCAGCACAGACTGGAATATATTCCGGGATTCCTCCGATGACATTGAGGAGTACACCACATCAGTCATTGGCTTCATCAATAAGTGCATCAATGACGTCATCCCCACAGTGACCGTTTGTACATAACCCAACCAGAAACCATGGATTACAGGCAACATTTGCACTGAGCTAAAGGCTAGAGTTGCCGCTTTCAAGGAGCGGGACGCCAACCCGGAAGCTTATAAGAAATCCCGCTATGCCCTCCGATGAACCATCAAACGGGCAAAGCATCAATACAGGACTAAGATTGATCGTACTACACCGGCTCTGACACTCGTCGGATGTGGCAGGGCTTGCGAACCTTTACAGACTACAAAGGGAAGCACAGCACGAGAGCTGCCCAGTGACACCTGCCTACCAGACGAGCTAGAATACTTCTATGCTCACTTCGAGGCAAATAACACTGAAACATGCATGAGAGCAAAATCTGATCAGGAAGACTGCGTGATCACGCTCTCTCCGCAACCAATGTGAGTAAGACCTTTACACAGGTCAACATTCACAAGACCGCAGGGCTTGACAGATTACCAGGACGTGTACTGCGAGCAGGTGCTGACCAACTGGCAAGTGTCTTCACTGACATTTTCAACCTCTCCCTGTCCAAGTCTGTAATACCAACATGTTTTAAGCAGACCACTATAGTCCCTGTGCTCAAGAACACTAAGGTAACCTGCCTAAATGTCTACCAACCCGTAGCACTCACGTCTGTAGCTATGAAGTGCTTTGAAAGGCAGGTCATGGCTCACATCAACACCATTATCCCAGAAACACTAGACCCACTCAATTTGCATACCGTCCTAACAGATCCACAGATGCAATTTTATTGCACTCCACACTGCTATTCTTTCCTATTCTTTGACTAGTGCTCAGCATTCAACATCATAGTGCCCTCAAAGCTCATCAATAAGCTAAGGACCCTGGGACTAAACACCTCCCTCTGCAACTGGATCCTGGACTTCCTGACGGCCCGCCACCAGGTGGTAAGGGTAGGTAATAACACGTCCGCCACACTGATCCTCAACACGGGGCCACTCAGGGGTGCGTGCTCAGTCCCCTCCTGTACTCCCTGTTCACTCATGACAGCACGGCCAGGCACGACTCCAACACCATCATTAAGTTTGTTGACGACACAACAGTGGTAGGCCTGACCACAGACAACGAGACAGCCTATAGGGAGGAGGTCAGAGATATGGCCGTGTGGTGCAAGGACAACAACCATTCCCTAAATGTGATCAAGACAAAGGAGATGATTGTAGACTACAGGAAAGAGAGGACCGAGCATTCCCCCATTCTCATCGACGGGGCTGTAGTGGAGGTTGAGAGCTTCAAGTTCCTTGGTGTCCACATCACCAACAAGCGAACATGTTCCAAGCACACCAAGACAGTCGTGAAGCCAGCACGACAAAACCTATTCCCACTCAGGAGACTAAAAAGACTTGGCATGGGTCCTCATATCTTCTAAAAGGTTCTACAGCTGCACCATCGAGAGTATCCTGACTGGTTGAATATCTGCCCGGTATGGCAACTGCTCAGCCTCCGACCGCAAGGTACTACAGAGGGTAGTGTGAACGGCATAGTACATCACTGGGGACAAGCTTCCTGCCATCCAGGACCTCTGTACCAGGCCATGTCAGAGGAAGGCCCTAAAAATTGTCAAAGACTCCAGCCACCCTAGTCATTGACTGGTTTCTCTGCTACCGCACGGCAAGCGGTACCAGAGCACCAAGTCTAGGTCCAAGAGGCTTCTAAACAGCTTCTACCCCCAAGCCATAAGACTCCTGAACACCTAGTCAAACGGCTAATCAGACTACTTGCATCCCCCCTTTACACCGCTGCTACTCTCTGTGGTTATCTATGCATTGTTTAATAACTCCACCTACATATTACCTCAACTAAAAAGGTGCACCTACACATTGACTCTGTACCCCCCTGTATATAGTCTCACTATTGTTATTTTACTGCTGCTCTTTAATTACTTGCTACTTTTGTTTCTTATTCATATTTGTTTTTAAACTGCATTGTTGCTTACGGGCTCCTAAGTAAGCATTTCACTGTTGCATTCGGTAGCACGAACGGCCTAGTACATTACTGGGGCCAAGCTTCCTGCCATCCAGGCAGAGGTAGACATTAAAAACACACAGTATTTCAAAACACAAGGAGGAACTTTTAAAGGTACAATATTTTATTGTTTTACAAGTAATGCAGGGTAGAACGAGCAACAGCAACTCCCTGGCCGACGCAAAAGCATACAGTGGAAGCAACAACTCAGAATTGTCATCCAAAGGATGAATCTACCATTGCAATTCTGTTGAAAGATGATTAGTACAACGGATTTAAACACATGCTTGTTCAATGAACCATGAATGAACATTCACCTGTTGAACGGTCGTTAAGACACGAACAGCTTACAGACGGTAGGCAAATAAGGTCACAGTTATGAAAACTTAGGACACTAAAAAAGGCCTTTCTACTGACTCTAAAAAACACCACGTCCAGGGTCCCTAGTTATCTGGGTGAACGTGCCTTAGGCATGCTGCAAGGAGACTGCAGATGGGGCCAGGGCGATAAATTGCAATGTCTATACTGTGAGACGCCTAAGACAGCACTACAGGGATACGGACAGCTGATCGTCCTTGCAGTGACAGACCACGTGTAACAACACCTGCACAGGATCAGTACATCGAAAGATCACAAATGCGGGATAGGAACAGGATGGCAACAACTGCAGAGTTACACAGCTTATTGCCACAGCTACTTGCCCAAGCCTCCCCAGTTTCTCCTTCACCCAAATCCAGATAGCAGATGTTCTGAAAGAGCTGCAAAACCTGGACTCCTACAAATCAGCTGGGCTAGACAATCTGGACCCTCTCTTTCTAAAATTATCCGCCCCCATTGTTGGAACCCCTATTACCAGTCTTATCAATCTCTTTCGTATTGTCAGAGATCACGAAAAGATTGGAAAGCTGCTGCGGTCATCCCCCTCTTCAAAGTGGTTGACACTCTATACCCAAACTGTTATAGACCTATATCCAACCTGCCTAAAGTTTTCTAAAGCCAAGTTAATAAACAGATCACAGAGCATTTCGAATCCCACCGTACCTTCTCCGCTGTGCGATCCGGTTTCCGAGCTGGTCACAGGTGCACCTCAGCCACGCTCAAGGTCCTAAACGATATCATAACCGCCATCGATAAAAGCCAGTACTGTACAGCCGTCTTCATCGACCTGGCCAAGGCCTTCGACTCTGTCAATCCCCGTATCCTTATGGGCAGACTCAACAGCCTTGGTTTCTCAAATGACTGCCTCGCCTGGTTCACCAACTACTTCTCAGACAGAGTTCAGTGTGTCAAATCGGAGGGCCTGTTGTCCGGACCTCTGGCAGTCTCTATGGGGGTACCATAGGGTTCAATTCTCGGGCCGACTCTTTTCTCTGTATATATATCAACGATGTCGCTCTTGCTGCAGGTGATTCCCTGATTCACCTCTACGCAGACACCATTCTGTATATATCTCGCCCTTCTTTGGACACTGTTAACCTCCAAATGAGCTTCAATGCCATCCAACACTCCTTCCGTGGCCTCCAACTGCTTTTAAATGCAAGTAAAACCAAATGCATGCTTTTCAACTGGTCGCTGCCCGCACCCTCCCGCCCGACTAGCATCACTACTCTGGACGGTTCTGACTTAGAATATGTGGACAACTACAAATACCTAGGTGTCTGGCTAGGCTGTGAACTCTCCTTCCAGACTCATATAGCATCTCCAATCCATAATTCAATCTAGAATCGGCTTCCAATTTCGTAACAGATCCTACTTCACTCACACCAAACAAAGCCTGCCATGGTGGAAGAGTTGGGTAACATCTCACAGCAAGAACTGGCAAATCTGGTGCAGTCCATGAGGAGGAGATGTATTGCAGTACTTAATGCAGCACGTGGCCACACAAGATACTTCCTGTTACTTTTGATTTTGTCTCCCCCTTTGTTCAGGAACACATAATTCCAGTTCTGTTAGTCATGTCTGTGGAACTGTGGAACTCAGTTTGTGTCAGTTGTAGAATCTTATGCTCATACAAAAATTGACATGTTAAGTTTGCTGGAAATAAACACAGGACGTTTAATTTTTTGCAGTTTATATTAACTTCAGTTGCAGTGAAATGATAATCTCTTTAAATTGTCTTGGGAAAAGAGTGGATAAATATTTCTATCAGCGTCTCGGGGAAAATGCCAATGCACATGTAATGTGTCATCTTTGACACTTTTGCAAGCAGACAGCATTTCAACCACATAAAATACACACCCAAGACTAACTGAAGTTACCATTCTCAGCTTTACATTTCCTTAAAATCTGTCAAAATTGCATTTGGCACAGGACCAATGTTTCCACTGTTCTAGCATGCTACCTGGTCCTTAAATAATTTTACCTGTTATGACTAATGCATTCATTCTATCAACGTAAGACATTTGTGAGCACTACTTTAGTCTTCTGGGGCAACAAGTTATGACAGAAGAGAAGCTGCATGTATTAAACTATAGTTGACAAATGGCAGAACTAATGTAAGTAAGCAGAAACGTGTCTAAATTAGGGGTGAAAGTAGCCATTAAGCTCAGTTATGGTGGATCAAACTGGACAGGTAGCCCACTTTAAATTGATTTGTTTGACAGAGTCAGACAACCACAAGAGGCGAAACGGAGCCTGCGCATACCACAAAAACAGAAGAGGTTTATATGCCACAGTAGCCCATCTCCGGGGTACAAGCTTTCTCAGGTTTTTGTAAAACAGGATTTGATGTTTACATGGCAACACAAAATAAATACTTCAGGATCCCGAATAACGGGATATTGATGTACATGTAAACGTGGTCAGTGGCTTTAACGTAGAGACAATCTTGGGGTTTGTCAACCAGCAGCAAAGATAAATTATAGATTTGATATCCAAAAGATAAGGAACTGTGAACCACATTCCCAATTACTACAAATTGCACTGGCAACCAACACTGTTCTCAACCAGCAAGCCAAAGGTAGACATTAAAACACACTATTTCAAAACACAAGGAGGCACTTTTAAAAAGGTACAATATTTTATTGTTTTACAAGTAATGCAGGGTAGAACGAGCAGCAGCAACTCCCTGGCCGACGCATAAGCATACAGTGGAAGCTTAAAGAAAGTGTCAGCAACAACTGTGAATTGTCATCCAAAGGATGAATCTACCATTGCAATTCTGTTGATAGACGATGAGTACAACGGATTTCAAAATCAGAACGCAAAGTGCAGGTGAGTGTAGAAGTTGCACATTACATTGCATCCCAGTAGTCGTTCCCTTGTGGCGGGGCTACTTTAGCAGGTTGTGAGTTTGTAGCAGGTGGGGATATGCTTGCTTCAGAGATATCTCTCGGACTGTAGTGACGTTTGCATAACCTACCCAGTGGTGTGGCAGGTTTGGGAGTAGACAGTATTGCCCTTCTCATACACCGATTTGTAACTATGTTAGTACGAGAATTGACTGTTCAACGATGCTGCCTTGAACGCTGCTGGAGCTGACACATTGGGTGCTTTCATTGTCACCCTCATACCCAAAATCCTGAGAAACATCACTGCTGCTAAAATCCATGTTGCTTGAGGAGTTGGCCCTCCTGTTCAAGGCCTGTCGCTTCCGCCGAGGCAAGGGCGCCTGTCGCTTCCGCCGAGGCAAGGGCGCCTGTCGCCTCCGCCGAGGCAAGGGCGCCTGTCGCCTCCGCCGAGGCAAGGGCGCCTGTCGCCTCCGCCGAGGCAAGGGCGCCTGTCGCCTCCGCCGAGGCAAGGGCGCCTGTCGCCTCCGCCGAGGCAAGGGCGCCTGTCGCCTCCGCCGAGGCAAGGGCGCCTGTCGCCTCCGCCGAGGCAAGGGCGCCTGTCGCCTCCGCCGAGGCAAGGGCGCCTGTCGCCTCCGCCGAGGCAAGGGCGCCTGTCGCCTCCGCCGAGGCAAGGGCGCCTGTCGCCTCCGCCGAGGCAAGGGCGCCTGTCGCCTCCGCCGAGGCAAGGGCGCCTGTCGCCTCCGCCGAGGCAAGGGCGCCTGTCGCCTCCGCCGAGGCAAGGGCGCCTGTCGCCTCCGCCGAGGCATTTGAAACAGATTCCGAACTTGAGGTACCGTGGCCGGTTGCTTCCGCTGCAGAAGCAAAGTGGCCGGTTGTTTCACCAAACGTATTTAGGCCAGTCGTGGCGCTTGATGAAGCACTGTGGCCAGATGCTTCACCTAAGGTATTTGGGCCAGCTGCCACACTTGTCGAGGCATTATGGGTGGCCGCTTGCGTGGCACTGTGGCCAGTTGCTTCCTCTGCAGAGGCACTGTGGCCAGTTACTTCACCTGCGGCACTTGGGCCAGTCGTGGCGCTTGATGAAGCATTGTGGCCAGTTGCTTCAGCTAAGGTATTTGGGCCAGTCGTGACGCTTGCTGAGATATTATGGGTTGCTGCTTCTGCTGAGGCACGGGAGTCGGCTCCTTCACCCAAGGTATTTGGGCCAGTCGTGATGCTTGCTGAGGTATTATGGGTTGCTGCTTCTGCTGAGGCACAGGAGTCGGATACTTCACCCAAGGTATTTGGGCCAGTCGTGACGCTTGCAGAGGCATTGTGGTTGGCCGCTTCTGAGGCATTATGAGTGGCCGTTTGCATGGCACTGTGTCCAGTTGCTTCCGCTGCCGAGGCACCGTGGCCAGTTGCTTCACCTAAGGTATTTGGGACAGTCGTGGCGCTTGATGAAGCATTGTGGCCAGTTGCTTCAGCTAAGGTATTTGGGCCAGTCGTGACGCTTGCAGAGGCATTATGGGTGATCGCTTGCGCGGCACTGTGGCCAGTTGCTTCAGCTAAGGCATTTGGGACAGTCGTGGCGCTTGATGAAGCATTGTGGCCAGTTGCTTCAGCTAAGGTATTTGGGCCAGTCGTGACGCTTGCAGAGGCATTATGGGTGGCTGCTTCACCTGCTGAGGCACGGGAGCCAGTAGCTTCCGCTGCATTGTGGCCAGTTCCTTTTACTTGATTTTGGGGAATATATCTATAATTACCTACAAAAGAAAATAATATGTTTCAAATCGTAAAATGCCAGCATTTGAAGCCATTTAATTTCACTGAATTAAATGTGCAGAACAAAACACACCTTTAGGTGGAGGATAACAGGTTATCCCTCCAATTAGCAGGCAACAAATCCAAGAAATTCTTAATAAAAACAAAAACATCCTAGTCAGTTAAATACAACTACCTGTAAAACATGGAAGACAAGGGAATCAAACTAGAGCCATACAACTTACCTCAAAGACATTTCAAAACTCACAGCCATTTTTCTCATCAAAACCTCAGTAGTCAGAACTAATGGTAGCCAGAAGCCTTACCAGGAGATCCCTGATATTGTATCTGATTGTCTTTTTTGCTGCGCCTTACAAAGGAATCCTAGACCCTTCTAATTTGGCTGGTTAATTAGGTACACCTGCAAGCCACTGAACATAATTTCTATTGGTCCAATTTCCCAATTGAGATTAGGTGCGCTTGATTTCATTCAGCTGGTGTGCTGGAGGGTTTGCGCATCATGGACAAAACCAGTGGTTTTAATTAATAAAGAGTGAACTCTACCTACCCATTGCACTGGGTGAGCTTAATCAAGTGCACCTTTATTTCATGCTAATTAAGATCCTGCCAGGGGCTTTTGCAGGTGCAACCTCAGTGGTCCGGTGGAAGTGTGTTGTGCAAAAATATATTTTAGATTTTTCAAAGTAGCCTCACTTTGCCTTGATGACAGCTTTGCACACTCTTGGCATTCTCTCAACCAGCTTCATCAGGGAATGCTTTTCCAACAGTCTTGAAGGAGTTCCCACATTTGCTGAGCACTTGTTGGCTGCTTTTCTTCACTCTATGGTCCAACTCATGCCAAACCATCTCAATTGGGTTGAGGTCGGGTGATTGTGGAGTCCAGGTCATCTGATGCAGCACTCCATCACTCTCCTTCTTGGTCAAATAGACCTTACACAGCCTGGAAGTGTGTTGGGTCATTGTCCTATTGAAAAACAAACGATAGTCCCACTAAGCGCAAACCAGATGGGATGGCGTATAGCTACAGAATGTTGTGGTAGCCAGTGTACCTTGATTTCTAAATAAATCACAGACCGTGTCACCAGCAAAGCACCCCCACACCATCACAACTTGTCCTCCATGCATTGTGGGGAACCAGACATGCAGAGATCATCCGTTCACCTACCCTGCATCTCACAAAGACACGGCGGTTGGAACCACAAATCTCAAATTTGGACTCATCAGACCAAAGGACAGATTTCCACCAGTCTAATGTCCATTGCTCGTGTTTTTTGGGCCAAGTAAGTCTCTTCTTACTGGTATCTTTTGGTATTGGTTTCTTTGCAGCAATTCGACCATGAAGGCCTGATTCACGCAGTCTCCTCTGAACAGTTGATGTTGAGATGTGTCTGTTACTCTACCTCTGTGAAGCATTTAGGTAACTCTGGGTCTTCCTTTCCTGTGGTGGTCCTCATGAGAGCCAGTTTCATCATAGCTCTTGATGCACTTGAAGAAACTTTCAGTTCTTGAAATGTTCCTGACTGTCGTTTGCCTTTGCTTATTTGAATGGTTCTCACCATAATATGGACTTGGTCTTTTACCAAATAGGGCTATCTTCTGTATACCACCCTTACCTTGTCACAACACAAGAAGGAAAGAAATTCCACAAATTAACTTTTTACAGGGCACACCTGTTAATTGAAATGCATTCCAAGTGACTACCTCATGAAGCTGGTTGAGAGAATGCCAAGAGTGTGCAAATCTGTCAAGGCAAAGGGTGGCTACTTTGAAGAATCTCAAATATAAAATATATTTTGATTTGTTTAACACTTGTTTTTGTTGCTACATGATTACATATGTGACTCGCCACCTGGATTCCGTCTCATGTAGTGAAATTGTGTTAAAAGTAGAGACTCAAAGCTACAAAATTGTATATCATACACTGTATTTGAGGTACAATGGGAAAGTAATTCTGCTTTGAAAGTTGATCATCTTTTAATCTCACTTTTGAGAAAATCATCTTTGAATGTTTTGGTATCTAGTTTAGAGCTCTTCTTTGTCTACACCCATTCAGCATCGTTCACACCCTCTTAATAAGCTTTAGCCCCACCCATCACGTTTCTCTTTCAGAGCACACACACTTGACACTCTGGCCAATGATTTGTTTACCTCTGGATAACATGAAAACAGCCTAACCAGTTCTGCTGGAAACAATTGCATGACGCTTTCTTGCAGACGTTTACTGACACCGGCCATATTCAACGGGTGTTGTACACACGTCACGTAACGTTAGCTAACGAGCCAGCCAGCAAATGTTAGCTAGATAAACAACAATGAACAA
Organism: Oncorhynchus kisutch; assembly: GCF_002021735.2. NCBI lineage: Eukaryota > Metazoa > Chordata > Actinopteri > Salmoniformes > Salmonidae > Oncorhynchus > Oncorhynchus kisutch. The sequence goes on along the minus strand of NC_034193.2, from coordinate 49,974,738 downwards.
AGTGGCAACAATGCCACAGTGCTGGGAGCTAACCAACCAGGTCCAATGTTAGCTAGCTAACATTAGGCTCTAACTAGAAAAGCAAACGGCTCTGGGAAACAAATAATTACGTCAGCTAGGGAACCAGCCAGCTAACAGTACACTTTAGCTTGAAATGAAACCCCTTTGTGTAGAGAAATGCTATTTCTTATGCAGGTGACCAAACTATTGTTAATACAGGGCTACAACTCAAAGTAAAGCCTGTGGGGTCCCCTACAGGATAGCTCCCGCATTACACTAACTGGCCAAAACCAGCGCACACACACATAATCTCCTTTGTAGCTGAACATTGTGTGCCCGAAGAGGATTCTACGATGACGGACAGACAACTGAGCCAATGGCGGAAGACTACAGACTACACCCCAGCTGAACCAATCCAAAGATCCGATCTTCCAGAATCAACCTACTTTCTGTTCTATATATAAGTGGTGTACTGATTGTATCGGTCTCTTTGTCTGCAGTTCCGTACGAACCAGCGGGAGAGCCGTAATTACGCTGTTCTAGATATCTTCACTCTGAATAAACTGTTGCTTGTCATACAATTTACCACCTTGTCTGAATCGATCCTTGACCAACTCGCCCGTCTACATATCCAATTTCTAACAGAAATGGTAGGCAGAGGATAGTTTACTAACGATCCAGTCGAAGTGAGTTGATTTGGGTGTGGGGGGGCGAGTTGGTGAAAGGACGGTTCAAAAAAGACGGGTGAAGACTTTCGGGGGAGGACAACAATTCTGCTCAACTCGGAAAACTGATTTCAAGGTGCACCATAAAAAAGAGGTAAGCAAAAGCCTGTTAAATCAAACTTTGCATATTGTCGTATAGTCTGTCCAAATTTTTATCAGTTTTTTCAGAGTAAGTATGAATTCTTGTGTAAATTTATAATTTGCTGACGAGTCGAAATAACAGTGTATGTGAACATATGTAGTAACGAACCGGCGACGGCCGGTGTGATATAAATCATTGATGAGATATCAGTAAGGGGATAGCTAATTACTATTCATTAAATCTGGCGCCGAGGGGACAAATTGTAATTTTGGGACCCGTGACCCGGTCAGCACAGTCTGCTAGCTTTCAATGATGAGTGATCACTGTTTTGTCCTGGATAGTTCCGATAGGGGTCGGGAATAGAGATCAGTAGGGGATAGCTAATTACTATTCATTAAATCTGGCGCCGAGGGGACAAATTGTAATTTTGGGACCCGTGACCCGGTACGGCTCAGTCTGATAGAGATTCACCGATAGGGGTCGGACATGTGTAATAATTCTGATAGGGGTCAGCTTGATAGGGATCAGGAATAGAGATCAGTAAGGGGGTAGTTAATTACTATTCATTAAATCTGGCAACGAGGGGACAAATTGTAATTTTGGGACCCGTGACCCGGTACGGCTCAGTCTGATATAAATTCACTGATAAGGATCGGCTTTCAGGGGTCAGAGATATAACGTGTTGTTTTGTCTTGTTTTGTCTATTTGTAACTGTTTATGTTAAAATGCAATGTGGTTGTAATTGTTTCCATTAAGATTGTTGGTGGTAAGATAGAGGGAGAGAGATAGAATTATAATAAGGGATATTGGATAAATCCGAAACTTCTATATTGTATGTACCTATGACTTTTGTGTTAAATGTATAATCAGGAACGAAATGACTGATGTATAATTGAAATAATATCTGAATATAATATTTAAATATTGAGACTAAATAGTCGAATAGATCCCTTGGTTGTGCGCTCCATAATGCTATACAAACCCATGCGTTTTTTCTCAACCTGAATATACGAAGGAGAAGCTCTGAGATAAGGCAGAGTACGAGCAATAGTGTCTCTTCGAATACAACGTGGGTATTAATCAACGTCGGGCGAAGTATATGCTAACTATATTCAGATAGAAGGAGAGAATTTCGATTAAAACTACGATTAAATTCCGATTGAATTAAATTAAATTACGTTTAAAGCAAATTCACAATGGCGAACCCCACTACTCCAAAGCTGAGGTTTAATGAGTTCCTAGAACAAAAAATAGAATATAGATCAGGGGGAGAGGTACAATGGAAGCATATAAAGAAAGTTTGGGAGGGATTGAAGTTAAGATGGACACAAGCAGATTATCTAGGAGGGGGGCCGCCAACAGGGGCCCAGCTGAAAACAATGGAATGTGAGTTGAGAGGGACGTAGCAGGAGGCCAGAGACAAGGAAGTTGAAAGAAATAAAAGCCATGTATTTAAGAACCAAGGGACCAAACAGAGAATGAACAGAAGGCGGGGCCATTGCGTCTCCCACTGGTCTGCTTACTGGCGTAAATGAAGATTTGTGAGAATCAAATCCTGTGCATGAAACACGCTTGATATTCAGTCGGGGACTAATATCGATATGAATGAGGTCGGGGACAAAGCGAGTGTGGTACATTAGGTATTTCAGTTGGAGCTGGTACCGGTGAGAATGTTGAAAAAGTCGCAGGCTTGTTGATGAGAGTTATATCATAGAATATTGAGGGGGGTGCATGACTGTTGGAAAAAGTGTTAAACTCTATTAACGCTAAATTCTTTTTGCGGATTTATATTATGAGGTTTGAACTATACTAATGTTGTAGAATTACATAATCAACATCTGAACATACTTACGTTAAACATTAATTGAGCCACTGAGTAATAGATAAGATGTACACTAGGTACGGGGCGACGGGTGTGGTCGATGTAAGACGGGAGTGGTGTTCTAACCAAGTGCTGAGAAATAAGGTAGATTTATTTAGTTATTTTAATTCATTTACACAAGTACTTCCCGGGTATTGATTTTGGTTTGATTGTTCAGATAACATAATTTAAATTAAACAGGAGGTCAAGGTATTTATTTATTTTTTTATTTTACCTTTATTTAACCAGGTAGGCAAGTTGAGAACAAGTTCTCATTTACAATTGCGACCTGGCCAAGATAAAGCAAAGCAGTTCGACAGATAAAACGACACAGAGTTACACATGGAGTAAAAACAAACATACAGTCAATAATGCAGTATAAACAAGTCTATATACAATGTGAGCAAATGAGGTGAGAAGGGAGGTAAAGGCAAAAAAGGCCATGATGGCAAAGTAAATACAATATAGCAAGTAAAATACTGGAATGGTAGTTTTGCAATGGAAGAATGTGCAAAGTAGAAATAAAAAATAATGGGGTGCAAAGGAGCAAAATAAATAAATAAATAAAAATTAAATACAGTTGGGAAAGAGGTAGTTGTTTGGGCTAAATTATAGGTGGGCTATGTACAGGTGCAGTAATCTGTGAGCTGCTCTGACAGTTGGTGCTTAAAGCTAGTGAGGGAGATAAGTGTTTCCAGTTTCAGAGATTTTTGTAGTTCGTTCCAGTCATTGGCAGCAGAGAACTGGAAGGAGAGGCGGCCAAAGAAAGAATTGGTTTTGGGGGTGACTAGAGAGATATACCTGCTGGAGCGTGTGCTACAGGTGGGAGATGCTATGGTGACCAGCGAGCTGAGATAAGGGGGGACTTTACCTAGCAGGGTCTTGTAGATGACATGGAGCCAGTGGGTTTGGCGACGAGTATGAAGCGAGGGCCAGCCAACGAGAGCGTACAGGTCGCAATGGTGGGTAGTATATGGGGCTTTGGTGATAAAACGGATTGCACTGTGATAGACTGCATCCAATTTGTTGAGTAGGGTATTGGAGGCTATTTTGTAAATGACATCGCCAAAGTCGAGGATTGGTAGGATGGTCAGTTTTACAAGGGTATGTTTGGCAGCATGAGTGAAGGATGCTTTGTTGCGAAATAGGAAGCCAATTCTAGATTTAACTTTGGATTGGAGATGTTTGATATGGGTCTGGAAGGAGAGTTTACAGTCTAACCAGACACCTAAGTATTTGTAGTTGTCCACGTATTCTAAGTCAGAGCCGTCCAGAGTAGTGATGTTGGACAGGCGGGTAGGTGCAGGTAGCGATCAGTTGAAGAGCATGCATTTAGTTTTACTTGTATTTAAGAGCAATTGGAGGCCACGGAAGGAGAGTTGTATGGCATTGAAGCTTGCCTGGAGGGTTGTTAACACAGTGTCCAAAGAAGGGCCGGAAGTATACAGAATGGTGTCGTCTGCGTAGAGGTGGATCAGGGACTCACCAGCAGCAAGAGCGACCTCATTGATGTATACAGAGAAGAGAGTCGGTCCAAGAATTGAACCCTGTGGCACCCCCATAGAGACTGTATACTAACATTAGAATCTGTTTTCATTATGGAGAACAATGAAAGGCCCGCAGAGTGGATTGCAGGCTGAGGTTTTTATGTTAAAGGGACAGTGCACATTTATCACAGTTGTGTGTGTCTGTCTAATGGCTGGGAATTTAAGAAGTATGAAAGACATGAAACATCGAGACAAATTATTTGAGTTTGAGAGGATTATCATAATTATTAGGTTTTGTTTTTGTAGTAAATGTTTGGGTTAAGGGGATTTCCATGTTCCCAGAGACATGATATTTTAAAGAGGCACGCTCACATATGGAACCTTTATGAGTTTTTTATTTTATGAGTTTTAATTACACAAGTGATTTTTATTTTATTTTAAGGATAAAGGGTTCTTTAATATGTCTAATATGGTATGGAACACAAATATAGGGGGATGGTGTAACCTGTGACCGGATTTCATGGCTCTCTCGGGTGGTCTGATCAGCCACAAGGGGGTGCCATTTGAATAATGAATTTGTGGTCATGGGTAATACTGTTTAAAAAATAAATAAAAATATTTCATTTTTTTTTTGTTGAAATTTACATTTTTTTTTTCGTAACTTAATTATAGTGGAGTTTACTTAACCTATATAAAGACTTTAGAAATTGCCACCATAGACATGTTTTTCTAAAAATAAAATATCCATGAGTTTAGATAAAGCCAAACAGTGAGACATTTAGTTAAAATGTGGAAACATGGGAAAAGGCAGACAGAAGAGCCCTCCCCCGCACTGCAGAGACCTTGACGGTTTGAGAGCAGAGAGGAGAAGTTTTAGAAGGGAGCCAGGACGAGCAAAGATAACAGAGTGTGTAGATAACAGTCACTGAGTGGAGACAAAAGGGAGAATTGGACATGTGGAAAATTAAAAGGGCGCTCCTACATGATAATGTCAGAACAGAAGGATAATATACTAATCTTACCTAAGTCATTATTTAGAGTAGGTAAGGTTGTTACCTGGGCAGAGCCAGGTATCAAAAGGGGGATAGGTAAATTGTGGTCTAGGATAGGATGGGGCCTATTGGATAAGAAACAAAAAATAAATAAATGTAGCTAAACAAATGGGCATAGAAGGTAAAGATATAATCAGATAAAACATATGAGAAACTGTTTGTTAACCAAGCCTGTATGTCCAGCATTTTATGCATTATAGGTGAACTACAGGTGAAGTCACTCAATCCAGTCCCAGAGGCTTGTTGGGGGGACCATACCAAGGTCTCCTGGTGACAGCTAGCTGAAAGAGCTACCCGGATTCATATCGCACGGCGGGAGGGTAAGACACACTGACACTATCGAACAATAAACAGTGTTCGAGAGGAGAACTGGAATTAACAGAATTCCGGGGGCCATCTCTCGAATGAAGAAAATCCTCCCTGTCCTGTCACCCCTGTTTTTGTTCATAGAAGTGAAGATGTGTCTGGCTCTTGCTAAGTGATGTGTACTCGGGGAAAGGGTGGGGCTTCACATGGAAGCTGTTTGTCTGAGCTGTCTTATCGTGGGTGACATCCCAAATAACACAGCTCCGGACGAATCAGTGCCCGAAGCCTCAGCTGGTTTGACCACCCTGGCTCACGGGTTGACAGAAAACTCTGAGGTGGATACTTCTCTGATTAATTGGGTTTGATAGTATGTTCAGAAAATGGGGAAAATATTACGATCACTGTGTTATGGGCTACATTCACCTGTGTGACTGTTTTAGTTTTATGGGGCTGTTGTCTACTTCCCTGTGTATGAGGCCTTATTTCCAGGACTCTGGAGAAATCGATGGAAATAGATGGTGATGTACCAGCGGATTCCAGGTTCTGACCCGTGGAGTGCTGAATGTATGTCTACAGAACAAGTGGACGAAAATTATAAATGAAATTATATTAAATTGGGAGGGTGTCCGTATGGGGATTACAGGATAACCGACTTGGGACAGTTCTGGGATTGGAAGAGAGGGTATCCTTATAGCATAGGGGATCCCACAAAGGTGGATAGGTTTTCCATGATATGGGAAAACCTGGGAGCACTGTTGAATTTTGTAAAGGTGATGAAATCCTACTAACCATCAAAACTATTAAGCTCTCTGATGCAGGCACTTACACCCTCGGACTACAAAGGACCGGGACAGACACGATGGGTGTGTTTTCTATTAAGGTGCTGCCAAAACCAGAGGTCCCAGATGAACCAGGGCCAGACACACTCCTCTACCACCCCTGGACCGAACCTGCCACCACTGTGTTAAAAAATCCCATTCAGGTAATTAATGTTAGAGACTATTCAGCTATTGATCAATTAGGCACTGAGACTGGTGTTATTGGTAGGGACAATTTGTGGCTGTCTTATATGAGGTATACAGTTAAGACCCTGAAAAGAAAGGACTGCATGAGTTACATGAAACATTGGTCATGATAAGACCTGTTCTGGCTACACACCCATTTGCTATAGGAGAAGGAGAGGGGTGGTTGTGTATTCTGAGAGGTTTTTACCTGGTTGAGGCCAATTCAACTCTCTGTTCCTCTTTGAGCCTTGTGTTTCCTACAGTACCTCCTCATCGGGCCCCTTGGGGTGTTAGAGCATATGGGGGCAATTACAGTTGCATCACGGGTACAGGTAATGGCATTGATTATGGGAGATTGCCTGAAGCTGATTGCAGTAGTAACATAACCATTAATTCCACTTGGCCAGTTACAGGCCTAAACCAAACTAGTGGTCTGGCTGATGTGTGGTGGATCTGTGGACCCAAAAGAGTGCTGAGACCCATTCTTAGAGGAGACTGGCAAGGTACGTGTGCTCTGACCAGTTTGATAATTCCACTGACCATTGTTGATGTTACTGCTGAACAGCTGTTGGGTTCTGTATCCAGGGGACCTGAAAACATTCCATCCCATGGGAGACATAGAAGTAGTGCTCCATGGACAGAGGATGTAGTTGACATACACACTAACCTGTTGGGAGTGCCAGTGGGGGTTCCTCATGAGCTTCAGGCCTTGGGCAGGAATGATGGATTATAGGTCCAGCCATAGTGGATGCAAGACAGACTGCATGGATTCATTACATCTACTATGATCAACAGCGTTTTGTTAATTACCCCCGTGATGCACTCACTGGTATGTCTGAACAGTTTGAGGCCACATCTAGGGTTGCCAGACAGAATAGACTTGCTTTGGATATGCTTCTTGCCAGTCAGGGGGGCGTATGCAAGATGTTCGGTGAACAATGTTGCACGTATATTCCTAATAACACCAGTCCAGATGGTAGTATATCTAAGGCCCTTAGTGGGCTTGATGCACATGATGCACTATCTGCTGAGATGAGGACCATGGCGGGGGTGGAGGAGTCTGGCCTGTTCTCTTGGGTGGGAGCCGGTTTTGGTAAGTACACTAGAATGGTGGTTACTGGATTTCTGACCCTAATTTTTGTATTTTTGTTATTGATGTGGTGTGCTGCTTGCATCATACCGTGTTTTAAGAAGTCTGTTACAGATGTGGTGAAGGCTTCAGGCATGATGATGCCTTTGCTTGATGCTCCAGTTGGAGATGCTGATACTGAAGCATGCTTTCAGGGGAGGATGAGACTGACTGAGGATGACCCATGGTATGCTGTGGGTGAGGTAGTAGAATAAATCTTACACCACCACAGTTCCTTGTTATACATTTTTATGATAGATTTTCTTTCCAGTATGTTTGTTCTCCCTGTTGTGAAGGTTTCGAGTCCCTGGGTGGCATGAAGCCCAACTGGTGCAGGATAGGAGTAGCTGAGAGGACCAGATGGTTTATAATAATGCTTTGCTATGCTTTACTGTTTTCCATGACCAAAGTTTTATTCTGTATCTTACATGTCAATAAACAATAAAGTGTTATCCTGTTTTTGCTAAGTGACACCCTTGTGGGTGTCAAAAGGGGGACTTAAATTTCACACCATTTTCTTTTGTTATGTTTTTGAATGAGCTGTTCTCTTTTGACATGAAGGTATTTTAAACTCTGTGACTGTTATATGATTCATTGCTGAATTTTTGTTCACACCCTTGGGGGTGTGATGATGGTAATACATATATATCTATTTCTGTTTAATACCGTGCCTTATTTCATAGTCCCCTTGGGAGAAGTTTCTCTTTGTGTCTGGATCCAGTTAGGTTGTGTCACGTCTCTGGTGAGACGTGAAGAGAGGGTTTTGTAGAGAAATGCTATTTCTTATGCAGGTGACCAAACTATTGTTAATACAGGGCTACAACTCAAAGTAAAGCCTGTGGGGTCCCCTACAGGATAGCTCCCGCATTACACTAACTGGCCAAAACCAGCGCACACACACAATCTCCTTTGTAGCTGAACATTGTGTGCCCGAAGAGGATTCTACGATGACGGACAGACAACTGAGCCAATGGCGGAAGACTACAGACTACACCCCAGCTGAACCAATCCAAAGATCCGATCTTCCAGAATCAACCTACTTTCTGTTCTATATATAAGTGGTGTACTGATTGTATCGGTCTCTTTGTCTGCAGTTCCGTACGAACCAGCGGGAGAGCCGTAATTACGCTGTTCTAGATATCTTCACTCTGAATAAACTGTTGCTTGTCATACAATTTACCACCTTGTCTGAATCGATCCTTGACCGACTCGCCCGTCTACATATCCAATTTCTAACATTTGTTAGTTCCATGTGACACAATGCTAGCTAAGCTTCCCTGCTAGTGCCTTACCAGCTTCATCATTGGAACTTGAATGGATCCATTTAAGGTATGAGTTCTCATATCATCGAACTACATAGTTTCACCAACAATACTTGGTTTAGAAAAATGTACTTCTTTTTTTTATTTAACCAGTTAGTTTGGCCAGTTGAGAACAAGTTCTCATTTACAACTGCGACCTGGCCAAGATAAAGCAAAGCAGTGCGACAAAAAACCACAGATACACATGGGATAAATAAACGTACAGACAATAATACATTAGAAAAAAGACAAATCTGTATACAGTGAGTGCAAATGAGGTAAGATAAGGGAGGTAATGCAATAAATAGGCCATGGTGGTGAAGTAATTACAATATAACAATTAGACACTGGAATGGTAGATGTGCAGAAGGTGAATCTGCAAGTAGATACTGGGTTGCAAAGGAGCAAGATAAATAAATAAATACAGTATGGGGACGAGGTAGTTGGATGGGCTGTTTACAGATGGGCTATGTACAGGTGCAGTGATCTGTGAACTGCTCTGACAGCTGGTGCTTAAAGCTAGTGAGGGAGATATGTCTCCAGCTTCAGTGATTTTTGCAGTTTGTTCCAGTCATTAGCAGCAGAGAACTGGAAGGAAAGGCTGTAGGAATTGGCTTCGGGGGTGACCAGTGAGATATACCTGCTGGAGCGCGTGCTAAGGGTGGGTGTTACGGTGACCAGTGAGCTGAGATAAGGTGGAGCTTTACCTAGCAAAGACTTGGAAACAGTGGGTTTGGCGACGAGTATGAAGCGATGGCCAGCCAACGAGAGTGTACAGGTCGCAGTGGTGGGTGATAAATGGGGCTTGTGACAAAACGGATGGCACTGTGATAGACTGCATCACATTTGTTGAGTAGAGTGATGGAGGCTATTTTATAGATGACATCAAAGTCAGGGATCGGTAGGATAGTCAGTTTTACCAGGGTATGTTTGGCAGCATGAGTGAACGAGGCTTTCTTGCGAAATAGGAAGCGGATTCTAGATTTAATATTGGATTGGAGATGCTTAATGAGAGTCTGGAAGGAGATTTTACAGCCTAGCCAGACACCTAGGTATTTGTAGTTGTCCACATATTCTAAGTCAGAACCGTCCAGAGTAGTGATGCTGGACAAGCGGGCAGGTGCGGGCAGTGAGCGGTTGAAGAGCATGCATTTAGTTTTACTTGCGTTTAAGAGCAGTTGGAGGCCACGGAAGGAGAGTTGTATGGCATTGAAGCTCATCTGGAGGTTAGTTAAGTGTCCAAAGGGCCAGAAGTATACAGAATGGTGTCGTCTGCAGAGAGGTGGATCAGAGAATCACCAGCAGCGAGAGAGACATCTTTGATATATACAGAGAAGAGTCGGCCCGAGAATTGAACCCTGTGGCACCCCCATAGAGACTGCAAGAGGTCCGGACAACAAGCCCTCCGATTTGACACACCGAACTCTATATCAGAGAAATAGTTGGTGAACCAGGCGAGGCAATCATTTGAGAAACAAAGGCTGTTGAGTCTGCCACTAAGAATGTGGTAATTGACAGAGTCGAAAGCCTTCTAAACTGATTTGACTCTTTGCCATTTGTGGTGTGGACTATAGTATAAGGCCAAATGCAAGTTTGAAAACATAAAGTTCACTCAATTCTAATAGCTAAATGAGTCATGGTCTGACCATCTAAAAACTATTTCCTATATGTTAATTGACTCACCAACAACTTACACTGAGGTTGAGGACAGTCTCACTGTATACAATGCATGCCTACATCTAAAGTATGAACATATGATGAACATTTGACAACTCACCCCTTCACAAATGCTCTTATGTAGACCCAAGCTTTTATTTTGAACAACCAGTAGCAAAGGTAAAAGATGAACAACCAAAGAATTAACTGAACAGTCATTTTTACAAGACTGCACACCACCTGTTCTCAAGTTGCAAGCAATGGACACGAGAATCATTATTTCAAAGAGACAAGGCATTTTTGAAAGTAAAATTGTTGATGTATTCCATAACACTAGAGTAGCAAGAGCACCAGCAACGTCCTGGTCGAAACAAAAGCAGAAAGAAATGCAGTGTCAGCAACACAGAATGTTAAGTAACCAATGTAAAAAACAATTCTCACCATTAGAGCTTCTAGAGGATGAATCCATTACATTTTCCTGTTGATAGATATATGATTAGTAAAAAGGACTTCAAATTCAGAGAGCAAAGTTCAGAGCAGGTTAAAGTGAACCATTACCTTGCAGAATCCTTCACTAGTGGTGGATATATGCTCAGTGCACCAAAGCTAACATAACCGTCCTTGGGAGCATTTCCACTGTCAACAGAAATAGCCTCCCTAGGAGTGTAGCTGATTTGGGAAGAGACAGCTCTGCCATTCTCGTAGTGCGATTTGGAACTGTAGGAATAGCTTGGGATGACACCCGACTGTTCAACGATGCTGGCCTGAGCGCTACCAGAGGCACCATCTTCAGTGCTTTGGTAGTGCTTCTGCTGAGACATTGGGGACAGTTGCTTCTGGGTCATTTGAGCTACATGCCATAATTGCTGTGGCATGGCGGTCAGTTGCTGCTGTGGCATGGCAGTGTGTAGCTTCCGCTGCTGGGACATTTGAGCTGGATACCACACTTGCTGGGATACGGCGGCGGCTGCTCCTGCGGTAGAGGGGTGGATGCCGGTTGCTTCTGCGGAGATTGAGCTGGATGCCACACTTGCTGATGCGTCTGCGGCATGGCGGTCAGTGCAGCGACTTGTTGCTTCTGGACCATTTTAGCTGGATACCACACGTCGTGAGGCTGCTGGGGCATAGGGGCCGGTTGCTTCTGTGCCAGATGCCACACTTGCTGAATCATGGCAGCCGGTTGCTTATGCTGCTGGGGCATTTGAGCCGTTTGCCACAGTTGTTGGGGTATGGCAGTCAGTTCCTTCTGCGGTAGATGCAAAGGGGCTGGTTGCTTCTGCTCCTGAGGAAATTGATTTGGATGCCACACTTGCTGAGGTGGCTGGGGCATGGCGGTCGGTTCAATTTGCTGCCGAGTTTCAGTAGCTGGTTGCTTTTGCTGCTGTGGCATTTGAGCTGGATGCCACACTTGCGGGGGCAGGGTGGCCTGTTCCTTCTGCGGTTGAGGCATTGGGGCTGGTTGTTTCTGCTGCTGGGACATTTGAGCTGGATACCATGCTTGCTGGAGTATAGCTGTTGGTTGTTTCTGCAGGATAGGCATTGGGGCCAGTTGCGTCTGCAGCATTTGAGCTGGATGCCACTCTTGCTGGGGCATGGCGGTCGGTTGCTTCTGCGGCAGAGGCATGGAGGCCAGATGCTTCTGGGGCATTTGACCTGGATATCTCACTTGCTGGGGTATGGTGGCCGGTTCCTGATGCTGCTGGGGAAGGTGCACTGGATGCAACTCTTGCTGCGTTATGGTGGCCGGTTGCTTCTGCTCCTGGGGCATTTGAGCTGGATACCACACTTGCTGAGGCATGGTGGTCAGTACCTTCTGCCGCCGAGTTGCAGCGGCTCGTTGCTTCTGGACCATTTTAGCTGGATACCACACATCATGAGGCTGCTGGGGAATGGGGGCCAGTTGCCACACTTGCTGAAGCATGGCAGCCGGTTGCTTATGCAGCTGGGGCATTTGAGCGGAATGCCACAGTTGTGGTGGAATGGCGGTCAGATCCTTCTGCAGTTGACGCATAGGGACTGGTTGCTCCTGGGGAAATTGAGCTGGATGCCACATTTGCTGAGGCTGGGGCATGGAGGTCAGATCAATCTGCTGCTGAGGTTCAGCGGCGGGTTGATTCTGCTGCTGGGGCTTTTGAGCTGGATACCACACTTGCTGGGGCATGGCAGTCGGTTGCTTCTGCGGCTTTAGAGCTGGATGCAACACTTGCTGAGGTTGCTGGCTTATGGCGGCCGGTTCCTTCTGCTGCTGAGGTTCAGTAGCTGGTTGCTTTTGCTGCTGGGGCAATTGAGCTGGATGCCACACTTGCTGGTGAATGGTGGCCGGTTGCTTCTGCTGTATTTGAGCTGGATACCATGTTTGCTGGGGCATAGCTGTTGGTTGTTTCTGCGGTATATCCATTGGAGCCTGTTGCTTCTGGGGCATGGTGGTCAGTTCCGTCTGCTGCTGAGGCCCAGTAGCTGGTTGCTTTCCTGCTGGGGCATTTGAGTTGGATACCACATTTTCTGAGGTGCCTGGGGCATGGGGGCCAGTTGCTTTTGCAGGATGGAGGCCAGATGTTTCTGTTGCTCTTCGGTCAGCTGCGCTTGCAATTGAGCTGTTGGAGAGATGTATTTTCCATATCCTTTAGACCTAAGTGAGCCTGCATAGAGACATACTGCATCAGAACCTGGTGGCATGATAGCCATCACCTTGGTTAGAAACAAAGTAAAATGCCAGCCTTGGAAGTAATTGGAACCGCAACTGTTACTTGAAATTAATGTGTAGAAACTCACTTGATGTTAGAACAGGTTATCCCACCAATTAGCAGGCAACAAAACCAAGAAACTCTAAAAAAAATATATATAAAATAAAAACATGTGTTATAAACATAGCTACCTGTGACACCTGAAGGACAAGGGAAACAAACTAAATCAATACTTAAAAAGATACCTGACAGCGATTCCAATCATCACGGCCATTTTGCGCCTCGACACTTCACCAGTAATCAGAACTAATGGCGATATAAGCCCTAGTTTAATATCCCTTTTGCTGTATCTGGCAGGATTTTTGGTTGCTCCTTTAAACAAATCCCAGACCCTTCTAATGTCATTGGCTAATTAAGGACAGCTGTAAGTCCCTGAACTACATTTGATTCCTAATTCCAAATTGACGCTAAATCCTACACCCTGGACTAAACACGTCTGTGAATCAGAAATGATTGAAAAGGTATAAGCAATATGGCCACAATTGCATCCAGCCTATCAGAAGTCAAGGTGAAGCAATTACCATATTGCTATAAACTTTCGGATCGTTTTCAAATGCCCATAAGTGACTAAGTGGTTGGGCTAGGGTTGATTTGGAATTCAGAAATGTACTCAGGTGTGGTTGATTCTCTAATGGAGTTCCTGTGGGTTTTTGCTCCTTCCTTGTAGGAAAAAAACAAAAACCTTACAGACACTAGGCCTTCCATGGACTGAGTTTGACACCCCTGCTCTAAAGTAGGAAACACATTTTTGTCTTGGCACTACATTGATCAGTTTAAGTTATTGCTTGTACAAAATTCACTTGGTTCATTTAAAGATTAGAGGCTGAATAAGCAGTTAGGCACCATTATTTTACACATGCCTTCTTTTAAACCGTGTGTGTTCATTCAGCATAGCAACATTAAAATGGATTACAGTTTCATTTGCACAAAGTGCAACATCTTAGACTAATTCTGATTTCAGACAGACACCAATTAACACTCATGTTATGCTTTTGATGATCTGAGTCTTTAATTTTCAGAGGCAAACATATAGTAGGGGCTCGTTTGAGTGGTAAGGCTAAAGCAACTGACTGTAGACCAAAGTCAAGAAGTAAAGTCAGGAGAGGTGCATCTGCGACAACCGAAATTCGGATACTAATGTCAAGTCTTCCAACAGCAAGGCTCAGCGATCACCATAGGCAGTGTTGCCATTGTTATACAAGGCTTCCTTTATAATGTAAAAAAAAAAACCATGTCTCTAACACCCACTCACAAACTGAAAATAATTTATGTGTACATTATACAATCAATAAATGAGGAGAGAGCCTCAATCACATCATTCATTTATGCACTGTAGGCCTACACATTAACTGCAGCAAATTGTTCCTGTTTCAGTCATGTTTTTGTTTGTGGGGGTTAAACAAAAACACTAGTGATTGGTTGACAATGGAGCCCCCACATGACAGGTGATGGCTGCAGGATGAAGTTGGTGAAGAGCAAACTTGCAGAAACTACGTTGAGTTCCTTGTAGAATTTCTGTAGATTTTTGTAAAGTTCATGCAGTCGCATATAACTCACAGGACAGAGGACTCGGTTTGGCAACGCGGGTCTTCCATTTACCACCAACCTACTGAAGCAACTGCTCAGAAGTAAATATTTATTGCATTTTCCGTTTTCCAAATGGGCGGTAATTAGAATGCATACGATACTGTTGTACGATAGCCACAGCTTCGCCTTTGTTCCAGTCTCCCGCTCTTTCGCTCAAACCCAGCCCCTTTTCCTTTGTGTAACAAGCAGTCATATCTGTTCCGCCCACTGGGACGTTTTCCTTTATGACGGGCCAATTTGTAATCAAGTTATGATTATAATTATGTGTATGTGTGATTCTGTGTGATTAGTTAGGTATTTATTCAATAAATAATTAAACCCAATTTTGTATTGCTGATTCAACTCTGTTAGCCCGAGATTCTTGCAGATAACCAAGAATTTACAACTTAAGATTATGAGACTTGAAATAAGATGACAATTATAGTTGACTACTATTGATGTAAAATATTACTAACTCTTTAGGAGTTTATTTGGAAGATAACAGCTCTATAAATATTATTTTGTGGTGCCCGACTCTCTAGTTAATTACATTTACATGATTAGGCTCAATCAGTTGATATTAATTACGGAGAAGAAATTATTTTTAGAATAGCATGTCATAGCAATTAATCCGGCATAGCCAAAGACACGACAGCGGTGGTGACCAACAATTGTCACCAACTTGACAATAGTGATCAGCTCGAAGGTGCCCACTATCTCCATAAAAGTCTCCCTCATGTGGATGAAACTAAAAGGACAACAACCCATTCTCATCATCCTCTGGACCGTCTCTCCTACTATGTGGAAGCATTTTTTTCCCAATGTTGTCTCAACTTTGATTGCAGTACACATCCACAAACATATAAACTCGATTACAACTGTTTAGATAGCTATGCATATATCTCCACCCCCTTAAATCTGCCACAGTAATTTCACATACATTCAAAGTAAGTATTCTGATATTTTATTTGAAAAGATAAGTAGTTAAATGTTATGTATTTGGAAATACACTTGGAAAGTGTTTGAAAAACTCAAAATCACACACAAATTTACACTCCAATGTATTAAATAAGTATTTCAAAATACTGTCAAATAATACAATTTGTATTATAACCCAGATACTGAAATACACATGTTTTTGTTTTCTGCACTTAAATGTAGAATTTGCATGAAAATACACAAATATGTATTGAATTATACTGCATCATATTCTATTGTATTTGTTGTTTCTTTTCGATTGCATTTGAAATCCTCAACGGTTATTTTTTTCTGAAGACAGTTTCCAATTCTTCTTTCTCTGTTAGACCCTCCAGGCCCTATTAACCTACTGAGGTCAGTCAGTTGCAACAGCCTTGGTTTCTCAAATGATTGCCTCGCCTGGTTTACCAACTACTTCTCTGATAGAGTTCAGTGTGTCAAATCGGAGGGCCTGTTGTCCGGATCTCTGACAGTCTCTATGGGTGTGCCACAGGGTTCAATTCTCGAGCAGACTCTCTTTTCTGTATACATCAATGATGTTGCTCTTGCTGCTGGTGAATCTCTGATCCACCTCTACGCAGACGACACCATTCTGTATACTTCTGGCCCCTCCTTGGACACTGTGTTAACTAACCTCCAGACGAGCTTCAATGCAATACAACTCTCCTTCCGTGGCCTCCAACTGCTCTTAAACGCAAGTGTAGCCTTTCCTTTCAGTTCTCTGCTGCCAATGACTGGAATGAATTGCAAAAATCGCTGAAGCTGGAGACCTATATTTCCCTCACTAACTTTAAACATCAGCTATCTGAGCAGCTAACAGATCGCTGCAGGTGTACATAACCCATATGTAAATAGCCCACCCAATCTACCTACCTCATCCCCATATTGTTTTTATTTACTTTTCTGCTCTTTTGCACACCAGTTTTTCTACTTGCACATCATCATCTGCTCATCTATCACTCCAGTGTTAATTTGCTAAACTGTAATTACTTCACTACTATGGCCTATTTATTTCCTTACCTCCCCACGCCATTTGCACACACTGTATATAGACTTCCTTTTTTTCTATTGTGTTATTGACTGTACGCTTGTTTATTCCATGTTGTTGTTTGTGTCGCACTGCTTTGCTTTGTCTTGGCCAGGTCACAGTTGTAAATGAGGACTTGTTCTCAACTAGCTTACCTGGTTAAATAAAGGTGAAATAAATCAAAAATGATAAACACCAGGAACGCACAATCCCTCCATCAGTGCTCAGACTGTCCGCAATAGGCTGAGAGAGGCTGGACTGAGGTCTTGTAGGCTTGTTGTAAAGCAGGTCCTCACCAGACATCACCGGCAACAACGTCGCCTATGGCCACAATCCCAGCGTCGCTGGACCAGACAGGACTGGCAAAAAGTGCTCTTCACTGACGAGTCGCGGATTCGCATTTATCATTGAAGGAATGAGTGTTACACAGAGGCCTGTACTCTGGAGCGGGATCGATTTGGAGGTGGAGGGTCCGTTATGTGCTGGGGCGGTGTGTCACAGCATCATCGGATTTACAGTGCCTTGCGAAAGTATTCGGCCCCCTTGAACTTTGCGACCTTTTGCCACATTTCAGGCTTCAAACATAAAGATATAAAACTGTATTTTTTTGTGAAGAATCAACAAGTGGGACACAATCATGAAGTGGAACGACATTTATTGGATATTTCAAACTTTTTTAACAAATCAAAAACGGAAAAATTGGCGTGCAAAATTATTCAGCCCCCTTAAGTTAATACTTTGTAGCGCCACCTTTGCTGCGATTACAGCTGTAAGTCGCTTGGGGGATGTCTCTATCAGTTTGCACATCGAGAGACTGACATTT